>NC_139332.1:32767500-33210000 GCF_056507025.1 Lutjanus erythropterus
TGGCATCATAATGTGTACCATAGAGGGATATGACCATGCATACATACATACATACATACATACATACATATGAGCATAAATACATACATACATACATACATATGAGCATACATACATACATACATACGTACATACATATGAGCATACATTCATACATATGACCATACATACAAACATACATACATATGACCATACATACATACATACATACATACTTATGACCATACATACATACATACATACATACATACATACATACATACATACATACATATGACCATACATACATATGACCATGCATACATTCATATGACCATACATACATATACACATACATACATACATACATACATACATATGAGCATACATGCATACATACATACATACATACATACATACATATGAGCATACATGCATACATACATACATACATACATACATATGACCATGCATACATACATACATGTGACCATACATACATACATATGAGCATACATACATATGAGCATATATACATACATACATATGACCATACATACATACATACATACATACATACATACATACATACATATGAGAATACATACATACATATGACCATGCATACATACATATGAGCATACATACATACATATGACCATACATACATACATACATACATACATACATATATATGACCATACATACATACATATGTATATAAATTCTTTTTATAATTCTTTTTAATTTAAAATTTAAAATGAATTGTGACTTCTTGATGTTACTGAATATTTTTGCATATGTTTATGAAATAAACAATGTTCAAATTGGAAAAGGAACATTCTTTTTCACTTATGCACCATTATGGTACAATGTTGCCTACAGGCAACGAACCCCAAAAACTTCCAAAAATAAAAACAGATTATGTTTATTTAGTCTATTTTGAGACATAAAAACACATTTCCCTCACTGGCATCATAATGTGTACCATAGAGGGATATGACCATACATACATACATACATACATACATACATACATACATACATATGACCATACATACATACACATACATACATACATACATACATACATACATATGACCGTACATACATACATACACATACATACATACATACATACATACATACATACATATGACCATACATACATACATACATACATACATACATATGACCATACATACATATGACCATGCATACATACATACATATGACCATACATACATACATACATACATATGACCATACATGCATACATATGACCATACATACATACATACATACATACATACATACATACATATGGTCATACATATGACCATGCATACATACATGCATACATACATACATATGAGCATACATGCATACATACATACATACATATGACCATGCATACGTAGATACATGTGACCATACATACATACATACATACATATGAGCATACATACATACATACATATGAGCATACATACATACATACATATGAGCATACATACATACATACATATGAGCATACATACATATGAGCATACATACATACATACGTACATACATATGAGCATACATACATATGAGCATACATTCATACATATGGCCAAACATATGACCATGCATACAAACATACATACATATGACCATACATACATACATACATACATATGACCATATATACATATGACCATGCATACATACATACATATGACAATACATACATACATACATACATACATACATACATACATACTTATGACCATACATGCATACATATGACCATACATACATACATACATACATACATACATACATATGACCATACATACATATGACCATGCATACATTCATATGACCATACATACATACACACATACATACATATATACATACATACATACATACATACATACATACATACATACATACATACATATGACCATACATACATACACATACATACATACATACATACATACATATGAGCATACATACATACATACATACATACATACTTATGACCATACATACATACATACACACATACATACTTACATATATACATATGGTCATACATATGACCATACATACATACATACATACATACATACATACATATGACCATGCATACATACATACATGTGACCATACATACATACATACATACATACATACATACATACATACATATGAGCATACATACATGTGAGCATATATACATACATACATATGACCATACATACATACATACATACATACATACATACATATGAGAATACATACATACATATGACCATGCATACATACATATGAGCATACATACATACATATGACCATGCATACATACATATGACCATACATACATACATACATACATATGACCATACATACATACATACATACATACATATATACATATATATGACCATACATACATACATACATACATATATATATAAATTTTTTATAATTCTTTTTAATTTAAAATTTAAAATGAATTGTGACTTCCTGATGTTATTGAATATTTTTGCATATGTTTATGAAATAAACATTGTTCAAATTGGAAAAGGAACATTCTTTTTCACTTATGCACCATTATGGTACAATGTTGCCTACAGGCAACGAACCCTAAAAATTTCCAAAAATAAAAATAAAAATAAAATTTCTTCAGATTATGTTTATTTAGTCTATTTTGAGACATAAAAACACTCCAAACATTTTTTCCCTCACTGGCATCATAATGTGTACCATAGAGGGTTAAGGATACTTGTATCTCACTCTTATGTTTGTAATTTTTCTCTGAAAGAGAGGGAGGTTTGACTTTACTTTTCATACTGTTAATTTCTGTAGAGAGAAGAGAAAATATTTCCTCTGTTGTTTGTAATTTAGAATGAAAAACACACCTGATCCTTCCTGTAATCCTACACCGCTCGTCCTAACCTTCCCCCTCCTCATTTGCTACCTGTCTGCCGTCACATACCTGCATGACAGGTGGGAGATCACACAAGATGAGGCAGATGACTACTGGAACAACAGAAGAAAAAAAACAACAACCTGCCAGCAGCTTATTTTTAGTCTGTTGCCACATTAAATGTTGACATCATGTATTATTTTAAACCTGAAGGTATGATACTGGTATTTTTAATTTGGACAAAATCTCTCTTACTCATTTAAACTTTTTTAAAATTGATTTAGTAATATTCCTGACATATGAATATATGACTGGATGCTGTATTGCACTTGTTAATATAAATTAAGAGCTCTGAGTGCATGTACATGTAAATATACTGTATTTACATACTTATTTTATATGCATTATACTATTAAAGTTTTCGTGGAAGGTGAAAGCATGTTCATCATATTTTCACTTCAAGTCAGAAGTCTATCTGTCATTAATGCAAGTGCTCACTTTCCATAAAATCATCTTGCATGATAAAACTGTGACAATCAGATGAGGCAAATTCAGAAGTTACTAAGCAACAGGATCAGTTCTTGGCAATGACAATAGAGCTCAGTTGAAACACTGAGTTCTCTCCTGTGCTGCAGAAAAACACAGCACAATCCAGCCACTGGGGTTTTAGTGACAGCTACACTGCTGACAAATTTCTGCTCCATTTATGTTGTAAATAAATGGACTGAGTTTTTTTTCCCACTCTTTTGCTTTTAAATTGTAGACTTACATATGAGAGGTACAAATGACAAACCTTTAAGTTAATTATGGTCATGAAGGAGTAGAAAAGGAATAAATCTCCAAACCTGTGAGCAAGAATTAACATTAGATTTGCATTTGCAAGATTAGATTTGCAATTGATTTGTTGTTGTTGTTGTTGTTTTAATTATAACAACCTAAGGAAACAACAAGAAAAACTCGCATTACTAAGATATTTAATAATTTAATGAACAACATATATAATACATGCATTTAGATGTAGATAGATCATGTATATATTAGAGGTAATACAAAATCTGTTAATTATTGTTCTTGAAGCTTTTGTACTCAGACTGTTTTCCCATTTAGATCAACTAATTAAATCAACAACACAATAACAAACATGCAATTAACGTAGTAAAATCAGCAATTTCGGTAAAGTACTTTTAATTGCTCGAAATGAATTACTGATCTCATTTACTCCGTGTCCAGCACAGATACATCTACCATTCTCAGGATGTAGGAGGAGAACCGAAACTGAACAGTCACCCTCTGGCTGGACAGATAAGCGTCAGTATATAACTTTAAATTTGTTCTATAAGAAGGTTTATAAGTTCACTACACATCCGTCCTTTAAAATAACACACTATAACATTATTAGCAGATAAAACAAAACGTTTGTTGATGATTTTGATAATTATTTATACTGTAATCGCAGCTTTAATGCCCTCTAGTGGTCAGAAACTGTAACTACTACTCTGCTCCACTAGCGTCAATGCGAACACAATTACATAGCATTATTTCCGGTGTGCACTTTCACAATAAAACGTTTACATCCGAGTGTGGCTGTGTTGTGCACTTACAAGTAGGTGCACATTATGTCATATTGAAATTTGTTCATGTTATCATTACATTTTACTCGTGAGAGAGCAAACCTACAAGTCAGCTAATTAGTCTCGAAGATGAAGACAGAGTTTTTCAGCTTTTCTGTATTTATCTACTTGGCTATACTGTGGTATGTTACTTGATAAAACATTAACATAACAGCTGTGGAAATATTAAATCGCGGCCACGAAGAGCAAACTCGTTAGTCTCCTGTCAGTTTTATTTTGAAAATGCTCACTGGAAGTACTACCGTGTAATGTGTCCGTCTCCTTTCCTGTGGCGGACTCACAGTTTGTTACCTCCAATGCTATCATAAGAGTCTCGAAAGAGTAGAAAAAATACTCTCAACATGAGGAAGAAATCAATATTAAGTTTTTATATGTTACTTAGCTAAAGTGACCGACTGCAAAAGTAAAATAGTGTATTGAGTAAAAAAGAAAGAACAAAAAGGAAAAAAACACAATGAAAACAAAATATATATCTATTTGTATACTAAATCATTACTTAAGGGCACAAAGCGTAATCTAATGTCTGTTTACAGTAAAAGTTTTATTTTGAAAATGTTAAAAAGTACTAATACTGTGTAATTCTTTCTACCTTGACAAACGCAGTTGTAGTTACTACATGTGACCACTAGAGGGCAGCGAAGTCGTGACTGTATTGCAAACAATGTTGACTTTGTCAAAACTGTGAACATGGTAGGTTATTTAACAAACACTATAGTGTTTTCTCTTTCCTGTGGAGACTTTTTATAGCTTCTAACTTACAGCAGCGGCTTTGCTGTGCGTTTTTTGTTGTCATATGCTTATTGTTTGGTTTTGATTTACTCTCTTGTACCTCTCATGCGAGTTAAGTTTGACATTGAGAGGCAATAAACTGACGCTAAATTTCCGCAGCCTAAACCCAGAATTTACGGATATTGACACAATCTAGATTAATAGAGTTACAAAGTTAATCATTTTCCAGCTTCTGTCGTTTTGCTTGGATGCATCTATATAAAAGAAAATGACAAAATTCAGGGTGAAATTAATTAATCGAACAACTGCTAAGTCCAGCAACTGCTACTTCCGGTGAATACTTCAAAATAAAAGTTAACAGCCATAGTCAGACATGAGATAACATTCTTTACGTTTACTAACACCCATAAATTAACGACTAAGTCTTCATTAAACCACTAGAATTGTAAAATTAGTCTTCTGCTTTTTTTTTCCTCGGGTGCATCCATGGAAACACACCGTCTGTGGTCTCTTGGCGCCATCTAATGGACAAACCCAAAACTACATCAACACGGGAGAGAAAAAACATGGCGGCTGCCACAAGGCTCATATCAAGGTTGACACTGGTCACTGGTAATTTATGTTTTACCATGTATCATTTATTGTGTTTAGGTAGATAAACACGTTTAAAGCGTCATGCAGTTCTTTGCATGTTGTTATTAACGCTGTAAGGTTTGTCGTCAATTTCTGTCAGTTTTCCTATTTAAAGTAACTGATGTTAGCAAAGTGCAACTGATTTGTAAATGTTAACTAACTCTTCAGAAACTTTGTGGAAGTTTGGTAAAATAAGTTACGTTAGGTGGGTTATGTTTTTTTCTCTTTGGCTCTGAATCATACATAATATTAATTTGAGCTGCAATGATGAATTCTGTTACGATGTAGCTGTCAGTTCTGAATATTGTGTGGATTAATCGTTGTGTCTATTTCTACTAAAAATTGTGATAAATGTGTATATACATAGTTGGTGATTAATATTCTTTCAACTGACTAATACATTGTCTATAATCAAATCAGCTCTAATAGATAAAGTTGAATTTTCCTCTGAAGTTATCATCACCAGCCAGAGAAAGCTAACGAGCTTTAGAAGATAGAAAAGGTTCATTCACTTGAATTGTTGTTACAGGAAGTTCAGTTTGCAGTGAATGTTTACACATTAACAATGCAGATATATTATACTGAACTATAGGTAAGTAAATGGTGGATAATCAGTGGATATGCAAGACTGTAACAAAGAAATGTGATTTGAGTGCATATTATTTTTTAGTGGAAAATGATGTTAATGGTACATGGAGGTCTGAAAGTGTCAAACTCAAATGGGAAAAAATATTTCAGGTTCATCACCTGTCCTGATTATTAGCTTGTCTGACCTTCTTCCTGTCAGATATATCTAAAGAGGAACTCTTCCCTCTGAAACCATGAACACATCATAAATTCATGAGACAAGCTGCAGTGTTTTGTTTTGCTCCGGTGTCAGTCTGACTTCATGCTGCTGCTTCATGTCACCCAGGAGGAGGCAGTGGGATTGGACGGGCGGTGTGTCAGCGCTTCGCCTCTGAGGGCGCCTCCGTGGTGGTCGCTGACATAAGCGAGGAGTCGGCCAACGAGACTCTGGGGAGCCTTTCGAGTGACCTCAAAGGACAGGGTCACATGGCGGCTGTGGTGGACGTGTCGTCAAAAGAGAGCGTGAAGAAACTGGTCACAAGTGTACAGGTGTGTGTGCAGGCAGAGAAACACCTCAGCACACTCTGTCTGTACATTTTGCTCCCATGACTGTGTGTTAGAACGCTGCAGGGAGCTGGTGTGTTTTCTTTTTCCCTCTTTCCTCTACTAACAGGTGATATCCTCCTCTCTTTCACTGCAGACTCGATACTTTCAGCCTCCCTCAGTGTGTGTGAACGCAGCAGGCATCACCCAGGACGACTTTTTGCTCAACATGGAGGAGGATCACTTTGACAGAGTCATCCAGGTCAACCTGAAGGTACGCTGCCGTGATACGAGGTTATGTTTAGGCTCAGCTCTGGTTTTCCAATATCACAAAGCAGGTTTTCTTTTAACTGGGGTAGATCGCTATGGTAACTGATGCTGCAGCAGTCTGCAGCAGTCAGCAACTGTCTGACATTACTTTAACTTAAAAAAAAGTTTGTTCATCATTAGACAAAAACATCTCACTCACTCTAAACTAAAGACACGTATAAAGTGCCACATACAGCATGAGCCTTACTTTTTTTAATATTTGGAACTTATTTTATCATCATATTAGCATGTAGTCATCTTTCTCTCTGCGTCTCTTCCAGGGTTCGTTCTTGATCACTCAGGCTGTCGCTCAGGCTCTGGTGGCCTGCGGAGCTCCCAAAGGATCCATCGTCACTGTGGGCAGTATCGTGGGAAAGGTGAGATACCAGCAGACGCGGCAGGCATTGTGTAGTTTTTATATTTAGCTGAAGCTTTAAATATAAGATACCAGAATAAACTTGCAGAAATCCATCAAGAACTTAATTTTATTCTAAAACACAATATAAATGCCATGAAAGCCAAAAATTTCAGGACCTGTTAAATGACTTGTTCAGTCCTCTGTGAAAGTATTTGCTGGGTTTGAACATACAGTGACACAGCACCTAATGCACCGCATCCGTGTGTCTCCGTGGTTAATGTTTGCAGGTGGGAAACATCGGACAGGCAAATTACGCCTCCTCTAAAGCTGGAGTGGAGGGTTTGACCAGGACCGCAGCCAAAGAGCTCAGCAGGTGAGAGGAGCCTGATGCACCAGTAACACACCGTGACACACAGAGCGGATTCAACTTTAGGTGTTTTGGAAAAAAGAATTCCTTTCCGTCTCCTCCAGGTTTGGGATCCGGTGTAATTGTGTGCTGCCAGGTTTCATATCGACTCCGATGACGGATAAAGTTCCAGAGAAGGTTATTAGCAAGGTACAGCACACACACACAAGTACAGACAGATTTATACATACAGGCTGGATATGATTTGTGGTTTTATATTCAACATGTTATTAATGATGCATCATGTTTCAGACATTGTAGATGTCCATCCTGTCTGTCCTCACAATCACAATCAGCACCTGTCGATTATCTCTGCACAGTGTGTTTGTTTTAGTCCAAATGCACCCTGCCCAGTGCGTCTGGAACGTGCCAAATGCACTTTGGGTCATTTTGTGGCTACGTTCCCTTTGCACACCTGTGGTGCACTTTGGCACAAGGTCGGATTAGAAAGAATAGATTACAAGAAATTATATGAAGGTGTGTTAGAGGCTGTGACACATATTGACAGTCACATGCATGACTTTCACCCTCTATAAACCCATCGCTCTCTGTCATGACGCTCTGAGAGCTTGAATCTTTTTCAAAGAAAACATATTGTCTGTTACTTGCAGATGTTCAGATATGAAAACAGCAGCTCAACTGCCAAGAGCAGATGATGTCTCGTTTTAGTTTTATTAATTTTTCTGGACATGTTGAAGACCCTGTGGTTTATAAGCACAATAGTGTGTGTTTTTATTTGTCATCACAGAGATCTATATAATAACCATCATGAAAGTAAAATATAAACATGATCTTGTTTTATTTCATGTTGGATTTTTTTCTTAATTTATTTTTTAATGTTTAATTAATTTTGCCAAAGTTATTACTCATAATGTGGGAATGAAACTGTTGCCTTTGAAATTTTCATATTGCGACATAAATATGATCCTGGTAATGATCCAGAAATTAAAAATAACAACACTGTTTTGTTCCTGGGAAGAACGCTAAACATTTAACCTGAACTATCACATCATTGGTAGGACGGGTAAAAATCCACAGTACAGTAAAGGCAGAAAGTCATGTCAAGATACTTAAGCAGAAAAAAAACATATGTTGATGCTTCAAACTTAACATATTTTTCATGCCACAATAAAATAATTCATCCAAAAACACTTGAATAGAAATTGTTGTTATAAAATCAAAACATGTTGATCTACATTTCACTGACATTTCTGGAAACACAAGATGCTCACGAATTTTTAAAATCTTCGTGTTTTAAGGAAACTCTGAGAAGCACAGATGAAACTACGTTGTTTTGGAGCAGCTGCAGATTTATGCACAGAAAAAAAACTAAATATTACCAGATGTTAGTGGATAAATGTTTTTTTGGGGGGTGGGTGGGTTGAACTGACCCTTTTAATATAAACTCCAACTGACTCTCTGCTCTCCTCCAAGGAAACAGCATGATACCAGCGCAGTCTTCATTCATTCTGGTCTGTGTTGTGTTTTTTTGTATTTCAGATGAAGTCCTTGGTGCCTTTGGGAAGAATGGGAGAACCTGCAGGTCAGAGAAGTTAAAAGTTATAAAAAATATTCCTTCCTCTCTTCATTACTTCTCCACACATTTGATCCTTGTCATCTCCCTTCACTTTTTGTCCTGTACAGTAAAATTAAAGGGGATGGATGTGTATCGTACCCAGTCCACATGTATGTTTTGAACCCTCAGGTTCCAAGACTTCCTCACACTTGTCCTTCTTTTTGTCCTCTCGCTCTCGTCCTCCAGAGGTTGCTGATGTCTGTGCCTTTCTAGCCTCAGATGACTCTCGATACATCACAGGAGCCAGCATCGAAGTGACAGGTATTCAGTTCTCTTACAGCTTCTCTTATAAAACAGTTTTCATTTTATGTATTTTCTTCTGTTGCTTTTAAAAGTAACAGGTTCCCCAGCTAAACTTTTATTAACCAATATACAAATATTCTATAAGGGTCAAACTTCAGTGTCTCTGTTTTTGTCAGGGGGACTTTTCATTGGTTAAATCGACCGTCCATCACACTGAAGACCAATGGGAGGCCAGTTCCTTCATAGTTCATTTAATTGTTAAAATGATTCTGCTTTTATCAGCTCTGCAGTCATGATCATGTTTCATAAATCTGATTGTTAACAATGTAAAGCCAATTTTTGTCAATAAACAACTGTTTATATTTCTGTACAGAATGTTGTATTTTATAAAATGAAAACTATTTAACTTGTCCATAAAGCTCCACATGATAAGACCACTTTCTTTCCCATCTCATCCTGATCTTGTTAGGAGGACAGGTGGTATTTGAACCAGGTTCTCCAGCTTTGTAGACAGTTTAGAGGTTCATGTTGACAACGCTGTCACGCCACCCGAGCCTCTTTACATCAGCTGCACTCCCTGAGAGCCTTTATGCAACTCCTCTAAAAGTTGTCTTTTAAAACTCTTGTGGAAGTTAAAGGGTTGAACCGGGTTTGAACCACTGACCTCCTGCTCTGTACTACAGGAGCTTAACCCACTGAACCACTGAGCTCATCTGACTGCTGATATGTTTGAAAAACCTTTCACATTTTAAACTTAATTTGTTGGCTTTTAAAATCAGCAAGTCACCAACAACTCTTTCTGTCTTCATGCAGACTCTGCTGAAGTTTCCTGCTCTCACTGCTGCTCAGTGCTTTTTCAAAAAAACGAATCAGATTTCAAAGTCATAACCACAGACATTTCTGTTTTCACAATGAGCTGTAGGTTTGTGGATGCTGGTTCTTACAACACAGCTTAACATGCAAATCAGGTTTTGGAAAATGGAGCCCACAATCCCAAAGATTATACAACAGTACATGAGCCATGAAGTGAAACAACAGTTTAGTTTGTTGTAATATTTATATATAGGTTTAGTTTAAAAAGACCCTGCAGAGATGAAGGAGAGCAGATCCATCACTCCCACAATCTGTATTTTTTTTTTTTTCTTTGAATAATGAATGAAAATAGATTTGGAGGTATTTTGATAAGATAATTACCTGCAGTGCACAAAGTTTAAAACTGCAAATTTTAAGTCACAGTCTGAATGATTTACCAAACTTTATGTCCACGCTGGTTGTACATCTTAATGATTTACAGCCTGGTGTTTTAAATATATTCTATATTTCTCATTATATACATGAATTAATGATGAATTACTCATTTCAACATCACCATCAATGAGAACTCCACAAAGGAGGTGACATACTGTACTTAATCTATGAGAAGGAGCTTCAAATGGCCACAAGATGTCGCTGTTTTGCCGTGTGGTAACAACAATAACAGGGTTTATGAGCCAATTAAAAAATATAATTTTATAATCTTATCTTTTATAATATAATCACGTTTAATTGCAAAACGGTAATACTACTACTACTACTACTACTACTACTAATAATAATAATAATAATAATAAGAAGAAGAATGGTAAGTCCTTTTAAATAAATTAGCCTGTCACGCGCACAAATTGGAGTAAACAGCAGAAACGGACAAAACCCGAGTTACACCTCCGTGTTTCAGTCCAAAATCGATGCACAACTGCATTAAAACCCTTATCAAAATATCAAACTGAAATGCCTGTAGGGCTCCGTAGATTTAAAACGGGCTTTAAATCTGGTAAAAGCTGTATTTTCAAATAAAACAGAAGCATGATTCACAAAGGAAACCACATAGTTTACATATATAATAAAATTGAAAGAAAAATACAAAACACCTAAAAAAAGGTCACAACTGTTTGTCTGTCTCTTACCAAGGTGACACAAAACTCTGCCTACAAAACAGCGATGTCCTGTGGCCATTAGCAGGCAAGAAGAACTACTGATGACAAGAGGTTTGGAAGAAAAACAAGAGTCAAGCAGCTCTTTTTAAAAAGATTATATATTACAGAAACAAGAATTTAAAAAAATTACTTACACACATTATAAAATAATACTTTTTTCTCTTTTCAGCACCATATTTTTTTTAAAAGTTGAAATGTTTTTCTTCAACACAATAAAAACAAACAAATATTTGAGGTCATTCTCTCTTATGGAGAATTTTACGGTCAGATTTTTAAAGTTTTTAAAGTTTTGGCCATCCCCATTTTCCTGCTATATTTAAAAAAATGCAAATAAAAAAAAACAAACAAAACAAGAACCCTAGTATGATATCACCCCACAGCCACCCATGGCAGATGACTGAGCTGTCCCCTCCCTCTCACAACCTTTCTCCTGCCCGCTGCAGACTCAGACAGAAATTTAAAAGATCAGCAGATTGTGTGTCAATCTTTGACTCAGTAAACTGAATTTCTGTGATGCATTTCAAAGCCCAGTGAAGCCTGAAACCAATATGATGCGCCAACTCAAACAGTAGCAACGACAAGGAAATGTGACAGAACTGGAGAGTCACCATTTAATCATTACAGTGGAAGCAAAATTTAACAGCACAGTACAGTTGATGAAAACACTAAAAAGGGATATTACAATAAAATATGGCCACAGATTCTTTGGTTCTACAAAAGGAGTTTGGACAGGGCGTGAACAGAAGCACCATAACTCAGGCTGGCAGTGAGTTTAACATGTAAGTCACTCGCTTCACTTGACCTTCAAGTGTCAGCTACAGGAAATAAATACAAATGAAATATACCACATTTGACTGGAATATTTGGTGGTCCTTGTTTTTTTTAAATCTTAAAGCACCCTGTTTGTTTTAAATAAATACAATAGAATATCACTATTTCTGTACAAATGGAATGTAATGCACATTTTCCCCAGTAAAAGCCTTACGAAATTGTAAAAAGAGACTAAAGAAAATGAAGGACTCAAAGTGAATACTAAAACTTTTATGCTTTGGTATAATTAGCACCTTGCCACACAGTTTCTTTAAGTAAAGCATGCATTTTATTCACTGCTGTAGGAAAAAAGAAGAAGGGAACTTTGAATCTCATATACATATTTAAACCCTGATGATGTCCTGTGCTCAGATGCAAAATCAGAAAATGCGTTCTGGATGGAAAATAATAATCAAAGTACCCAGAAGGTGACTCAGCAAATACTGGACTGGTGTGTGGTAGTGACCCTGGTAGCCTGATCCATGATTTTAAGAAGCAGAATCAGCCCTTAACATGCAAATATAATAGCATCAAGTTTAGTTTATAAAAACAATGGCTTTTAAATTCACTGTCACTGTTGTCCAACGTGAACAAATGAACAATTCAAAGAGAGTTTGTGCTGCTCTCAGGGCTGAGGAAAGATCGTCAGGTTTAAAAAAAGAATCAATCTTACGTCACACTGGCCTCCGTGAACCTCACTGCATAACACCAGAAAGATTTTTCAATCATCACTTTGAGCTGTGAATCACATTTTAAGATTGTTTTAATAAAACTACAGGGTGTCATGAAGAGAATATTACAAAGAGTAGAAAATTCACTTGGTGGCAGCTTAAACACAACAACAACAAAAAAAGATCGATCTAACAGACAAGACCCAGCTGGTATCATTTTGGTCAGTTCCCTCTTTTTTATTCTGGGTGGAAACTGGTGGCTTTAATTCTTTGGTTCCTTTTGATAAAATAACATAAGAGCTGAGAGTTTTCAATGTGAGCAACATGACTGACGAGTCTCTTGGACGTTCATTCATTTTTTTTGCAAAACTAGACAAACATTTGCAAACACTGGCCGTCATTTTCTGGTGTCTGCCGTTTCGATTTTGGCTCATGAGGAGTTCTGGCTGGCAAGTGCAAAACAGATAAAAAGTTGACTTTAATTCTCTGTTTTATCTGAATCACTAAATGAATAAATGCCCAACAAATACCAAAGCTGTGATTCTTGCACCTGTTGTCAGTCATAAGAGTGACCGTCAACCACGTTGCTCACAGTGTAAACGCTGGATTAAAAAAATGGAAATAATGTCCGAGTGTGACCCTTTTTTTTAGGAGTAGGAGGTGGAGGAGGGGGGAGGTAGAGCAGGTGAGATAAGTGGAAAAAAAAAAAAGAGAGACAGCGGGGAGGAGAGAAGAGTTAGAGGGGGATCGGAGACGGGGGGCTCCAGGCCTCAAGTCGCTGGCTTGCTCTCTTTCTCAGGCCGGCCCCTTTCGCTGCTGGTAAAGAAAACACTGTTTTATCCCGAAGAACACTCTCTCCTGGTTTTTTCTTCTTTTCTCGCGGTCGTGCGCCCAAACGATGGTCTCCTCTCCGCGAGTTTTTTTATTTTAAATTTCTCTCCTCTTTACTTGTTTAGACGTCCATTAATAGTTGGGAGGATGTTGCTTTCCCGAGGCACGTACTTGAGTGTGAGTGCGTGTTCGTCTCACAACAGCATCAGCATGTGTGTGTGTGTCTGTGGGTATGCGTGTGTGTTTCATATCATTTACAAGTTAATTTACAAATTACTGGGCATGTATGTTTGTTATATTTAAGTGTGTCTCTAAGTGCATGTGTGTGTGTGTGAGTATTTGCATGTGTTGTTCTCTGCATGATGCGTGTGAGTGTGTGTTTTTAGCCTTGGAAACAGACAGGTCCCACTTCAAAGCCAAACTGCTGGTTGCTCTCCCCAAAGTCTGACACCTTGATATCCAGCAGAGGAAGATGCTCCACCTGTGGCGTGTTGATCTCCAGGACTGTCCTGTCAAAGCCCTTACGATACTGCAGGGACAAACAGAGAGACGCCCGTCAGAAAGTGGCATGATTGTGAACAAAGATTGTTTGTCTATGGTTGTGTGACAATAAGCCTGAATAACTTTAATCATGTTCATATTTCTAAACTCTATATCATAACTTGATAAATTATAAACACAATGGAAAGAGAGTTATAATTCTTCAGATAAAGAGTTATTCTTTAGATAAAGATACACGGTGCTTGAAGATCACAACTAATTATCATAAATAATTCCCATTAAATTTAAATTATTTATCTCCTTTTGAAAAACCATTATATCATTGCAGCACAACAAGATGATAAAGCAAAGCACTTTGAATTTCCCTGTATCTGAACAGTACTATATAAATAAACTTGCCTTGCCTTCACTGGTTAGATGTTTGATGGGTTTATTATTTTATTATTATTTCTATAAGGGTCAATATTCAAACTCACAGAGCAGCCATCGACCAAGGCTTTGATGTAAGGGTTGGTCTCGTAGCTCAGCTCCTCGTCGTTGGCACCCTTGAATTGCAGTGCCCTGTTGTAGCTGTTCTTGGCGCTTCGGTCGGCCCAGGCCACCGAGCGGTGGCAGTGGTAGGTGAGGTTCTGGCGGGCCTGGACGCTCAGGAGACGCAGGAAGCCCAGCTGGACCACGCCGACGGGCTCGCCGTTAGAGTCCACATAGGAGAACTGGGAGGACGAGGAGTGTGAAGAGGAGATAACAGAGAGAGAGGATGCATACAAAGAGGAAGGGATGACAACAGAATGGAGGGTAATTAAGTTAAGAACTAAACTATTAACTAAAGACAAAACAACCAGCCTTCATGTCACAGAGGGTTACTAACCTTACTACCAGTGGCGAACCGACTGTACCAGGATCCTGGAGTCTCTTTGTCCCAGGAGCTCATCTCCACCTGCCACCAGAATTGTCCACATCATTATATTAGAGTCAGAACCGTTTAATTTGATTTAGTTCGACGTTAAGTTTTGCACAAATAAATAAATACAGCTTGTGTAAGAAAGTTAGACCATTTTACACCAATCTGAACTAAGTATTTCTGAACCATTACCACACTGAGATCTTACTAGTATTATTTATTATTAAATGTGAGAAAACAGCCTCTTAATTATTGCATAGACAAAATTGGGGTATTAGTTTCTCAAAAGTAGGCAATCAAAGACTGCAATCCTTCACCAATATGGATTAGTCCTCCCACCTTTTCTTCACACCTAAATGCATCATTCGTATCTCTTACAAGGAGTTAGTGTGGAGAGATTTTATTTCACCGAACTCTAAAGAGGTTTTACAGTATTGCTGATTTGGTGGACTGACCGTGTTGATGCTCTTGCTGGGGTACAGGCACGTCTCTGCTCCGTTAGTGAAGTTACAGAAGACCTTGAAGGAGTCTCTGGAGCAGCCCTGGTTGGGGTCAATCCAGTACTCTCCTGCAGACGGCAACAGAAAGACAAAGAAAAGTGGAAAAAACATCTTTAGTTCTTAGTTGTTATATTTAAATGTGATGTGTGCAGTTTGTCATACATTAATTATTCAATGAAAAAAATATTGTTCATCATCCTCACATTGAAATGTCAATGATCACTCCATCAAGACCAAATCCTGATGGATGGTTATTTACTCTGATCGGGTGGCAGGTTATTTTTTTTGGTTAATTTTCTTACCGTCTTTGAGGTCTGGCTGGCTGAGGTGAAGGTCTTGGCAGGTGCGGGCGGGGCTGTCCTGGGTGCCCAGAGGGAAACGCATGGTCTCGATCTCCTGTCGGAGTGAGTTGAGAGAGCCGAAGATCTCCTCCATGCCTTCACTGCCCATCAGGAACTCAGTGCCAGTGGCGTCAGATGCAGGCATGTCGGCGTCGGTCTCGGGGAGCAGCTGGCTGGCGTCGATGGAACGCTTGGACTTGGGACTCCTCTGGATGGGTAGGGGCTGAATAACCTCGCCTGGTGGGCCCTGGGAAGAAAGATTACATTTTCATCAACTAACTGACAAACAGTGAGATGCAACAAGCGAGCAGAGAATAATGACGAAAGATGAAGTACTTACAGGAGGTCCAGGAGGTCCTTGAACACCCTTTTCTCCCTTTGGACCAGCTCCTCCCTACACACAACAGAGATTTAAGAAGAATTACTACATCAGATTCAGGTCAATGTACTTTAAGATGAACAATTTTTTGTGGTACGAACAGTATACTCACAGCAGAACCCTTAGCTCCTTTGATACCTTGAGGACCCTGTAAAAGATATGAGGCTTGAGTTTAATGATGGTGATCATCCTTCAGATTTACTGCTGTCACTAATTTCTATGGTACTTAATAACATGTGGGGAACTGATGCAAGAGGAAGAAGATATAAATGACAAAGCAGCACTCACAGGCAGCCCAGGAGGACCAGCAGGGCCGATGGGTCCGGTGCCTCCAGGCATTCCCTGTAATAAAACACGAGATATGTCTAACATGAGACTAGTTTTCATACATTATTATCATGACTGTGAATAATGGCGGCTGAGCTGCTCCTCTCTGACGCATGTGAAAGATTTCAGACTTACATTCTCTCCTTTTGGTCCAGAGGATCCCTGAGGTCCGGGCAGACCTCTGTCTCCTTTCTCTCCCTGCTCTCCTGGGGGTCCAATGAGACCAATAAGACCTGGGTGTCCCTTCTCTCCCTTGGCACCGGGGTCTCCACGCAGACCAGGCAAACCAGGAGGTCCCTGCAGGGGGAGAAGAAGTGATAAAAGAGCAGAGGAGAAAGACCATGAGGAGACGATGGAGGAGATAACAAACAAGAAAAACAGTTGATAAAGAGAGAAAATGTGAGAGATAGAGGACAGGGAGAGGAATGTTGGAGAAATGAATGACAAGAGTTGGAGTAGTAGGAGAAAAAGATTTCTGTTTGATCAAAACTAACAAAGTATTTGACTGAATGTACTGCGTGTCAATGTGCAGAGCAGGTGTATACAGGAAAATAAAAAGATATTATCTTACAAGAGGTCCGGGTGGTCCTTTCTGTCCAGCAGGTCCTGGAGATCCTTGCTCACCCTGAAACACAGTTAGAAACAGATTCAGCAGGTGATGGTAATCCAACACACCTTACATCAAACAACATACACACAACTTGTTACACATGAAATAATGTATTGTCCAGTGGTCGCATTAACAAATACAAAAATAAATCAAAATCTTTACTAACCACTGATCCTGGGAGTCCCCTGAGACCTTCTGTTCCTGGTTTTCCGGGTGTGCCCTGGGGGCCCACGGGGCCAGTTTTTCCTGGGGGGCCGACGGCACCTGGGTCTCCCTGTAAATGATGATGACAAGAATCACGATTAACAATGTTAAAGTCATGTAACAGCATAAACTATGTATTAAATTGGTCTAACAAAAGAAAGTGACATGAGAGGAGATTTGCAAATATTTTTCAGAATAAAAGCAGCACTAGTGATTTAACCTGGGATCACTGATGGACATTATCACCACCAGGAAGTGAGAGAGAGCAGCCTGAGGTCAACTTTGGTATTATCATAAATTTTTGTATTGTTGAGTTACAGCTAAACATTATCTATGCAGAACCAAAAGTCGTTAATAAAATCTACCAAAAAGACTCACCTTAGTTCCCTTTTCTCCCTGACGTCCCTCCGGTCCTCTTGTTCCAGCAGGACCCTGGCAAATAAAACATATAACAGTGTTTTAACAAATAAAAAACAAAATATATTCTGTAATTTCAAAGTCCATAATTTCATCAAATCTATAGTAAGAAACAGGGGTGATGTGATACACTGGTGCTGACAAAAATGAAATACTGACATCATGTTAATAATACACATATGATAATGTATAAATAATTCAGTGCCTCTTAAATATATTGTATGCTCTTAAGTCATTTTCATTTCCTTTTGTTCTTTCTTCATCTTTCCACCCTCATATTTTGAGTCCAATTAAATTTCCAACAAAGAGACAAACCAAACAATAAACAACATTAAAGCTTAGGTCAAGAAAAGTAGAACTTTGATTAGTAGCATTATTATTATTTTTTTTTTTTTTCACATTTTCTGTAGATATGATAAAGTTTGATATCGTGGCAGCCCTGGTAATAAATATAATCACTAGATTATGTCTTTGACCTCTATATCAAACAAAGGCCATTTACTCTGATGCACAACCAAGTACTTGTTAGTAAACTCTTTCTTCTCCTTTAACCTCTCAAAGAACACAACAAAGGTTGACTTGGTGACACCGGAAGAAAGACACAGAATGGATGCATGATGGAGGAATGTGTTCATGTTTATCGATGTACTCTTCTCATGCAAACACTGTCTGGAAGGACCAGTGCCCAGTTGCATAAAACCATTTAGGCCAGAGAGTCCTTAGCAACCATTTTCCTCAGATCCATAACAGTCCTTAAAAACTGAAATCATTTTTGTAACATAAGACTTGACTTGGTACATGTGGCACATGCTCTACCAACAGCAGTGTCGCTTGTGTGTATTTGTCATGTTTGGGATAAATTTACTTTGGATTATGTGCTTGTACATCTTTGATTCTATGAGGAGAACAACATTCTGATCTTCTGCCCAGTTTGGCTTTCATTTTCCTCTTTGTATTATCTTTGTTGTCCATTTTGGAAAAGCTAACTAACACTTGATGCAGTCTTGTAACATTAAAGAACATTATGAGTGGGGCGCCCCTGTAACTCAGCTGGTAGAGTATATACTGAGGCTGTTAGTCCTCTGCAGCTGGTTAAGCTCCCGCCTGCGGACCATTTACTGCATGCCATCCCTTCTCCCTCTACCCCTTTCATGTCATATCTTCAGCCGGCCCTATCAAATAATAAAGGCAAAAAGCACCCCCCAAAAATAACAATAATAATGACAATAATAAAAAAGAATGATATGAGTAAGTGTAACCATGGTAACTGAGGTGCACATGTACTGTATCACAACAGTAACTGCCTTCGTCTAAACACTTACGAGCATTACATAAAAATGGAAATAGGGAAATATTTACTTAAGGGACAAACTTAAGTTAGACACTTTGAACTTCAAGGTGGTTTATGCAACTGGGCGGAGCCTGTCCGATGACCATGACCTTACCCTCTTTCCTGGGGGGCCGGGAGGTCCATTCTCACCAGGGGGTCCAGGGGAACCCTGCAACAGGATGCCGAGAGAGCAGATTGAGAACACTAAGATACTTTTTTATAACATTTCACTCACATATCTGCATCATGGCGTCTTTTGACTTACAGATTCTCCTGCTTCGCCATCTTCTCCTCTCTCTCCCTTGGCACCATCTTGACCCTGAAGTAAAGCAGATCAGGGTTAGGGATTTTCTCCTTGACAACATCAGTGAACTGAACTGTTGGCAGCTGTGTGGCCACATACAATATAGCTTTGAAATCTGACAGAATATTGATATGGTGTTTAAATAAGATGCTGACATGTATTTTTCAGAAAAGGATACTCACTCTGGGTCCAACCTCACCAGGGGGACCAGGATCACCAGGGAAACCAACAGGACCCTGAAGTTAGAGACAACAAGAGAATGGCATCTGAATTTATGCCAATATATCTTGGTGAAAGAAGAATTTTGAGTCATTGTGTGAGCGTTTGTTTGGGTGCATTGCACTGAGGGTGGCATACAGGGTTTCCTTTGGGTCCATCGTCTCCAGGTCGTCCCCGTCCTCCAGGAGGTCCACCAGTTCCAGGTTGTCCAGCCTCTCCCTTCTCTCCACGTTCTCCACGAGGACCCTGCCAGCAGCAGGAGCACATAACTCTTTGTTAACTCCTGGATACGATTAACCAGTCAGTTAATAGTAGTGACAGTTTCCTGATAAGGTCTTCAGAACTCATCGACTCACCTTCTTTCCTGGCTCGCCTCCGATTCCAGGTGGTCCAGCCTCACCAGGCTCTCCCTGAGGAGCAAAACAGTATTACATATAGTTTTCTGGACACGTTGAAATTAATTTGTTTTTTTTCATTTCTTTGGACACCATTAAGTCATGCAGAATTATTGCTTCAATGTTAGCAACAGTTCTTTTCTCTGCACCTTCTCTCCAAGAGGTCCAGGGTTACCCAAACCACCAGGAGGACCTTGAGGACCCTGAAAAAACACACAAAAACAATTCAGACAGACGGATTGAATAATTCACATGAAATCATCAGCAAAAAAGTAAGATCTAACAACCTAACAATAACTTGTTAAATCAACCTTTACCTTATTAAAAGGTAAAGGCTCATTTAACATGTTGCACCTGGCTGTCAATGTTGTGACAGCACAGTAACAACTCTACAGCAGCTCTTTGGAGTGTAACTCACATGAGTTATAACTTGTTGTCATTTTCTAAATAAGAGCTGTAAACTCACGTCAGCACCGTTGGGTCCAGCAGGGCCACGAGGTCCTGGAGGGCCTGGAGGACCCTAGAAACACAAAGAAGCTCATATTGTTATCATCATTTATGATTGTATTACAATAAAATGATGCAGTCAGGACAATTGATGTTGTGTATTTCCTAAACTCACCAGAGGTCCAACATCTCCTGTCTCTCCCTTCTCACCTGGTGGTCCAGGCAATCCCTGCAGGACAGAGGTGAAAGTTATACACAAATTCAGGAAAGTACCAGAAGAAAACAAGCTGCCATTGCTGTGATGGTGTCTTTCTCCTGTAAACGCTCGCTTGAATGTGAGCTATCATAAGAAATGTGCAATTTTCTACTTTTACTTGTACTTTTTATGTAATGTTACTTTTGACAATAATGTGTAGGAAGTTGGGAAGAACCAGTGCAGTTTTTGGCTTTTCCAGTAGTAATGTCAAATGTCAACTTTGGGAAAAAACATCAGGAAATCTGTCTGAGATATACATGTATATATACATACATGATGAACATTAATATTTCCATCCAAAAAGATACCTTCAACAGTTACCGAGGGCCACTGTCTAATGTTGTCAAGTCAATTATCCATGCTGTCACTGTCAGCAGACACAGTGTCTAGAAGTGAACACCAGACCCACAGAAGATCTCTCAAGAGTGATCATTTTAACCGAAACTAAGAGAAAATCTTGCAAGTTGCAAATGTTAAGTTCCTTTCTAGACATGACCAGAAGACACAGACAGTGACAGACACTAAGACATGCCACCACAGTAATGGCAGTGCCACTAGATGGTAGAACACACAAAGTGGTCGCTGGATTCGTCAATACAATTCATTCAGCTTAACAACTTAGCACTGTACCTCAAAACTTAATTTAAGTATTTACATAAAAGTCTAAAATAAAGATATAAAGGTCCAGTGTGTGAGATTTGTGGGGATCTTTTGGCAGAAATGTAATATAATTTCCATACATATGTGTTCATCAGTGTATAATCATCTGAAAATAAGAATCTTTGTTTTCGTTACCTTAGTATGAGCCATTTATATCTACAGTAGCCCAGATCAGAAAAACCTAACACTGGCTCTAGATATGGCCTTTTGATTTTTTTTGTGAGCCTTGTGGCCACCGTACTTGAAAAGGGAATGTGAGGCAAGGTGTCTGCAATTTGCAAGCTCACCACTAGATGTTATCAAACCTCCACACTGGTCCTTTAATAACTAAGTCAATCTACTTCTGAACTGAATATCACAGGTTTTATTTTACCTGCAGTCCGATGGGTCCTGGGGCTCCTGGGAATCCTCTGGATCCTTCGTCACCTTTAGCTCCAAAAGGCCCCTGCTGGCCCCTTGGTCCAAGCTCTCCATCAGCACCCTGCACCACAGAAGAAGAGAAACAGAAATAACATAAGAGATAAGAATGTCATCATCTACTCATGGCAGTAACTAAATGTTAATTGTAACTTCACTTCAAACTGTTTGATTTGATCTTAAAAGAGTTTTAGGTTTGTACTTACAGCAGGACCAGGCTGACCGACAGGACCCATTGGCCCAGGTGGACCAGGAGGACCCTACCAACAAACAAACAAAAAAAGCACACAAACAATGAGAAAAACAACAAATCAACAGTGATATGATGAACAGAGAAACAGCATCGTTACACAGTTCTGTTTCGCAAAGTTTCATACAGGTCAGTTCCACTCACATGCTCTCCTTTGGCTCCCTTGGCGCCTTTCTGTCCATGTTCTCCAACCTCACCCTGCAGTGACAAACATCATGATTAGTAAGGGAACTAAGATGGTTTTTAAAATGTTGTGTTGGTGTGAAGACCGTTATCTAAAGTTACTGGCCTTGTCTCCGTCCTCTCCAGGTACTCCAGGTGGTCCAGCAGGGCCAGGCAGACCCACTGGTCCCTGCACTCCATCACGACCTGCCGGGCCAATAGGGCCTTTCTCGCCCTAAAAGGAACAAAGAGGAGAATCAATAGTCTTTCTTTTGGCTGCACGGATAATGTTTTTGGGCTTGTTTGTACTTTGGATGAAATTCTGCAGAATACTCACAGGAACTCCCTTCTCTCCAGCAGGTCCAGGAGGCCCCTGAGGGCCTGGTCTGCCAGGAGGTCCAACAGGTCCAGCAGTACCAGATTGTCCCCTCTCACCAGGAGAACCCTAGGAAGGTACAATATTATAAAGATGGTATTGATTACAGCAGGTATTCATTAAGAGAATACTAAATTCTTGAGTTAGATGGACTGAAATATACGACTGATACCAAATGAAACAATTTCATGACCACATCCAGTCATCAAATATTCAAATATGTGAAACATTAACACCGCAAAAATGAATTATAGTCAGAAACAAATACAAATTATCTACTGATCCAACTAAAATCAGTTAGGATGTTACAGAAATGAACTCTTCATATGGTTTAAAACATACAGCAGGTCCAGGAGGTCCAGCAGGTCCTTCACTTCCCTTCAGTCCTCCACCTCCCTGGAAGAAAAGACAAGAATGTACTAATCAGTAATATTTCACTTCACCTCTGCTAGACCACTGTCATCCCAACGTTAACTCCTACTATCTAAGTGATCAATATAAGTTTTAAAACAGCAGGCAGCTAACAGTTTAGCTAAAAGTATCTGCCCAGCAATCTTCACAAAACTTCTCTAGACCATACTCACAGGGGTTCCAGGCAGTCCTCTCTCTCCAGGGAAGCCTCTCAGTCCAGGGGGTCCATCTTTACCAGGGCCTCCGGGGGGTCCAGGGTCTCCCTTGGTGCCCTCCTTCCCTGAGGGACCAGAAAGTCCCTGCTCTCCAGGTGGACCTGGGGGTCCAGGGTGGCCACGCTCGCCCATGGGGCCGGTCTCTCCTGATGGACCCTAGGAGGATGGAGATGAAGAAGGTGGAGAGGGATGGTGGTGGGATAGAAAAGAGGAAATAAAGTGCAGGTGCAAAGAAGGTGAGATTGGACAGAAGAAGGAGAAGGACAACAGATGAAAGGCAAAGGACAATCTGAGTGTGATTCACATGTGTATCAGTGACTACAAAACTCTGCACCAAGATCCTGAAAACTCACCTGAGGTCCAACGACTCCAGGAGGCCCAGGTGGACCCATTTTACCTTGGAAACCCTGGAGAAGAGAAATTAATTAACAGAAAATCTAGAAAACGTTGAACCTTGTTCTCACTGTTGAGACACACCATAACATGTGTAATCCATATCTGAATAACCAGAACAGCTCAGCTCTTCTCAAACCATTCATCACAATCTGAGCTCCATGATTAAAGTGGAGGTGAATGAAAATGAAACAACTGTTGTGTAAAGAGTGTTTTGCTGCCAGTGATTCATCCACTCAGCAGAAAACAGAAAATAAACATCTACATGCATCAACTTTGCAAACTACTTTATTGTTTACTTCAATACCATTTAATTTATTTAGTCATAAACAGTAAGTGATTTAATCATTTTTAATAGGTTGGGTGGCCCAAGGAGAACTTTAGTAATAAGATGACCAGTTTGTTTAAGTAACCTGGTTTGTTTTGTTCACCTGTCACTAGTGAACTGACTCATGAATGACTCATACCCATAGCTCTGCAATTTAGAGAATATTATAGATTGAAGAAACTAACAGAAGGGGGAACTGAGAGAATCTCTCTGCCACTTCAGCACCATGGACAGCACCATGGACTTACCAATACACAGCACAGTTTGGATACTGATATTTCAGAGTCCTGATTGGGGGCATAGACTGTAACTTGCAGAAACCTCAGTCAGACAAACAATTGATAAGTCAGGCAGAGGAGACCAAATATTCAACTAAACAACCCCTCTGCCCCTGCGCTCTCTCTGCTACCAGGGGATGGACAAGGGGGGTGGCAGGTTAACAAGGGAGATGCATTTCACCTTCTGATCATAAATAAATGAAAACTTTTCAGAGACAATGTGTATAGTGGCTCCTTCATGTGCACTGATAACATGACCAGTAATAGGCACACATTTTTATTCATCTTTGTAGATGCCTGGATTACATATCTAAAGAAAGCTTGATGCCTCTTTGAATGCAACTCAGCTCCACTGGGTGTCACCAAAAATGTCTGATTTCTTTTTCTGATGTAAAACACATGAACATAAATATATATAATATATATTTATCCACAGGCTGTAACAGTTGGCAGAGTTTATGTATTTAATAAGGATGGAAAGAACTGCAGCCACATTAAGGCACCTTGATTGGGTTCTAGGCAGACTTTCCACTGGCAGAAGTGTTGTCATTATTTTAAGTTTATTCGGCTCCTTAAGAGAGAATATGTGGTGATGGAATCTAACTCTCGGAGAGTATTACTTTTTAAATGAGTAACCAGTAAAAAGTAACTTATTAAACTTTGTGAGTAACTTGCCCAGCACTGCTTATCACTGAAAATTAACAAATAAGCAAGCTGTATGTTTATGCATGGATGCAATTACACACAAATTTTATGTCATAGATTTGATCTGTTCAATCTTTGTTAGGTATATTTTTTTTTGACATTTTCATAAAAGAAAGCCATAAATGGAATCAGGCTAAAAGTATTAAAATCATCAGTTCAAACAATCTGAACACTGAACCAACTTTAAGAGTAATTAAAAATATATAACTTACAACTTCTCCTCTCTGCCCAGGGTGTCCAGGCAGTCCGTCCTTTCCTGGTGGTCCCTGTAAGGAAACATTACCTTAAGAGAGCTTTCCTTACAAGCAGGAGGGGACACCAAACTCAAACCCAAACCCTAGACCATGCTGGAACAATGTACTACAATTCTCTTATGAACAGCCAGGTGATATCACCTTGAATATATACAGCATCAATAATCAAAGTTTAAGAAACTGGTAAGAAGAAATTTTCTTACAGGAGGTCCCTTTGGTCCGGGGAAACCATTGGCTCCCTGAGGCCCGGGCAATCCCTGATGAGACAACAACATGAGATATAATAAGAACATAGAAGGATACACAAAACAGCCATCTAGTGAATTGAGGCCCAGATCTGAATGTAAGCTCTGACAAAGAGCAACCCAGCAAGATATGCTTTTCTGATATGAAAATTAAGCACTCACCCTCTCTCCAGGAGGACCAGGAGGGCCATCACTTCCTGAAGTTCC
Source organism: Lutjanus erythropterus (assembly GCF_056507025.1). NCBI lineage: Eukaryota > Metazoa > Chordata > Actinopteri > Lutjaniformes > Lutjanidae > Lutjanus > Lutjanus erythropterus. Next base: position 32,793,715 of record NC_139332.1, read on the forward strand.
CTAAAAAAAACAAAACAAAACAATAACATAATAAATACACAATGAAGTTTTCAATCACAAGTTGTTGTTCTTTAATATCTTTTGCTCCTTGAGAGGCTTCTCTCCAATTTTGAGCAAAGTTATTTTGAGGCAAAGAACTAAAAAAAATAAGTGTATCAAAGAAAACAGATGGTACCAAGTGTTGTAAGAACAGGGATTGATCACTGACGATAAGCATTTTGCCTGAAATATTAAAATTCTGTGTTGTGTCTGTATTTAAAGTGCATGGTGTTAAATTAAAATAGATTGAGACTGTTAGAGTTATTAAATAAAAAAAAAATCTAATATCCAGCCTTGAAGTTTCGGTTCCACCAATATGAATTTAAAATGATATTGTTGTAGACCCGTGGTTTCCAACCTTTTTCCTTAAGGGACCCCTTTTATATCACTGAGTACAATGACAACTCCTGACTAAATGACATGTTTGATGGATATTTAATATTATATTCAGGGTGTAACAATAACAACACAGAACAATTGATTAACTGTATAATCGACCAAAAGAGAGAATGCAATAACTGCAGGAAGTTTGGCTGAATTCTGAGCAGATTATTTCCTGGGAATGTTGCATCAGAGATGAGCTTTCCTGATATTTATAGAAGTTTTTTTGTACAATTCACTGACTGTATTATGTTTTTTTTTTCCTAATTTTTAACAATCATACATACTAAATAGGCTTCATTTTTCAAAAATTTAGCATCAAATAAGAAGAAAATTCAGTGGTTTCTTCTCCCTGATGCTTGACTATTGTTCTGTCAGCTCTTTGGTTGTTTATCTGCATACTTCTGTAATGACGCTGTTTAACAGAGTGAAGGTTCTGTGAATATAGCGTGTGTTCAGGGCTTCACTGTGCCCTTATCTCGTGATATTTTTTTAACTTCACAACTTTCATAATAATCTAAACTTTAAAAATACAATGACAAAACATGATTATCAACAATCACCATCAAAATCCTCATAATGGGACTCATAAACACTTATGTGGAAACAGTTTCGTAGTTCATTGTGGATAAATTCACGAACCTTTGCTCCTGGTTTTCCAGTTGCGCCCCTTGGTCCTCTCTGCCCTCTGGGTCCCTGATGACACAAACAGTAATCATAATTAGTGAAAAGTCTTCATCAGTCAAAAACAGTGAAGCTACATTTGATTGCCTTGATGGTGATCGGTATGTAACAATAACTTAACACCCCATGAATCTATTTTTAAATACCATAAGAATACAAAAAGTAAGCTAGTAAAAATGTTGTCTATCTGTGCTCAACAGCTTGACATGAAAAAGGGACAAAGATCCTCATTTTCTGAGCAAATTAGCTTTTATAAACTGACTTAATGAATGAATGAATAAATGTGAAATGTTACCGTTGGTCCTCTTTGTCCTCTTGGTCCTGATTTTCCACTAAGACCCTGAAAAGACAAACACACACTCAATCTCACTTGATCATTGCTTTGAGCTTTAATCATTTTAAGTTAAATCTTCCACAGAGCCACTGACTTACCCTTGTTCCCTTCTCGCCGTTTGAGCCAGGGAATCCTGGGAATCCAAGAGATCCCTAAAAAACAAATCAACATCGAAACTGTTTCACAAAATACAAAGGCCTGGTGACCACTAGTGTGAAAGTTATCCTGGATGAATAAATGCGTCAGTGAGGATAATATATGTTGTATGTGTTTCTCTTACCTTTGGTCCTTGTCTTCCAGGATATCCAGGAAGTCCAGGTACACCAAGTTTACCCTGAAATCACATAATGTCATCATTAATCATTATTCTTAACTTGAATAGGTCACAGCATCTGTAATTATGTTGAAATATTACCAACCTGTTACACAACAAATCGTATTACAAAACCTTAAATTCAGAAATATATGCCAAAATATGAAGGGTAAATGAAATTTTGTGCACAGGTGTGCTAAAGTCATATACATGTTCAGCCACAAGAGGGCAGCACATATATTTCCCTGCTTGGTGTATAAGAGGAGACCTAATCCTAAATATCTCAATAAATTTGGGTGCTATATCTGCATTTGCAAAGCAAAAACCTGAGATCCAGTTTCAAAAGACTATCATGTCAAAGAAATAATACAAAAAACAGGAAGTGATGCTAAGAATATCAGTAACCTAGCTCTCATTACTAAGCCAATCATGTAATTTCATCCTGATTGAACAGGCTGTACCTTCTCTCCAACGAGTCCAAGTGGTCCAATCTCACCAGGTGGTCCAACACGACCCTTTGGCCCCTCTGGACCATCCTCTCCTCTGGGCCCTGGTACTCCAATCTCACCCTATGAGCAGGACACAAAGCAAAGTCATCAGAATAAATTAGCACAATATAAACGGAGTAACATTAGAAAATGTGGCAAAGATATAACATAACAATAAATCAATTAATAAATCATTCCACCCCTTCATTCACTCATTAATGATTCTTCCAGTGAACTGATCTTACCCTCTCTCCCTTGGAACCAAAATCTCCCTTAATTCCAGGGAAACCATCTTCTCCCTGGAAACACAAGCAAACAAAAACATAAAGCACATACTCATAACTCACAATCCCTTAAGATGAAGACCTGTCCTGTTTTTCTAACATTTTGCTTCTCTGAGTCAACCAAAAAATTACATATTAGCATTCTCTCATTATGCAATTGTAATTCAGGATGAGGTATTTCTTGAGGGAGCAGAGCTTTTCTGAATAGTTCAATGCTTTGAAGCTTCATAATATTGACATTTAATTCTAAATCAACATTCGAATGCTGTGCAGCTTTTGCATGTTTATTCATTCTGTTTTAACACAGTTACAGATAAAGATTAGGCTTCGATATTAGCATTATACTATTTGCAGAATTAAGATTGCTTCCAACTTGTGTGATCCAAACATTTCCAAAAACTCAAGAGCATTGTAAAGTCCACAAATTAAAATTACTGAAAAAAGATAGATTTAACAATTTCCAAAATTCACAACATGTTCTTAATCTAAGACAATATACTGAATACATTTTAACTGTGGGTAAAAAAAATTGCTTGCTCTCTTGCCTGCCACAGACAAACAGAATCATGTTCCTGTATTAACAGGGCGATCTCGCAGCAATCTGACAGCGCCAAGAATTGCAGTTATATAACCACAATAACAAAAAATCTATTAAGGCTCTAATAGAAAAAAATAACTAATTTAATCCAATGCTTCACGTTATTGACACTGTGGCTTCAGATCGACAATTTTAAGATGGATTTTAGGGTTATGATGTCATAAAATATGAAAACAAACATTCAAAGCTTAATTGGAAAATATCAGGACAAGTTTCAAATGTAAAAAAGAAAAAAAGACATTTGGTACAGTCTTCTGAGTGGGTGAAGAATATGTGGAAGAATTAAGTTGTAATGATTCACTTACCTTCTCTCCCTTGTGGCCCTTCAATCCACGGATTCCTTGACTACCCTGAAATTAAAGCATTACATATTTATTGATATGCTAAGGAATATTTAAAGTTTGTATTGGTTCATTTTATATGCACGAGTGCTAAATCCCCCCAAAAGTAAAATGACCTCATAATTAAAAAAAACAAAAAACATGTTGATTTCATTAATCGTACTAACCTTGATGCCACGAGGGCCAGGATAGCCGATAGCTCCCTGGGGACCATTGGGACCCTGGAGAAGGTCAAAGAAAGAAGGATGAGTTTAACACAATACATACACGTCACGTCATCAATCACTTTCACATGCAATATGTTTCTCCTGTTAAGAGTCATATTAAATTGGTGACTTGAATTTATTAGACAGAAAAGATGTGGTGTGATGAAGTTATTTAAGATTGACACCCACCTGGTTTCCTTTGGTGCCAGGAGGTCCCTCCTTTCCTGGGTGACCCTGAGAAGGGAAGACAGAGAGTTCAAGCCTCAGGAAGGACAGCCAGTGTTGGTTGGTTAATGGTTAATTCAGCTTTAAATGATATAAACAAAGAAAAAAAAAAACCCAAAAAACCCCAAAAAGACAAACGTACAGGAGGGCCATCAGCTCCAGGCATTCCTGGCAGACCTGGTTTTCCTGTGGGACCCTAGTGGAGAAGACAAGTTATGAGTGAGAGTCCAGAAGCAGGTGGTATTGCACCTAAAATATGATAAGAATAGAATAACTATTTCTAAAAACTGTGCAGCTACCAAGCTGACAAGTATTCATCCACTAACACCAACACATGGATGAATAGCTAGAATTGAATGAATTCAAATTAAATTAAAGTTTTGAGTAAAACTGCATTTATTCACGTTCCAGATAGCTAAAATAAAATAATCACCATATAATACACCTATTTGTCAATTATTGCCAAAAATACTTGAAAATACTGTTACTTTTACTTTCTGGATTATTGTCCACACATTATGTGGCTCTCTCCGGTACCAGGAACTGTAGATAAATATCACAACCAATAAAACTAAATATGGCCCCTTTGTGTCTCCAATCACATTAAAATTAAAGTCTCTCCTAAAATGATATCTTACTTTTGTAACATCCTATATTGCATTAAGTGCCACTCCAATATCTGTTTTCATACAAATACAATTTATACAATTTGAGGAGAATGCTCCCCAAGCACCGTTTCTTTGTGATGATGGATTTTCAAAACACCTGAAAGGACTAAATCTACCCTAAAAGATTTACTGGACATCCTGCCTTTCCTCATTTGCATCCCTCCTTCATGAATGATGAGGGTTTAAAGGACCAGCATGTAGGATTTAGTGACATCTAGCGGTGTACTTGCAGAATGCAAACACCTTGTCTTGCTCTCCCATTCCAAGAATGTTTGAAACCCGATGGTGGCCAAGAAACTTGTGCAAAACATGAAAGGCCGTATCTAGAGCCTTCACTTCTGAGCTACTGTAGAAACATGGTGGTGCAACTTGGCAGCTTCCATGGAAGAGGACTTGCATCCTCTGTAGATATAAAGGGCTCATTCTAAGGTAACGAAAACATTATGATTCTTACTTTCAGGTGATTATACACCAATGAACACATACTTAATGTTATATTATATTCCATTTCTGCCATATTTAACAAATAAATCCCTGTAAGTCTTACACTCTGGACGTTTCATGAGTAAAATCAATAGGTTCATTTAGGTCAGTCTATTGTATAACTGTTGCCTGTGTGATATATTTCCCTGAACAAGTTAACTTCTTGTATGTTGCATTACTTTTAATTCAGAGTAACTTTCTATATATTTGATGTCTTACTTTCTCTCCTGGGGGTCCGAGAGGTCCCTGAGGTCCTGGCATTCCCTGTAAAAAAACAAAAACAGAAAAGCAACAACAAGCACATGAGACATATGTTCAGTGTATGGAAGGAATAGATGCTCTCAACATTACTGTTTCATTTTATTTTTGTGTGCATGTGTTTGCATGCCCATCCTCTTCAGAACACAATTACTTAGTGAAAGAAGACGTTAATATCACGTGATACTGGTGATCTGTCCTGTCTCACCTGAGTTCCTGGGGTTCCCTGCTGACCTGGAGGTCCTGGCTCTCCTTGGGGACCCTGAGAGACAGAAACAGAAGAAGATAAAATGAGGACAAATGCAACGCAAACAGCAGGACAGATGAATGAAGGACAGATGAGGAAAAGCTCATATCTAGTTTTGTGTTACCTAAAGGGTAGCCTACTGATACTAATTATCTGCCAACACTGAAAGATTACATGATAACATGATAGAGAAGTTATAATGACACTGACCAAGTTTCCCTTGGGACCATGGGGCCCATCATTTCCTCGTACACCCTGAAAAGAAGAGAGGATGAACAGAGAAAAATCAGAATTGAATTCTGAACAACATTGATGTCAAACATTCACAGAATAGATACCATCTCAAAACAATTCAAACATAGTTGTACAAACTAATAACAAACTCCCTAGGGTGAAGGCTTGTGTTTTTAACTGCAGTGAGAATTGAAACCATTCTTGTTTGTGCCTTGCTTAATGCCACTATGGCAAAGTGTAGATTTATTAGATAAATAATAAAAAATAGATATAGATAAATTTGTGGGAATCAGCAGGTATTTAAACACTGCCGATTACAAGACAACTTCACAGATAAAAATGTCTGGTGTAACACCTGCATGTCTTGGGGAAAAAGTTTCATAAAGCCTTTTGTAGCACCAAACGGGGCTGCATGAAGTCTCATAAATTGCTGTAAGTGAGGCGGCATTAGATGGAGCTGTGGATTAAAAATCTGAAAATGAAATAAATACGTGGGTGTGGCGTTAGAAAGATGTGAGCTGACCAGATATCTGAAGACCACTCTTCATTTCTGCTTGAGGCTAGCAGCTCCAGGCTAAACTGACTGCTACAAGTGTAACTCAGCAGAATCTCTAAACAAACTCTTAGCTGTCAAATTGAATTATGGGTAATGTAGGTGCCAGGTTTTGGCAAGAAAGAAGAATGTCTGGAGTGAAAAGGATGGTATCTCTGGTGTATTGTGCAGGATTGATTTTAAACTTTTCAAAGAAAAAAAAAAATCCTGTCCATTGTGAGTTGCACAATATTATAAGAAAGCAAAGCTAAATCAGTGGAGCTCAACCACTTTAGCCAAACAACTCTATTACATCTAAATATATGAGTGTCAAATGGATACATGGGACTTGGCAGCCTGAATCCTGGGTGATACTGGGTGTCTTGGTATTGTTTTGAGGTGACTGTGGGAACATTTCATGCTCATATTTAGATTACTGGATATCCCCGACTTTATATCAGATCACAGGGTGTTGTTTCAAGCTGCTCTGTGGGTGTTCAGTGGTCAGAGAGATAAAACAATGCAGCTAAAACAAAAGCAGCACTATGTGGTTTGACATTGTTTTTACTCACAGGAGGTCCAGGGATTCCAGGAGGACCTTTAGGTCCGAGCAAACCGCGAGGTCCCTAAACACACACACACACACACACACACACACACACACACACACACACAAGCCAAGATCAGTCAGTAAGCAAAATCTAAATAACATAACAATTGATTTATTATGGAGATGTTATTAATAAAGCTGACAAGTGTGTACATCTAGACATCCATTTCTCATAAGCTATTACTTTTCAGGGTTGGTATTTTTTTTGTACACCTGTGACCCTGATAGCACTTGGCTGCATCTTTTATCTCTCCATCACTTGCCCATTATGTAATTGCAGTAAAGAAACCTCAACTATTTCATATTTAAGTACCATGGAGAGAAACAACAGGTGTATCATTTGTGCTACACAGAGATTAATTCTGGGATACTGTTTATAACAGATATAAGGGAAGCATTTAAAATCAGCTCTGCTGTTATGGAAACACTCACTGGTTCACCTGGGAGACCCCTGGGTCCAACGTCTCCGTCATCTCCCTGTAAACACACACAGAAACAACATGCCAAGGACACAAAGACGCAGATTATTAAGAGTTATGGAGTGACACAATGACAGATGTTTTGAGTAGCGCCTGGAATCAAATCAAATTATTTTCTCATATCATCATACCCTCTCTCCGTCCTCTCCTGAAGGTCCTGGGGGTCCCATTACTCCTGTGTCACCCTGGGGGAGATGAAAAAGTCGAGGAGTGAGGAATCAGAAATTTTTTTTTTTTCTACAAACTGATATTCAAGTATCAAAGGTCTTACACATATTCAAGAAAAAATGTTATTTTTTATAACTGCCACAACTCAGACGATACCAACAGTAAAAATACTGTATGAAATGTATGTGACATTTGATTGTGGCTTGCTTTTGACTCACCCTGTGTCCTTTGTCACCGGGCAAACCAGGAAGGCCATCAAAACCACGGTCACCCTAAAAAAGACACACAGATATGTAAGGTATTATTACTGTTTTGCAGAAGAGCAAGATCAAGTAAAAGCTCGTTTACAGTATCGTTTCACAAGTTTCCTAATAACAAAAAATGCAATTACTGGTACAAGCATCTAAAGACTCAGGGGGGATATACGTTTAAAGGAGCAATATGTAGCAATCACGCATCCAAAAATAAGTACTGCAGTCCAAAGCAAGTTGGAGCCATGGACGGTAGTTTAAATATGTTTCAATCTTATTTAATACACAGTCTATGAGTGAAGCGAGTTGTCCATTGTTTATTCACATTGGGGGATCTGTTCCAGGACTTTTAGAATGACAGCCATGTGACAAGGTCAGCTACAAACAAATAACAAAAATCACAAGCCGGTGGAGTTAATTTTGACAATGTCCATAAATAAATGAAACCAGAGAAAGGTTACCTTAGTTCCAGGCTCTCCTGGCATTCCCCTGGCGCCATCGGCTCCAGCACGGCCCTGTTAAGAGACAAGCAACAAAAGAACATATTTTAAAGGACTACTATATATGAGACAACAGCTAAGTCCTGCTTGTGTAATTTGGATATAACAAACAATAAACAGCTTAATGAAAAAGCAGTCAGGAGGTAAGCCGGCCATTTTTTACACTCACTCTTCTGCCTGCTTTGCCTGGAGGTCCCATCATACCCTGGGGTCCCCTGGTGCCCTGAAATATTAATTAGATGTCTGTGATGAGTTTTTGTCATAGATCTGAGTTAGTTCAATAATAGCATACAAAGAACTGTACAGCAAAAGGAAGGGTAATTATATCATTTCACATAGAAATTATTTAAATGGTCTTATTTTAGTGTGAGGTCAGAGTTCAGGATTGGCTCAGTAAGTGTTTTTACCTGAGGACCGGGGTCTCCACTCTCTCCCTTCAGACCAGGACTTCCTGGATTTCCCTGAAACAGACACAAAGATTATCAACGTCATTATCAAAACTATTTATCCTTTAACATACATACATACATACAATGCTGTTTTTGCAATTATTAAAACAAAAACAAACTATTAGTCTTATTATGACATCAAAATTCTTGTACAGGTCAACATTTTTGAAATGCGTAGAATCAGCTAGATTCAGGTAGCAAAAACAAACAACTTGATATGAAGGGGTAAAGGTCCAAATGACAGATAACATACCAATGGTCCAGGGCGTCCAGTGTATCCCATTGGTCCAGGAGGTCCTTTCAGAGCCATCTAGACACAACAACATCTCAAAATCAATGATGATGGACGCACATGGCTGCTTGCAAAATTGGTGATATAATAGGAAAAAGAAAATCATCTTCTTTTATGAAAACAGTCATTGTCTTCTTTGTGCATTATATTTTGCTGTGCGCTCTTGTACTAACTTCAGTAAGAGAAGGGACTTTTTTAAAACTTTTTTAGAGAAGTAAAAGTGATGACTGACCCTGGCCTGAGACAAGATGGCTGCTGCCTGAGCTTCCTGTGCAGAAACGACTGGGCCTTTATCTCCTCCACTCTGACCAAATCGGAACTGCAAAAAGAGAAGAAAGAAGCATTTAGATCGTGTAACTTGGATACCTACAGCATATTAGTCCTTGAGTGGCCATATTAAATATTTAAAGTACGGTTAGCATCAGTCCATTACAAATCTCAAAGTTAAATCTCAAATGGCATTTATGGCCATTCAGTATTCTTTTCAGTTAAAGCATCAAAAGTTAATGGTGACTCACAGGCAGCATGACTGAGGTTCCAGGAGGTCCAGGGACGCCATCAGCTCCAGGCAGACCAGCCTTTCCAGGAGGGCCCTGCAGGATGGAGAGAAGAAGAGTGAGCAGGCAGGTTCAAGGCAAGTGGAAGTGAAATAAGCTTCTTAGGCAAAACGCTTCTGAAACGACCAATAATGTCCTAAAACTGTCTGCACACAGACTTAGCACTACTGTCTCTATAAGTCTGCATTTCTTCAGATAAAGTCAAAAACTCACCCTCTCGCCAGGGTCACCAACAGAGCCAGGAGGTCCAGAAGGGCCGGCGGGGCCAGTAGGTCCCTGAAAGACGTGAGTGAAGAGTATTTAAGTGTTCTGATTACAGACTCAATGGTCAATGGTCAAGAGAAAATTAATTAGTAATTAATTAATTGTTACAACCTTGCAATAGAGAAGTATGCTGGCTAAAGCTCTAATTAATATTTGCAAATGGCAAACTACACTAACAAAAATAATTCCCAGCTCAGATAATAAAAGTACTACTCCAGAGGGACAAGCTACAGCATGCAAGGGTTATCAATGTAATATTTAGACATAAGTAAAATGTTGGTTGAACAGAAAACAAGGGGATAACCATCATTTACTTACAGCAGGTCCCTCAGGGCCTGGAGGTCCTTCAATCAGCATACCCTGAAAAAGTCAAAAAAAATTTATGCAAGAGAACAAAAACCTAACAAAAATTTAAATCAGTGGTGTACACTGCGAAAATACAAGTCACTATACATTTTGTTTGTCTGTAATGTACCTTAACTAGCACATTTTCTGAACCAAAACACATTTGAATCATACCAGAGAGATCTGTCCCTTTTCAATGGTTGCATTTAGGGTCAAATAACTTATTTTAGCATTTTGGGAACTGAAATATGAATATGAATATTTCTAACTGGAAATTTACAAATAGTGAACAGGCCACAGAAATGTATAATGACTTATTGGCGTCAGTTTAAACAAATATGGAACAACATAGGTAACTAACTGTCCTGTGATTTTGCAAGATATATATAAGATATGGTTCTAACACCAAAGCACTATTCTAAAAAGTGAATGTGTCTTACATTTTCAACACACCTTTATCACACCTTGTGTCAAATCTGTGTTGGATTACTTTGGATACACTATTTAAATGATGAGCAATTTCCCTAAAACTAGAAAAGTCAGATTGTGACTGAAGGTTGTTCGCGTAAATCCCTGAAGCTTCTGGGAAATGTGACTGGAGGAAGTTGTCCCTTTCTGCCACAGGGTGAGCCAGTTGAAATACACCTGCTCAAGTAAAGCTGCCTAGACACAATTATTAACTCACAGGCTCCAAGACAGCAGGCTCTCCTTTCTCTCCTTTTTGGCCTCTGACGGCAGCCTGAGGAAAACACACATGTAGCCAACAACACAGCGTAGTCAGTATAGAAGTACATTGAAAATTAGAAACACAAACACATTCATAAAATGCATACGACAGAAAATAGTGACACTCACATAAAGACACCCACATTACTTTTTTACAAACACTATTACGGCAGTGTAGAAAATAGAATGATAAAATGAAAACCTGTTTTGCTTGTGATAAAGGCATAAGCTTTCGTCCAAGTACCAATGATTTACAGGTTCTCCAAACTACTGGTCCATTACTTGTAGAATTTTTTGCATAGATACAGAGAACCATCTGGGCTTAGCAGCTCTAAATGAAGCCATACACTGAGATAAATGGCATTCAAGACAAAAGATGCAGCAATCAGTGACTGCTGCACTTCAGATGCCTCTTTATGCAGTGTATGTGATTGTTTAAATCATTGTTTACATTCATGAGGATCCCCAATAGCTTCTACCATGGTAATAGCTATTCTTCTTGGGGTCCTGAGTTGCTCACTATACACTATAGAATAAAACCCATTTCAACCACTGATGTGACGACTAGGTCTTGGTCCTTCAAGTATTTGAAATGAATTCAAATACAGGTTTCTCTATGATTGATTGAGTTTGCTTGGCATAAAACTGAATCTGTGAATTAGACCTTACTTGCGTGGCGGCCTTTTTGAATTGACTTGCATCACACTTAGGTTTAGATACTAAAACATGTGTTAACATCCAACACATAAAATCTTAGGGTAAGTTTCATTTTTAAGGTCAAGTCTAAATAGGTACGTATAGTCAAAGTTGTAGCTGGCCCTCCTGAGATTCCTAAGCTGATAATATAACTTATAGGTCTGTCTGAAGTTCACATGTTAAAGTGAAGGTAATTATGGCTACGGTCTCATTGCAGTCCTCCAGGTAGAGTTCTACAGGACCATGTGTGTTCAAACTAGCCACCATGTGTAAGAAGGTCACACAGAAATAAACTGTCCCCAGATAATGAGCAACAGCAAACTCAAACAAGTCATTTGAGAGGACACTGAATACAATTTGACAAAGACTAGAATTCAGAGTTGGTTGAAACTGATTTTGTTTTTTTGTTTTTTTTGCCTGTGAAGCAAAACGACTTACGCCTCCCTCGTCCGTCACAGCGGACAGGGCGGGGCCCATGTTGGCATCACCCCCTCCGGTCTCCGGTAATGGCTCATTGTAGTCCCTGTAGGTATAGTCGTATTCCTTAAGGCCCACGTCCCCAGTCACATACTCCTCAGTGAAGGCCTCCTCGCCCACACCGCCTGCCTTGGTGGCATCTACCTCCTCTCCCCCCAACACTGGCTCCACCTGGGGCTGCGTTGGGTTTATCAGAGCCACAACAGGATAGATAGAGGGGCACGAGAGGGTGAATCAAGCAAAGGAAAATAAAGGTGCAAGAAGAAGGAACAGTGAGAGGAGGATGGAGAGGTGTGATGAGGAAATGTTAGTAAAGGAAAGAGATGAATGAAATGAAACAACAGGGAGCAGAAGAGGGGGGCATATATAGAAACAAATGAGTCTTACCTCTTGCAAGTAAACAGTGACATAGGGGTAGAAAACAAAAAGACATCTGGCAGACTGTGGGGACTCTATTAGTCCTTCATGCTGCAACTTCAGTCTGATTTTTTTCAGGTGAATTATGGATTAGCAGGTTTATCCTGCAACCTTATATCTTCTGTTAATCATCTATTGTTGATGTTTATGTTTCCACCAAAGCATATCCTCATCAGCTTGTGTGTGATGACCTGTAACCAAATGATTTCTCCAAATTTGCCTAAATATAATATCTGACATTGTATGTTTGGTTTAACACAGGGGAAAAACAGAGAAAAAGACACTTATAATGTTAAGGTCATGTATACATAGTCCCTAAACACACAGAACTGATATGAATCACTTTGTGAAAACAAATATGCAAAGCAAAAACTATGTTATTTTCTATTTTACTTACCATGGTTGTTTCAAAAAAACAAGTCCAGTGGAATTATGCTGAACTGTGATCGCATATAAAAAGACAATAATTGAAAAAAATGACTATATCTTTAGCACTATCACAACACATTTGTCTATATTTGCTCCACACACATTTCTCATCAAAACAGTTGCAACCATATCCTAAGCATCAAAATCTGAATACAAAACAAAGTCATCAAAGGTAGCTAATAGAGATAAAATGGCAGTGATGACAATATGGATTATTGCCACAAAAGTGAACTGTGAGAATCAGATCAGAACTGTGAGAAACTCAAATTCTGATTAGTTTTGGGCTGTAAAGTAAGCCACAGCAACTACTGTATTCTTTAGTTCAGTTAGATTTTTGTCAAACAAGAATGCCTGATATTCATCTCCCTTTGGTTAAAAGTGCATATCAAATATTCCTATGTGGATCCTTTTTTTCACAAGATTTTTGTTCTTATGTCAAGATGAAAACCTGAACAACAAAGGATCTTGAGATGAGAACAAAACAGGAATCTTGTTGTTAGGAAAAAGGGGAGCCACATAAAAATGTTTGATGATACAAGCAGATGAATGTGGTGCATTCTCCTTTGAAAAACTTTTTTTTTTATGTCTTGTCACATGGCATCGGTGCCAACAAAACATTGATGTGTGGTTAGAAAAGTGCGAAGATAGACAACTATTTGGTTAAACTACAAAGACTGGGCTCACCACCATACAGGTATTACACTGTCTTCTTCCTTTGGTGATGGAGGTTTCTTGTGTTAAGGTGATCGTTTATTATTTTTTGTGTTCTGACTTCGGAGTTTTATATCTTCCAGTACAAATTAAGCAAATCTATCTGAGTTTAATTTACCTCTATGTTCTTTATAAAGTTTCTTATTCTGTCGGTCTTCTTGGACTATTTCATCTTCTTGATCTGTGTCATCGATCAGTGTGTAATTTTCTTTTTACCTGTACGGGGACCTCTTCTTGTCCAATCACCTCACCGTCTGGCAGTGGGACCGTCTCTTCATAGTAATAATCAGTCTCTGTAGGGGTGTGGCCAGCCTCGGAATATTCAGTGTCTACATCCTGATTGGTCAAGTTGACAGGAATTGGGGAGCAGGGAGGAGGTAAGCAGATTTGATTGGAAGAGCGTGGTTAGTTCAAAGTCTGCTTGTAAGTGACGATGAGTTAAGAGAAGAAAATGGAACACATCATAAAACTGTGGTTGCCAGAGGCAAAGAATTTTTACAGGCAACTCACATTTTTAAAGTTGTAAAGATCCATTTTAAAAAAGAAATTTCAGATGGTGACAGAATCTCAATAACTATAAATGTTGCCATACGCAAGATTTAGGGAGTCATTGAGACTACTTTGCTGAGATTTCTTTTTATTGTATTCTCAATTTGTTTAAAATATTAATATTATTATTATTTTTGCTTTTTAAAGCTCACAAAGCCAAGATTGATGGACAGGTGAAGTCTGCTCTTGTTGGAAATAGGACTGAGAGCCTCTATCCATCCCTTAAGATGAAAACATCATACCTTGATGCTTTGGGATGTCTAGTTTCACCCAGGACCAGAAAACAGAGAGACAACCCCAATCAACAGCCTCACAGAACACAATTCTGTTACTTCAATGTAATGGTCAATGCTATGGTCAGCATGCTATGAATTTTCTAGAACTTATTAATGACAATAAACACCACAATTTACCTTGAAGCATGTTAGCATCTTATTAGCCTGTACACTCAATTCAATTTGTGTAATGAAAGTTTGAGTTTCTGTGAAGCTGCTTTATTCATATTTAATACAAAATATATCCAGAGACAGAGAAACAGGTGAGAGAAAACACAGGTACTTGAAAAACAAAACAAAACAAAACAAAGAGAGAGAAAGACAGGGTGAGGGGAGGGTTGTTGTGTTGCTCGTGTATAGAATGTGATAGTATTTGTGTTTTCTCAGGTTTAGTTTTTGTGCCATAGCAATCCATGCTCATTCATTTGACCGATACGTTAATGGATTCCCCCGAAAAGTTTCTGATATCCAGTTTCAGCAGCTTGAAGGTAGGAATATGAAGTGAAGTAAAGAACAATGAAACTGTACAGTTAGCCATGCTTCAATGTGCACCGCTGTATCATATCATATGGAGAAGTTGAGGTGACCATGAAGATCATATGATATATAAACAGAGGAGAAGGCACCCAGATTGGTATGAACCAGCTTCCATTCTGAAGACCAGACTGTCCACCATCAAGGATGTACTTCAAAACTTGCACTGCCAGTCATCTATTGAAAGGTTAAACTATTCATAGGAGATTCCAAAAGATGGTAAAAAAAAATTCAAAACATTAAGTTTCAAAATATTTTGTTGCAGACCCTAGATATTGGAAAAGCCTGGCAACCAGGTGGGATAGGTGGGACATACCACTCTGACCATTACGACCCAAACATGGGCCCTCCTGTTGTACCTGTTGATAACCGTTGGTAATTTTCTTCGCTGGGACAGAGGTTCCACTCAGCGCAGTCTTGCCAAAGGGTGGGAAAGGTTTGTGCTGGGATTTGACATTATTGTCCACCACAATCTTGGATTTCGTGGGTCTGGGTGGAGTGGGCTGGACAGGGGCAGGCGTTGGAGCTACTTTCTTCGTGATGGAAACCTTTTCGACCACATTCTTCACTACTTTGCTGACCGTTGATTTGACCACTGGGACTTTGGTGACCACAGTTTTAGTTTGGACGACCTCTTTGACTTCTGCTTTCACTTGAGTTTTTGCTGCTGGAGCTTTGGTGGCCACAACCTTTGCCGTTTTTGTAGGTTCAACCTTTGCCACTTTTGTAGGTTCAGGTTTTGTTACTTTTGAGGGTTTAGGTGCCGTAGTAGCTTCTACTTTGGCAGCTGTTTTAGCTGCACTGACCACAGTCTTTTCTACTTTAACAACTTTCTCAGTCTTTGCTTTTGTAGTGGTTTCAATTTTTGCCTGATTTGCAGCACCATTACTAACAACTTTTTTTTCTACCACAGTAATCACTTTGCTATTGCCATTAGCCTTAGCCTCACCATTGACTTTATTCTCAGCTTTGCCATTAACTTTGACTTTGACCTCTTTAACCTCAATGGTAGTTTTGCCATTTCCATTGGCTTTCTTCTCTGCCGTAGCTTTGCCATTGCCGTTTCCATTAGTCTTAGAGACAACAGTGACTTTTCCATTCCCATTGGCTTTCTTTTCTGCTGAGGTTTTTCCATTTCCATTACCATTACCATTGACTTTCTTCTCAGCTACCACCTTGCCATTGCCATTTCCATTCACTTTGGCCTGAACTGTAGGCTTGGCATCAACTGTAGCTTTTCCATTGCCGTTCGTTTTTGCTACGGCTGCTTTTCCATTGCCATTGCCGTTGGCTTTAGCATCATTTGCTTTCTTCTCTGCAGCTGGTTTACCATTGCCATTCTTGGCTGGGGCAGCTGTGGGTTTAGATTTAGCTGCTGCTGTTGGTTTGATCTTAGACAAGAGGATCTCTACTGCAGTGGGCTTGGCTTTGGATGGCTTAGCTGCAGAGGACTTGGGAGCTTTGGTGGGCATAGGCGGCTTGACAACAAGTTTGGATGGTCCAGTTTTGGCTGGCTTAGGTGGAGCAGGTTTCACTTTGACAAGGGTGGATTTAGTGGGGGCTGCTTTTCCATTGACTGCCTTCTTCTAATAGCCGTGATTATTGTTTGGTTGAGATGTTGTTAAGTATGTAAAAGTGCATATTGACAGGGAGAGAAGAAAACGATACATGGACGGGTTGGGAGGGGGATGAAAAGCACAAACAAGGGATGGACAGAAGGAGAGAGAAAGACAAGAGTGGATGTTTTGAGAAACAATGACATAAAGATGGCCAAGGCTTGGATGTTTTACTGAGACTGTACAGGCATTACTGGATACAGCAGAGGATGAATACAAGTTCTATAACATTTCAAGCAAAAATATAGCTGAATAAACTACCAGTACTTAGACAAATTAAAGTTAAAATCCAGATTTCAAATAATGTCAAGTTATTTTAAGTTTTTGTTTTGCTGATCTCTCCAGTAATGCCATTCCCAATACTAAATGTAAAAGCAGCATCTTTGTGCTAATCTGGAGCCTGTGGTTTGGCAGAGGCACTGAGGGTGTGACTGGTCAGGTAAAGCTGGTGCTGATCACACACACTGTACAGACACATTCAAACACACATGTGCACACTCACTTAGACACACACCACATACACATCACTAATGCAATGACCTGCAAGAAAGAGAGGGTTACTGCTGTATAACCATGCAAAAGAAGGAGCATGGATGCCAGGCTTGCGTGCAGATGCATGTTAGTCACATAGATCCACAAATGAAAGCAACAGTATATGATTAATTCTTACTACTCATGCTGCTATGATGAAAATGCATGCAAATTAACACTGTGAACAAAAAAATCACCCCAATAATAAAGTGTGAAGGAAAAACAGGCCATCAACAGGAATATAAACTCCTCAAATATGCAAAACACAACACAAACAGACTTAAAGGAGACAGAATATGGCATACATGTATTTCATGTATGCCAGACAAAGGTCTGATGTACAACCATGAATGCATATACCAAGACAAAAACATGTGCATTGATATTCTCATGTTAACTGGAAAATTGGTATGAAAACTGGTGACACAGAAGTACAGTAGGTGCATGCGGTGACATCCTTAAAAACAATTAAGAAATCATGCAAGTAAAAAGACAATACAGACACATGCCCTGGTCAAATGGTGTTGTAAATCTGTGTGTGTGTGTGTGTGTTTTTCTTTTAATCAACTGTGAAGTTGAATGGGTGGGATTTATCATAAAAGACTGCGCAATGGGTGCTAAGAAAATGAAAACAATAACTGCAAAGACTTTAAGTCAATTAAATAAAGTTATTCTGTGATTATCAACTAGACTCATCATGTGACACACTCCATCTTTTGCACCACTGGTTCCCAACCTGCAGGGTCCTAAACACTAGGGGTCGCCAAAACATCATGCAGGGTTGTGAGGCCTTCTTGATTTTAAGGGGTCCCTGACCACAAGAGGTAGTAATTCCTCTGCCGTAACCACAAAATATAACTTCAAAAGTAAAAATGATCTCAAGAAACGATTTTTCATAAATGTAAAATGTAAAAATGATCTCAAGAAAAGATTTTTCTTGAGATCATTTTTATTTTTGAAGTTCTATTCTGTGTTTACGGCAGAGGAATTACTACCTCTTGTGGTCAGGGACCCCTTAAAATCAAGAAGGCCTCACAACCCTGCATGATGTTTTGGCGACCCCTAGTGTTTGGGACCCTGCAGGTTGGGAACCAGTGTTGTACAAAACATAAATTAAAAAAAAAAATATTTACAAATACTATTTGACCAAGATCAGTTTAAGAAAAGGCTACTCTGACACATTCTTAAGTGTTTCCTACACTAACTTGTGTTTGCATATACTCAGTTCAGTTCCATCAAAGACAAAAGACCCAGTGATCATGTAATGCATTAGGCTGATATGATAACATTAGCAGGCCCACAAACTAAAATCTTAATCTTAATGCTATTAATCAGTCTACCTTAACAGTCTCAAAAAATTCAAATTATATGCTTAACAAATTTACCATATCAGGCTATTTTCTTTCTCTGGCATGACTTCATCACTTCAGAGAGACAGTGTCAGAGGTTGTTTGCTTTGGTTGTTTGTTTTAAAGCTTTCATCTTTTTTCTCGAACATGTGCTGAGAACATTTTGTGACACCCATTTCTAAACATGATTTTGCTCCTTTTCAATTCTCAAAAGGTTTGCACTCTATTTGGGAGAAGTTATTTTGGTTTGGTGTAGGGTGGTACAGGATGTGTGCAGAGGGGTGAAGATTGGAGAACTGAGTGAAGAAGAATGTGAGAAAAAGTGTGTATGTGTATAACAACACAGCTGCACCTACACCAACCCAGTGCCCCCACTTGGCCACATCTGACACATATATACACACATACATATATGACAACATGTAAATGACATGAGGACAAAAAAAAACATAAGGAACAATAGTAATCCTGCGCGACGTAGACGGTGGAAACGGATGTGTAAGGGGTCAATGTGGATTAAAGAAAAGGTGAGAAGTGAATAAAACAAAGGAGGTATGGAGCGATGAGGGATGAGAGAGGTATATGGAAAGCTAAAAGTGAACATTTTCAATCAATTATTTTAGGAAATGTAAACTTAGTTGACACTCAAATATTTATATTTAGCAAGCTAAACCTATAATTAGAATTAAACCATTATTGCTTGAATACCTCTCTCTCTCATTCTCCTTCCCTTCCTCAAACCCTGCTTGTGTTTTCCCTTTCTCTTGCTCCCTCTTTACCTGTTGACTGGGGGCCCCAGGTTGGGGAGAGGGGGACGCAGAGGAGGAGGGAACGCCTGTTGTTTCCTCATAATAATAGGGGTATTCATGGTCATCCTGCTCCTCATCAAAGTACTGAGAGAGATGGGGGATGGACAGATTGAAAGATGGAGAGGACAGAGGGAGGGATGGGTTGGCAGAGGGGAGGAAGGTACATGAAAGCAAGGGGAATGGAAGGAGAGGAATGCATGAAGAGGGGGAGTTGATTTCCAAGAGGAGGTGAAGAGAGGTTGCAGAGGACACAGGTAAAGAAGAAAATCAGTGAATGTGGGGTGAAGCAGCAAGAGAGAAAAAAATAAAACATGTTGACAGGCAGCGACAGACAGCAGAGGATATAATAACAGTGTGCAAAGCTTTTATTTTTCTGTTCATCAGACAGAGTCTGTGCTGCTAGTTAAAAGGTGTTGATATTAAAAACGTCCAAACACAGACAACCTTGATGAATCAAAAAAAATAAAGCAGTAGGTGAAGCCAATGAATAAAACCACACTGATTTATATTCATTCAGAAAGCAGTCATTTCAACAGCATCAACATAACAGGGTTTGGGACGCAAAGTGTTGGCGCTCTGTACAGTGACTGATAGAATTTGTGTTGACTGATCCAGCATGCAGGCTTATAAAACAAAAATCATGTACTTTGGATGGATGAGTGCAGATGAAAATCACTTTTTGACGCAGCTGGTGCCAGAGAGCTGTCAGCTCCCAAATATCAGTTTGTTTTTAAGAGAAAAAGAATGAGGAGAGCTTGCAAAGCTTATAATGTAGATAATGTGCACAACCAGTCTCAGTAAGCAAAGAGGCTCCACCTTAAGCCACCTTCATGCCAAATCCTTATATGTCTCAATTTAAACAGACAACCAATCAGAATTTAACTTTGCATTTAACTTTAAACATTTGCATGTTAATGTTTTGAACAAGTTCTCTTTCTTTCAATCCATGGGAAAAATGGGGAAAGACACTGATGTTGGCTTGTATCATCCTCTTTCCCCGACCATTCTGTGTTCCATTGCAGTAGAGCAGAAAAAGTGACAACTAATTCACTGCTGTAACAGTTCAAGCTTATAATTCTCAATGCACAGCACATGAAATGATGAAAATTTGCTCATTCTTAGAGGTGTAGTGATGGAAAAGTATGATATGATAATGCACACAGACTGAAGAGGTGAGGAGGGAAGTGGATGGATACAAACTGTTGCTGATGACGGGGATGCGTGAGGAAGACAGAAAGGGAGAGCAGCACTTTGATGACATTATAAGATGACCCAAACTGAACCTGAGGACTTTCCTTTCATTTTCAGAGGACTTATGAATGTAGTACAGTCTTTATTTTACTATTAGACAATTTTCTGTAGCTTTCCAAACACAGATAAGACTGTTTTCTTTAGTCTTTGGAAAGTCTGTTGATTTTATAACCTCCCTGTAAGAGAAACCCATGTACATTGGGAGGAACCTGAAGCAAACATGGGAAGAACATGCAAGAATTAACGTGAAGGACATTTTTCCTGAAAGGCAACGGTGCTAACCACCGTTCCACAAGATGAGGGAGTATTTTTCAATCAAGAAGATTCCTAACTGAGTTAACTGACCCAGAGGTATCTATTAAGTAACAGCCACAATCTGGGTGCAATCTTACATATGAAAATTGGTCCTTCATTCAATTTTCAATCTCCTTTACAGTAGTATACATATCATTAAAAACAGGAATAATCTGGTCCAGGAATGTGGCATTTTCATTTTCTTTAGCACTCTGATTGCCTTTTTCTTAATTTTCCTTTATATCTTTCCTCGATTTAGTCCAACAAAAAACAACTGCCAGAAAAGAAAAATAAACATTTTAACAGATTCTTAGAAAAATCCAGTGACTGTTTTAATAGATTTCTTTCTTAAAATAAATCATCTTTTTAAAAATGCTACAAAAAAGGAAGACTAAGTCCACAGATTCTCTTTGGGCCTCCTTTATCGGAGATACAGATGAGCCTAAACTTTTATGAATGAACTGTGTTTAGCATGCTAACAGTCTGAGGTTATGCCACCCAGTAGTCTCATAAGAGCTATGGGATTTGTGAGTGTGCTCACTTTGTGTGAACAACTGAGACCTCATACCGCAGTAACCTTGAGAAGAGCTGTGAGTGAAATCTAAAGACTGGTTACTGTACCCTTATTAATAGTCTGATAAAACGTTTTTTTGTGTGGTGGAGACTTCATATGTCTCTGTATGAACTTGTGTTAAAGTGCTGTTACTCACGTATGTGTTGGGGTCCTGAGCCTGGGTCTTGGGCAGTGGGGAGTCACAGTCAGGGCTGTAGTGTTCACAGAAGTCATAAGCAGCCTGGGGGTTGGAGGCGATCAGCAGTTGCTGGATGTCTCCCTGTGTAGAGGAGAAAAAACAGGTCAACAAAACCCAGTACACTGGCTCATCTTTAATGGGGCTCAATAGAAACGTCTTAAGTATTTAAAATATTAATGTTTTTTTATTATTTCAGTTGATTTTACCTTGTCTGACTAATTTGATATGGTGTTAAAAGCCATACCAAGTATAAGTAGTAGTAGCAAAAAAATAGGCAACTTCAAATTATTCTACTCAGCCCTGAGTATTGTTTAAAAAACAATACCCAGTATTGGTACAATACCAGTACCAATACCAATAACCTGTGGTGGAAAATCTGAAAATATAGTAGTAATAGTAGGCTGATAATGAGTCAAGAATGCACATTCATTTTATTGGCAAAGAGAAAAAGGGGGCTGAGTCAGGATGTGTGTAGGTGTACTGAGTGCAACCAAAAGTTGTCCACCTGTTGAGGGAGGCCAGAACTCATCAGTCCCACACAGGAAAAGCTGCTCTGTGGTTATTCCTTATCAAATAATCCTCGGATAAGAAACAATCCTGTACAAATACCTCTCTCACCCAGGCTATGCTAGGTCAGTTCATACTAAACACAAAGTTCAACGTATAATTTTCCCGCTACAACCCTTAAAGTCATACCAGGTTCTTTTTTTATCAAGAATACTTGCAGTGATCGGCTGCAAGCAAAACCATATAAATAGTCATTATTTCTAGATGTGGCACCATTCAATAATTGAATGCAGGTATTGTTTAAATGGAGAAGTTTCAATGCTACTTGGTACAGGGTTATTTTAATCGATACCTTAAAGGTATTGAGTACCAATACCCAGCCACAAGTCCCTGGTATATATTCTATCTTGTAAGGGGTGCTTGGCCGAGGAAAAAAAAAGAGAACCTTTGACTTAGACAGTAATCAGCTATACAACCAATAACAGCATAGTGTGTCCCTTCTCAGTTATGCTTATTAAGGTCCTCACCTGGAAAACCTCCTCATCAAGCAGACGGGCTCCAAACACCGTGATGCCATTGGTGTCAACCTCTGCATTGTTGCCACGTGGCAGGGGACGGGTCATCTTCTTCTTGCAGTCCAGCAGCAGTGTCACGTTTTTCTTTGAAACAGAGATAGCAATGCGATGCCACCTAGAGACAAGGAGGAGGAACCAAAGGCGAATAAATGTTTAATGCGACTACAGGCCTGATCAAACTAACCCTCTTATCATATATACACTCCCAACAACACTCACACCCACACAACCCCAATCATATCATCTCAACCAGTCACAAACTGGTTGTTGCTGGTTACTGACTTGCCATCAGCCAGGTTGACGCCTCTGAACAGTGGATAGTCCTCAGGGGCTGGCTTGCCGTTCTGGTCCTCGTACAGGAACACAGGTGAGCGTCCCATTTCAATGCCAAGCTGTTGGATGCCCTGCTCACTGTAGATGGAGAGGAGGAAGGCCTGGAGACCAGCCTGGGCCTTAACCAGAGCCATGATGGAGAAGTTCTCTGGGAATCGACCTATTGATGAGGGAGGGGAGGAGAGAGACAATGACAGAGGGGTTAGACCATGAGCACAAGTCAATGCTCGACTGATTTCTAGGTATTTTAGGAGAAGAAAAATGAGGAGAAAGAGACAGTAAAAGGAGAAAGGAGACAAAAAGCTCCAGCTGACTGACCTGGACTTTGTACCAGAGCATTTATTTATCATGGAAACAGGAGAGGACAGTGAAGGTGAAGAAAGAGAAGGAAACAGGAACAGGGTAGAGAACAAGTGGTGGCTGGGGTAAAATAGACAAGAATAGAGAGGTAGGGCAGGATGAGAGCTGGAGAAGAAATTGTGAAACACTAGTTATGAACTTTAAGTGATTACAGTAAGAGATCAGTGTCAGGATTAAAAGATCATGGAATATCATAATGCAGTCCCATGTGAAACTGGCATAGATGATGAGGACACATAATAACAGGTGGGCAGAGCTGAAGAGGGAAGGCTGAACCTCAGAAAATGACTTGAAAATCAACTCTGACTTTTGAAGATTTCTTTACAACCACATAAGTGCTACTTTCTCTTTTCTCTCCTTACTCGAGGGTGTCTGACAGTATACTAAAGTTAATTTGTTATGGCTCTCCCACACAGTTTAACTGAGCTTCTGTACTGCAACACATAATTATACCTTATGTCCATGAGCAATCTAGCATACGACAGAATAGCTTCATTTAACTCCAGAAAGCTCAGTTTAAAATACATGCAAACATATAGCAACCTGTAACTCTGATTACAGGTTTCTGTACTTTGGAATTTATAGTATATATGTTAAGTGTTACACCCATCCATCGAGTGTACTGTGGCACTGGTATATAACACATGAACACAAGGTAATTTCTTCAGATTTGTTTCCTCTCTCCTGAGCAAGCTGTCTTTTTAAAATAAAGTAGATACAAAAACTTGAGATGATGTATGCACTTTGTAGTATATTGTATCAATGCATTTGGGTAAATTATTCCTAAGAGTTATGCTACCTGGCGATTCTCAGTAAGTTAGCCCATAGTATTATGCTAAATATGTTAACTAGCTAAATAGCGACGGTTTGCTAAGTTAGTTATTAACATTAGCGTACACAGAACAAATAATATTCACTATTTCGCTGTATCAGGACATACTTGAGTGTACTGCTGGGTTTACAGCCACTTACCACAGGGGTGCAAGCTGTGTTTAATTCCTCAATTACTTTTAAAAGTTTGTTTTAAGTTTAACCCATGGCTCAGTCCGTTTTATTATCAGTTTTACTAACAGTTAGCGTAGCAATTAGCCAGTAACCAGTGCTGTTGCTATGGATACCACTGCGCAACGATTTACAGGCAGTTAAAACTGTCAACAGGAACTGTATGCTGGTTTTGACCAACAAACACACGCAAGATTATTTGAGTATTTTCCATTGGTTAATTCTAAAAAAAACCAAAACAAATTAGACGATTTAGTACATATCAAAATTTGACTTGAAATATTAGAGAGTAAACAAAAATATGAAACAACCAATTAAAACAGCTAGCTATTCAAACATTTGCTTCAATCTATAATAATTTTGTGAACCAAATTTATTATGACACTGATTAAATTTAAGTAAAATGAATTAATTAAGGATAGATCAGTTTACTCATCTTGAGGAGTGCTACTCAGCCTGTGAATAGTTGTATAATGTTGTCTGTGTCTGCTTAGAGTTTCTGCAAGTGTCTGAGAAAATAACCCTGATTATCTTTAAAAATCTGTCTCTTGCAAGTCATCTAGCATTATGAAAGTGCAATAACAAATCATTAAATGGTGATACCTCTTTCAGTAAAACAAACATGAAACTTAAATTTAAATTTTGGGTGTCTATAGTAACAGTGATCAAACAATGTGACGTCCAGTCCAGTTGAGGCCTACCTGAGAAGAGCTGCTTGGTGGGGGCAGAGATCTGGGCCTTCTTGGTGATGCGGTAAGCATGGTCGGGACTACCGGAGCGACGGGATGTGCAGAAGCCGGGGACTTTCTTCACGCCCTCGGGGAGAGAGGGAACCTGCAGAGCCCGCAACACATCCACTGGGTCTGAGGAGGAGAAGCGAAAAAAGAAATGTTTCATTACGTCTTTTAATAACAAACAACTCATTGGAATAGTTGCCCTGTGTGTTACATGGCAGCTTAATTTAATAAGTAAGGAAGGAAAATGTTAAAGCTGAAACTTTAATCCCCAGAAACCAGTAAATTCCACTCATTCATTACTAATCCAGCTGATCTGTGATGCTTACAAACAATGAAAACAAAAGATACAATATCTAACTCTGAGTCCTGCTTTCTGTGGACAGAGCACTTCACTCTGGTTTTCTTGTGTCACTTTCTGTGGATGTGGACGTGTACAGACAGAAAATCTGTGATGCCTGCATTGATGCAAATAAATTCCTGTTGCAGCTCTACTTTGAGTTATACAGATACTGGTGTTTTTTGCATATACATAGAACAGACACAGAAGACTATCTAGCTAACAATTTTTCATAGGGCCTATCAAACTGTTACTGCTGAACAAGAATTCACTGTAAAGGTCAAGATATTTTAAAGCTTACTGCTATACTTCTGCAATGTTGCTAAATCCAAAATTACAAGAAATTTTCATCTTTCACTGCAGCAATTTTTTGCAGCTGCAAAAGCCTGTCTTTTCAAAGAGGATCAAAGAAGTTAATCTTGAAAGTAATCTTAAATGTGCTTGCAGCACTAATGGGACAGGAGCAGGTAAGAGCACATCCACAATGGTTACCACTGTACGTTTAGGGATAATGTAAGAAAGGAAGCACTGTGTCGGAGTGAATGGGCCACAGTCCAAGCCACATATATGAACCACTGCAGGTACAGTAAAGCTCAGTTTAGATCAGAGTGCCGTCTATTCTGCTCACATTTATCAAGCAGCTGAAACAAGTGGCTGTTGATGTTACAGTGCTGAGTCAAATTAATATTTCTTTGAGGACACACAGGCATTTCAGTTTCAGCTGACACGCACTAACACAAAAAAATCCAGGTACACACACACACTCAAGATATACAGAATGCACCCTAACAACACACAAACACCGTACTGACCAATCTCGCATCATGTCTCCACTTTAACACACTGAGGTCAACCAGTCTGTTTCTCCACCTTCAGTCTGCACTGTGGTTTACCTTCCTGGTGTCAGGCTGTGCATTTCAGTTTGAAAAGAAAGGCTCTAACTTCTGGAATTCTGAGTTTGATTTCCTTTATGGCCTCCCATGCTACAATAAATATCATACTATAACACAGTAAAGTAACCACGTTTCTCATGTTATAATTAATTTTCCTACATGAGCGGCTAAACAGCAGATGTAAATCAAAAGTAGCAATCTTACAGGCAGAAGGAAAATCTAAGTCAGTCACGTTATATGCATATATCTATTTAACTGCCACCTGAAGTTCATTGCTCAGTGTCTCTCTGTTTTTGAAACAAACTTCTTGAAAGAATGGATAATTTGAAACATAATTTACAGTTAGTTTGACATTCATGCCAGCACTTATTTCACCACCGTAAGCACTAAATCTTAAAAAAGGGCAGATGCCTGATTACTACTAATTAGTTGACTTGTACTGTCTTGTAAAAGTATTCTGGTAAATGCAGTGGTTAAGGTAATAGATGCCTGTTAAAACTGCAGCATGCCATTGATTCCTATAACAGCATTATAGGCTCAGTCTTACTGTATGTTGTTTCACACATGTCCAAATCATGCTTGTTGTGAAAATTTGCTATTCAAAAATGTGTTGTTCAATGTGTTTCTAGTGAATGCTAACTTCTGTTTGTTCAGGCACATCAGCATGCTACAAATTTGAACTTTTTTTAATGCAACTCGTCCCAAGATGCCGAGCTGCTCTGTGCCCTGCTGTCTAATTCAAGATGGAATGACAAACATGCTCAACACTAATTCTGCCAAGGTCTCAAAACAGAAAGCTTGCATGCACTTTTGCAGGCTGAGAACCCAAATCAAATGTAATTATAAAGTCTACTATGGACAATTACAAGATCTTGATGAGTCCCCGTGAGAGAGGCAGATTCAAAGTTAAAGTTTTCAACATTTCCTTGAACATATTTATCCTCCCCCTTCCTGTGTTTGGGGTGCACCAGAGAGCTAACTTTGCTCTTACCAGCCAGTTAAATTCATTTATAGCCAGTACTGCTGTGGCATTTCTAATAAGTTTTAACTTTTCATTTAACAGCCACGTCAATAATCTGTCATTTCCAGGTTTAAAAGCATCATACTTAAGCAGAATCATGCACACCTCAGTATACTTGAAAAGTACAGCAGAGCTTATAACAGCATGGTGCTAATTCTAACAAAACAAGGAGCTCATCACCATATGGGCCACTATTCCTAAATATGTGGCCTGCTGTTGCAGTAAAGAGCTGGAAAGAGCAAAGCTATCAAAGGATGCAGTTTATGCACCTCTTTCATGCAGCACCAGTTTGTCAGCCACACACCAGTCAACACTTTGAGTATTGTTGATGTTAAAGAATCTCTTTCAAAATGTTTTCTTGCAATTTTTTGAAAAATCAAAAATGATATTCACTCCTGTCCTGAGGCACAGCTGCCCATCAGACATGAATGAAAAGAGGCACACATACACACATATAGAGCCACACTCAAAGACTCATATCACCTGATAATAGAAAGAGAAACTGACATGCATGAATTACTGACTGCATGAATGTATTATGAATCTGACAACACTGTAACATTGCATCATAAAGCCATCTTAATGTGCAGCCACTTGTGATGCTTTATATTGACCTCTAATGTGAAGTTTCCGTGTGTTCATCCTAAAATCACACTGATCCCATCAGTGGTGCTCGTGTTTAGGTAACACCCAGTGTCTCAGAGTTAACAGTTAGTCAAACAGACCCACAGATGGTAATATTTATTCAGACAGAGCAAATGGTGCGTTAATATTGCCTCAGGGTGTCTAGACCACAGGCCATAAACGTCACTCTACACCAGGGAGAGAAAGAGGAAGAGGAGGGGGAGCAAGAGGAAGAGATGGATTGAGGAAGGAGGGGAGAAACAAAAGGATGTATAAGCAACATGTTAGACTGAGAGCTATTTGATGCTACATTAACCATCTAAAACAGAAACTTCCCTAAAAACAGCTGCTTGAAGGCGGAAATGAGCAGAATGGAGATTCGTTAGTCAAAGAGGAAAAGACAGGTCAAAGCAGAAATGGACACACAAATGGAGTGATGAACATTGAGAGAGAAAAAGAAATGTATGATTCATTGTTTAAAGTTCTGTACACCTGACTGTTTTGTTTTTTTTCATAACAAACTTGGTCCATAAAATAGAGTGTTACAAATTAAATGGGGCCTTCTGACCTTGTGTACAATTTCCAAACTTTTCAAACTTTCTAAGACCTGAGAGGCATTGATTTTTTTCCCCAAGACTTTTTCAGATCTGCAAAGGAATGCTGGGAATGAGAAAGCGGTAGAGGGAGGAAAGGAAGGAGGGAAATGAAAGGATGAAGGAGGGAAAGAGGTTCAGGCAAAGGTGGAGTGAGTGTGTGTGTGTGTGTGTGTGTGTGTGTGTGTGTGTGTGTGTGTGTGTGTGTTTTGGGGGGGGTCAGTCAGTGACAGTAGACAGCGTGGTTCTGTGATGGCAGGATACTGGATCAGATTGCAGCCCGAGCTCCCCCAGTACACCCAGTACAATGTGCCGCTCTGTTCCCCGCTGCCTGCCTACCTCACATCTGCAGCCGGGGCCCTTCCTGGCCCTTCCTGCCTGGAGGACCACAATCACGACAAAAACACACCCACAAAAATAACACACAGAGTCACAGAGGTACACACTCTCAAAGCCCAGGCAGGGAAAACTGCACCAATACACCTCATGAGACAAGGAGTGGCAAATATGAAACTAGACAAGGTAGAAAAACAGAGAGCCAGGGGGCACAAACTCTCTCTCTTTACTTTCTTTCTTTACCCTCTTCACGCTCCATCAGTCTTCCTTACCATAAGCGCTCACAGATGGCTGCAGCCCTTTGATGAAAACGCAGGCCAATTACACTGGTGTCATTAAGACAGGAAACAGGGCTCCCAGGCACGTGAGGGCAGTTACAACTGACGCTGTAGGTAAAAATTACAGTAGCCTGTACAGTTATCCCTACTGACAGCTGGCTAGTTCAAATGAAAAGGCCAGTTTTAGTACAACTGACACTGATCATAGCATTAATACAGTGCCTTTATGACTAAAACTCATTTCCCTGATGTTGCTGATTAGACTTAATTTAAATTGTTCGAATATTGGAGAGATTTTTGTATAATCCCCCTTGTCTTGTCTTTTCTGACCTGTCTTTTAATTTTTATTTTATCAGCTTAACTGGACTTGTTACCATTGTGAGGTTAAATTTGCAGACATTGCAGTGATTAAGAGTGATCAGTGAGGTTGAATGATGTTACAATATATTTCTGACGCTAAAAATGTTTTTATTGTGATTCTAATTTCTTCCATCAAGGTAACATGCAAAACCATGAAACTAGTGTAAAAATAATCTGAAAAAATGACATGCTGTTGGTTTATAATGGAGCACTGTATGATAGGGTGGAAGTGTTTTTTTTCAACAGGTGCCCCAGGACTGAAACAATCCTATCACTGTTATATTCCGACACACTCAGCCCCATAGACCCACAACTGACCAAACATGCAGACCACCAGCTTATTACACCCTGATAGAAAACATATGTGATACTCAGGTTTGCAGTCACACTGTAAAACGAGGTGTGCTGCTAAAACTGAAGTGTTTTCCAGTAGTATTTGTATTACTGTAGTTCCCCAAAGCTGCCACAAGATGGAGCTACAACAGACTTAATGAACTTTCTGACAGGCACCTCAGTTAACAGAGCACAGTCAAAGTCTGTTGAAGGGCTGGAACCACTTGATGTTGGACACACACTGTAGGTGTTTACATGTACACACACTATGCAAACAGACACGTTCACAGCAGTGAGAGATAAACAATACTAATGCTCACTTAATGAGTAACTATTAAGCAGAGTGTCTGTACATTGTGTCAGCTAACAGGGTAAACAGCTTGACTAACAGAACACACACACACACACACACACACACACACACACACACACACACACACACACACACACACACACCTCTTCTGTCTGAACACAAACCAGCTGGACTCACAGATTCAACGTACAACACATCGGAATTGCTGGTCAACACAGTTTGCCCAGTAAAGGAATCAAGCTTGTTGGAAAGCCAACATGAGACTTTTTAAATTAAATAATACGAATAAGGGACTCCTATGAGGAGCAGCATGAAATGATAATTTTCCATATTATATTCCATCCATTTTCTAAACCTGCTTGTTCAGTCAAACACAATCCTGGATGATGTTTTTAAATATCATGCATACACTCCTGTGTTGAAACAAGAGTGTATGCACACACACACAAAGACACACAGCCATCCAGCCACCCCTCTGAGTCCTGGGTCATACTATCACTGCAGACTTGTGTGAGGTGACAACTGTGTGATCCTCAGTTCACTTCAGAGGAAGAGAAGCTCCTGCTTTCTGTCTTAGATGCTCTGTGTAACAATTTCTGTGTGTGTGCATATGTATGTGTATTTGTGTGTGTGTGCACTTGTGCCCTTTCCTCTTTTGATACAGCTCTGCCAAATACCAGACACACACTCCAGCTGACACGTTGACCCCTCACCTCTCACCTTTACACAACGACCACATTGTTAGACACACAGAGCAAGAGGGGCGTGCAATATTCACCACAAATTAACACACACTCAAATTCATCTATGCACAAACTTTGTCTCAATATTTTTAGTCTTCTGGCATTTCAGGAATGAATAAAGATGACAAGGCATTGTGAGCCTGACATGAAAAAAAAATGAGCACAAAATACAAAAAGCTAAATATAAAACTAATTTTAAAACTGAAACACTTCATAAACTAAATTCCAGTTGTTCCTTAATCACCAGCTGTGTCCCCATACACCCAGCTGACCACGATGGCGAGGCGTACGAGCTGCTGTAGGTTATAATTTTCAACATGGTGCTCTATAGTTACGATTTATTTATAATGCCTTGTGTACACAGACAGAAAATCCATTATGAGTACCCATGCTGTAAAAAGGGGGTTATTAGACTTTACATTGTTTATATGGTATAAAATGAGGGTTTGGTTTGTCAGTGGGGTGTTTATTATCATGTCGATGTTGTACCTTGTGACAGAGTCTGGCTAGCTGCTTCAAAAGGGAAAAAAAAGACCAACACAGAACTGTCCTTTGTGCTGTATGTATGTCAGTAAATCCTGACCTAGGTGTGATAATAACAGCAGAGGACTCATAAGCAAGACAGAAAATAGATTAAGACAAAACTTGAAGGAGTTAAAGAACAAGAATAATGTTGGAAGTATGAAAATAAATCTGAACTTTGATGACGGCAGCAGGTCAGTGACACCACAGAGTTTGTGTAACTTATTTCTTACTGAACAAAAGAAATGGTGAGGGATTTTAATATGGATAAGAAATGATTTCTCAATTTTATTAAGTCCTCAGAGCCTTTGGGTACTCTTATCATCTCTTTGCCTGTGATGTTTGTAAATGTGTCAAGATGGATGCTGTATTCTGCAAACCAAATCTACCTACAGGTGCAAAAAAGTAACTTGAACCCGAACCTGAAAAAAATGTTTTGAGTAAATATTAAGAGGAGCAAAATATGCAGAGAACAGGATTACTTTTTCAGTTTATGAGCAGTCTTCAGGCCTTTTCTTTAAACATGATTCTAAGTTATCACGATAAAAGAATTTCAAACTTTGATATAATTCTAGTATTAAAGAAACAGTCTTGACACCTCTTGCGATACCATGGTAAAAATGAAAAAAGTCCTAGGCACATTTTTTGAAC
Source organism: Lutjanus erythropterus (assembly GCF_056507025.1). NCBI lineage: Eukaryota > Metazoa > Chordata > Actinopteri > Lutjaniformes > Lutjanidae > Lutjanus > Lutjanus erythropterus. The sequence continues at coordinate 32,825,879 of NC_139332.1, forward strand.
TAAACCTTCATGCAATGCTGATATAGAAAAAGTACCTGAATACTGTCTGGTTTTGCCGCAAGCCACATTTCAGGCCGGTCAATAAAGACTGAACTGAGGTTTTGAATGAGCGCTTAAATCATTTTTTATAGCTTTGGTCATTTCAGTACTATAATTAATGGATACTGTGTCATTTTAGACATGTAGGATTGAAAAAGTTTGGAAACTTCTGACAAACTTATAATCCACTGAGGAGAAAAAAGATGTAGAATCTAATGCTTCTATCATGCACATCAAACACCAAAAAGTGTCCGAAAGTCAAATGGGTACAAATATTTCAGTACAATTGCTAATATCTTAATGGATAACCAGAATTCATCTTTATTCCAGGTTATTATTCTTAATCATGTAGTCAAAGAACTTTACAAGAAAATTCTTTTTTCTTCATAACAAATTCACAACTTGAGTTGTTTTTATCCAGTGCTTTTATGTTTCTACACCTGCCTCTTTCAGCACTAATTATAGAGTATCAGTACTAATGAATCCCACAGTCCATGTGTTTTCTCCGTCACTACAAGGTAGTGCCAACATTTACTGTATTGCAGCCTTATGTGGTTTCTTCATTCCCTCCATTGAGGAGCTGCTGCCAGCATGTGACCAAGTCCTCTACTGTCCCCTGTGTACCATTATGTGGTCTGTACCCGTCTGTGTGTGCTGCACCGATGCTGCCAACGTGTATCGTGCTGGAGTCTCGTGTGGTTTCAGGGCTGGTGGCCACAGTCTTAGTTTGGATCTGAGGGTGGATACTGACACCACAAGGCCTACATGGGACCACAGGGCCCTGACAAGGAGACAGTCAGTGGTTCCCTATAATGTGCTATCACATGGGACAGACAGTCAGCAACGGCACAAATTAGAAACCTGTCTTATAGGGCCATTGATGTGCATGTGCTGAATGACTTCAAAGCCCGGCTCGGATGGTACTTACTTTACAAAACCCTACCATCCAAAAACACTGTCTGCACACACCACATTTAATGCAAAAGCACCTATCACACTGAACTTCATTTATCTTAAACTGATTTATAATCTGCCTTCTGAAGACTGCTCGGTGCTAATGCAGATTATACAAAATCTGTAGATAATATTCTAAAACTTGCAAAAAACAAAATTTCTACAGCATGTCTTATAATCCTCACAGACAATACAAAATCATACTCTTATTCACCATTTCACCAATCGATTGGTTTGATCCTAACTGTTAAACAAACTTACATTTAGAACCGTGTAAGGTACCAAGAATATATTTAAACAAAATCAAAGTAACAGTGACTAGTAGAATCTGAATACCTACACTTATCTGAGAGTCTAGCCAGAGGTGAGAAGTCAGACTTATAATAGAGAGAAGTGTAACAGCAGTGAGCCAGTATTACATAATAATTATCATCACTTTTCTAGCGACACCTTTTCAGTGTGGAAATCCCCACATCAGATATCACATGTCCCAGATTCTGAGGATCTTTATACTGTAAGTGCAAATTAGTTGGAAAAACAACTGTAAGGAGACGGTGGATAAATAGTTTCTTACTACAACACTCTACACTAAGTATGTTTTGTTCCTGCACTGATGCAGCCATCAGTAATTCATGAATAGTTATTGCATTTGGTCGTTAAAATGATCCAGTGTTTCAATGCCTTCCTCCCAATGCATGCTGGGATAGATTCCAGTCTGCTTGTGACCTTAATAAGAAAGAAATATTTATGGAGAAAGAATAAAGTAATGTTGTATGTTAATAGTATTCTTAGATAATTGGGAATTTCAGCATTAGGCCACTTCACATAGTCTGATAAAAGTTATGAAGAGGTAAGAGGTAAGTGCTTCCTGTGATGAATTACTTTTCGGCATGTGTTCTATATCTTAAAGCTTACTCTCTGTTTAATATATGATGGACTGAAGTCATCCCAGTCTAAGCAAACAACTAGCTTACACCAACATTTAAAACCATTTCCAAATAGACAGACCGTACTGACGTCTGGAAAAGAGATGTACATTAACATTACATGTAAAAACACACAGCTGGTCTCCACAACCTCCTACACCGACTTCCTAGAAGCAGCAAAATAACAGTGACTAGGAATAGCATCCTATACAGACAGTCTGTCATTATAAAGTTGGCACACTCTCCTGCCGTCCTTGTACATCTTCTGCTAAAGCAGAATGCCTTGGAGGAATGACGCCTAACTATCCACACACACACAAACCACGAAATCATCACCTATGAAACCAGCGAAGAAGAAAGAACTATCTGCTACTCACTGTGTCCCCTTAAGTCTGCAGTGCTGGTGTGGTTTAGTCTGAGAAAGGCTTTTACAAGTTCACAGTTTGAGGGGATGTTATGGGTTAGAACTGAGGCCTCAGAAACGATTATGTGTATTTCACACTGATGTCTTTGACTTCTGCATGTTTTCATTTTACAACCACACTCTGTGCCTTATATGTCCATGCAAATGATGCAATTTTGCATCGGTAGCTGAGCCAAGGGATGAACAATCAATCAAAACTTTATTGAAATTGCAATATGGGCTATTGCAATTTTGAAATTGCAGCAGTTCAGTTCAATATTTGTTTGTAAGGCATAATGTGTCAAAATACCATTTTATATTAAATATTGTTCTGCTGCAAAAATGCACTGACCTACACACTATATTCTACAGACTTCAGAAAACATCTTTATTTGGTACAAATCCCCACAAAAATCACACCATAAACTTTTTTATGTTTTTCAATGAATATGGGAATCATGATTTAATAATGATGTGATATTTTCCCTCTACTGTTGCAAATCATATTGCAAATGCAATATCAGTCACAATAATTGCTCCTAGATATGTTTTAAAAATTCCAAAAAGGTATCCAAGCCTCTGAACAGTCCTGATTAGTGGTTCCTAGAAAGAGGAGTTCTTTTTATCAACTGTAAACTTGTCTCTGTAAGAGACAAAGTAACACAGAGAAACGTCAAACAACAAAAAGAGAATCTCACACTTAATATAATTCATATTCCCAGTTCCCTTTCAGACTAATCTATTTTAAAATCACCAGCTGCCCCAGTGTTTAGATATTAAGTTGTCCTGTTCATTAATAGTCTGCAGGTTGGTGGACATTAACTTTGAGAAGAGGAACAGTTTTGTCCTAAACTCAGTGTCCCAGGCAGCCTGTCCTACCACCACCAACACAGCAATCTTACATTAGACATGGTTAAGTTTAGGGTTGGATATGGATGAGGTTTTTGTCATTCTTATATGCCGAATGAGAGTAAGGTCTGCCTGGAAGGCTCAGCTCAGTGCAAAAAAAGTGTTGCCCACCAGCTGAAAGCACTTGACACACTTGCATGTGTCAGTTTGGTGATATAAATGGTGTTTATGTATTTACAAAATCTAATCTTGCAGAGGAAAGGCAGTGAGTTGATGAGTTAAAAAGTCAACTGCCGATTCCTACTGTACCCACCAAATGATTTGATAACTGTGGCTGAAAAGTAAACTCTTACTGGTTTTGGCTCATAGGTTTTTATGATGGCTGTTAAGAAATGTGTGCAATGCTCACATCTGATAGGGGTAAGGCATCAGACTTGGCAACACTGGACGCATTACTCTGGCAAACAAAGTATGGGTAAAAAGAAGAGAAGAGAGAATGGATATGAATCACCAGAGCTACAAGGGCCCATGGGAAAATGATGACAAAGCAGAGGAAAATCAAAGTGACAAAGTTAAAGCTGCCAGACTGAGTCACGTGTGATCAGTAGAAGACCGAAAATCCCAACACTTCCATATAATCACAGCAATGAACTGTCAAAACCCTGCTCTGCCTCCACACATAGGAGCTCTATTCACCAGCAGAGAGGGAGACAGAGAGCAGGGTTAAGTTATGTTTAGCCAAGCCAGGGACAGACTGCCCTTTGAGGAGAGTTCTGCTTTGAAATGAGGTTGAGGAACATCCATGTCAAGAAAATATTGCCCTCTGATTTTCTCCTCCTTTGAACAAAACTCGGCTTTCATGCCTTTCTAGCCCCACTGCTTTCTGGGTAATGGCTGTGCCTCATCCGTCCCTCCTCCTTTTTTTCGACTCTTCATTCTCTCGGGGAAGAGAGAATAAACATGAAAGATTCTGACCACTTTCTTCTCTAAATCTGTCTTTCACTGCTTGGGTGGGGCGCTGCTATAGTTTACACTAACATCTGCGCTGCTGCACCACATTGCGCGCACAGGAACGCGCCGTGCGCCGTGCGTCTCACCAACCGTGCGCACAAAGGCCACTGTGAGCGCGCAGGAACGCTACGCACGTAGGTGACTGGGCACGCGCTTACAGGTAAAATGAGTGTTTAATTTGCGTCACTCTGACATGATCATAGGGTCAGAAGATAAAGATCGTTTTCTACAAGCAAACGAGCACCTCTACAAGCATCCTTTAAGATGAGAAACACAGCCGGGCCGAGGTGTTGCACACAGAGGCACATTCACACTGATGGCATACATTTCCACACCCTGAACTGGGCAAAACATCCATAGCTTACAGACGCATATACACAAACAGAACTGTACAAAGCGCACATAGACACGGAGACACTGAACGCTTTCACTTCCAAGCCCCTGCGACCGAGGTGCTCTGCCGCATAATAACCTATTCATAAAAAGCAAAAATGTCTCAGGCTTCCGCCTCCAAAATACACACGGGAGACGACGGGAAGGTGCAATCGCCTCTCGCAATCTGAAATTGGAAACGGGGCCAAAGAATACACTGGAGGGGGGCAATTTATGTTACAAAAGCCCCCTTGGTCCGCAAGCTGTCCCCACAAGTTGTCCAAACTAAGAATAAAGAGCCATTGATCCATCTGTCAACTGAAACTTATACGCCAAATCTATTTCTGCAAAAAACGTTTGTGGAAACTAAACCTGCTCTGGTAGTTCATGTTTAAAATCTGCGTCTCTGCCAAAGCAGTGAAACCTCGTTTCTGTTTTAAAAACAATAAATCTAACCACAGTCAAAAGATAAAAATAATTTTCCAATCGGCTTCAGAACTGTTTACTGTAGTCGAAGGAAAAGTTCATAATTTAAAAGGTTAATTAAAAGGTCAGAAAATACAGTATAATATCCAAACATCACGATTTTAACTCGCATTACCGCACTTTATAAAAAAAAATATTACTTTAAATATATATGTGTTTATATGTCTTTCCATGGCTTGCCGCATTCCATTCCGCATCAAAAGTCTTCAATCAGATCTGAACTGATCTGGACTCAGGTGAGTCAATGAACTGTCTGTGTTAAAAATAACTCAAGACGACCAGCGGTCCTTCCAGGAACTGCAGCGCACACAGATCGTTCATTTTTAAAGCGAACTCATCTATAACTGTGGGGAGAAAGGAGAGGAGGGGGCATAAAGTTTTAAAAGAACAGAAAAAGTAAATAATATTGATGACTGGGAAAAATGTCCAAGATCTTTTAAACTAATTGATTCTTAAAATTATATACGTCTAGTTATCGTTGTTATCATCATTAAAACTAATCCAAAAACAGTTTGTTGTACACTGAGGGAAAAAAACGCAAACTTTCCACAGGCGTACAGTGACATCCTACAAACTTGATGCAGAAATCCCTCCTCCCTGGACAACCAGAGGCAGTGATGGACGGACTGGTGCACAGGCTGAACTGGTAAACACTCATCCAACCTCACAGTCCCTGCTGGCAGCCTGTATCAACACCCCAGTTTACTCACAGGCCAATATTCAGATACAATACAGAAAAAAATACCAGTACTGACACATAAACGGAACGTTTAGCCGATAAACATCCTAAAAAAAAGCGACTGCAGCAGCTCATTGCACCGTCCTACCCCATGCCCCCCTGCGGATGGGGGGCCGCACAAGTGCGTAAAATGAGCACCTGTCAAAACTGAATGGGCTTCTCAGCAGTGAAATTACGTTCATAGGAAGACAAAATAAATAAAATAAAAGTCAACATTAGTTCAAAATGACTAAAATGAGTGCCTGAAATATTCAAGTGGCTAAACGTGACACTGAGATGACACCTGTCAGAAGACATGCGCGCAGGGAGAGGGAGGAAAGGATCGAAGAAATGATGTCCAGATAAGCGACAAAAAACTTTAATCCGAAACATAAAACGGTTATTTATTTTCCTGCAGAAAATAAATTTATAAATAAAAATTGATGGATAGGAAAATCCATTATAGGACAGGGAATGTTAAGACTGATGAGATTCCACCTAAAAGCACCTTTTCAATATAAAGTCACAAATAAACAGAAAAAAGGTCACATTTTTCTCAATAGACATTACTGTCTAGGAGATGGACATTAAAAGATGCAGCGCTTAAAATCTCCAAAACTCTCTGAAGTTCGGACACTCAGATTCTCCCCGCATCTCTTATTCTTGTTTTCGAACTAACTTATGTGAATTTCAAAGCCTTCAGGGAGAAACGCAAGTAGCCCTGTGATGTTTAAGGAATGCCAGTCAGAAGGTAGAGCAGAGATAAACCTCTACATACGCAGGTATCGACGCCAAAATACATTTACATAACCGGGTACTGTGAAGTTATTCTTGTTGGGGCAGTGTTGACCACTTTTCTCGGGAAAATGTAAAGAAAAATGTCAGGTGCGCAAGTGTCCGATAATGGATGAGGTGTACGTTTATTACGCACGGTCAATCCATTGGGACAGCGCGAAGAATGAATACGTTTGAAACAGAGAAAAAACACCAAAAGTGACCAAACAATCTGACTACATCTTTAAAAAAAACAACAAAAAAAACACACACATTAAACACCACAATAATTAATAAGAGAATCACTCTTACCTGCACGAACCACGGTCGTTTGGCACACGGCGAGCACCACTGTTACCAAGGCGAAGGATGTGAAGTTCATGCGCCATGGTCTCCGTTTCTTCCGAAAGGGACAATCTCCAGTATCCATAGTGTTGCAGTAGTTTGCCGGCCTGGTTGAGCTGTAAATGTAGGATATGGTGGAAGTTATCCTCTCACAGAAAGCCAGCCGACGAGAGGGACCCGACTGACCCTTCTGCGAGGCGACAGACAAAAAGGCACGCCTCTGGAGACGTCTCTACCTCTCTCCCGGAGACTTTCCTTAATGGGTTGCCTATGTCTGTCTATGTTAATGCACAAAACCTAAACACTAAAGGGGGTTTGGGGTGAATAAATATCTTTTATTTTAACGTTTAACCCCTTCGTGCTAGAGCCCCATTGAGTCAGAGTGGGTACAAGTACCCAAAGTGGAGAGAGCAGCAGAGAGAGACCTGGAATCACGCTCTCTCTCCCTTCTCTCTCTTTCCCTCTCCCCTTCTTTACTTACACACTAACTCCCACGAAGAGTGAGAGTGTATGTGTGTGTGTGTGGAGAGAGAGAGTGAATGGAAAAGGGGGAGAGTGAGAGAGAGAGAGAGAGAGAGAACGAGAGAGGGCGTGCGTAATTGCGCACTCGGCGCACGTAGATTTACGTTTACGGAGGAGCGTCTGAAAGTGTGAGCTGAACGTTTTAATGACAGGCCTATACAAATATTTCACCGCACACACACACACACACAACAATGGCGTCTTTCTTTTCAACAGTGAGCAAGTGGTTTAATGTTGCGCGCTGGACTAAAGGCAGTCAGTGAAAACCTTCCTGTCTGTCCCTGATTCTCTATAAAAATCAAAATTTCGTGAGTGGGGCGGGAAGAGTATGTCTCTTTACCTTTTCTACTTCCTATTTTCTTGTATTTGTTTCTATGGCATGGAAATCTGGCTTTATAACTCGTGAAGAACCGTTCAGGTAGATCAGAACCACTCACCGCGCTGAGCCAGCAGAGAAGAGTGAGTGTCCGACCAGCCAATCAGACTTTTGTCCGCTCTACTCACCACGCCCCTTTCATCCAAACCCTTGGAGCTCTCCTCTCGTTCTGATTGGTCAGTCCCACGTGGCCTTGTTTTGCAGCATCAGCTCAGGTGCGCGGAGAGAGACGAGGGAGAGAGAAGGAGAGGGGGTGGGATGTGTGTGCAAGACTCAAAAAAAAAAAAAAAAGCATTTGGAAGCATTTTTACCAGAAAAAAAATTATTGCATGTTCAAAGAGTCGAGTCTTCAGTCATCTGATGATCAAACACTTTAGGGCACGGGTCTTGTTTTTCAGGCCATGGACCCCTGTGCTGCTAGAGAGATTGAACAGGAGTGTTTTCCTAATAAGAGGAAATACAAACAATATGATGGCCTGTTAACTCAGGCTAAATTAATTTATTTCCCATTTCTAAAGTTTTGACATGTTTATGTTTTCATTAAAACATCAAGATGATAGAAGGTAATGCAGAAATGGCAGTGAAAATGGTCAGGAATGTTAATTTATGCGTGAATGAACTCTTTCCTGAATATATTGATGAGGCTTATTGTGAACTGGTTCGTCATTTTTAAAAAGTGGGTTCCCAGGAAATAAGTTTGGGAAGCACTACTCTATATGACCTACATAAGTTAACAAGACGATCCATGAGCAGAATGGCCATTTCTGCATAGTTGTTCTTATTGTTCCCCACCCGGTCAAATTCTGAGTAAAATAATATGAAACAAGCATGTAATCAAATTTTTCCAGGCCGAGTTACAGTGCGCAGCACATTAGCAAGTTAAAAAGAAACATGGGGAGATTTTGATTGAACTAAATTTATTTTTGATAGTATATTTTGTGGTGGAAACACCACTTTTACATACAGGGGCCTTCAATATAAACAAAATTCTTTTAGTTCCTTGTAAATCCTTGTTCCTATAACAAGCTGCTCTGGTGACTTGTGGTGTAACACTTACTAAGAGACTTTCCAGTCTATTAAATATCCAATAACGAAGCACCACTGCAGTTTATTTCAGTCTGGCCAAGCTCTCACCTTCACCTGCTGCCCGGCTGACAATCCACCAACACACGGTGTAGGGGACGTTGCAGATGACTGACCCACATGGCCTTCTGACACGCCTTCATGCTCAGTCCAACCAGGGTACAGTCCCAGGCACCATGCACTCTCCTGCAAACTCCTCTCCCAGGTCTGACTTCGGGACTATTGGCTTGCTTTTCCTGGTCCAGATGAGGTTGATAGAAATTATGATACATTTAATATTTATGAAATGAAACTACATCAGATAAACCAATATACTCTATGTCTAATTAAAGTAGAACATCAGCAGACATACTCTATGGTGAAGAAATGCTAATGAACTCAACTCCAGCATCCTAAATTGCATCTCAAAATGACCAGAGTCAACACTAACTACGCACCATAAGCTTATCATATTGGATTGTACAAAACAGAATCAACATTTTTTTTTTTCAATATTCTATTATTTCACTGTATGTGCTGTGTTTATGTCACATCTATAGGAGAATACCTTTAAGTCCAAAACAATATAAACACAACATTCTTCACCAAGTAAAACTTAATTTTCTATTTGCTACAGAGAACATATCAAACCACTGGGACATTAACCTTAAATCAATTTTAGTAGTAATGCCAAAGAGACATTCCCTGTATAATTTCAAAGTTGCTTTTATATCTCTACCTGTCATAAACACCCAATAGTATCTTCTATATTTCAAAGCTATCCCCTGTGCCCAGCCGTCTGCCTCGTAAATGTTTCTGCAGTCACACAGCCCACGGTTAGTCACTTTCTTTGAGTGCAGACTCCACATCCAGAAAGTAGTAATTAACTATAATTATCCCTTGATGCTCTATACCACTCACTCTTTCTCACTGCGCTTCATTTCTTCATCCCCCCATCAAGTCTGATTCTCTGTGGAGAAGAGGGGGGGGGGGGCATGTTTGCATTCTGCGGTATTTCCATGATAACACCCTTTACTATCATTCCCCAGGAGCAACAGTTAAAAAAAGACCCTAAAGGCATAAAAACAGTAACTTTGCATTTTGAGAATAAAGATGAAATGTTGAGAATAAAGTCAGATATTGGTATTTGTGCCAGGCATGAGAAAAAATTAATGAGAAGAGGAAGATTTTCTTTCCATTTTTGTAATGACGTCGAAATTTCAACCTTATTTTTAACATTTCGACTTTATTCTCAAAATCCAAAATTGAAAAAAAAACCTTTCTTCTTTCCTTTTTCCCTTATATCAGGTCCTAATACTTTTCTGTACTCTGATGGCAGACAGATGATTATATCTGTGACACACATTTAAGCAGGAAGCAACAAACTCAGAAATTTGTGTCAACACTGCAATGCTGCCATTTTCTTTTTTTGTTCTGCCAATATTAATCATACAATATAAAAATATATCCTTCAGCATTTAGCAGTAATGAAAATGTATTTGCTAGTTTGGTTTGCATGAAATAATTACTTGAATTACTTGTGTAATATTGGTGGAACAGACTTGGAGGATGATTAGTGTCATAAGGTTATTAGCTTATTTTGTAGAAATGTAATAAAATGCTGGTAACACCTTTTGTAACTGGTAGAGTGTGTAAATATGGCTAGTTTTAGCATAATATCTTGCCCACTGACAGCTTCAATCATCTACACTGGTTGAACTATAGTACTGTATATACCATAATCTTCAGCGTGGATATGCTCCAGGTTTCTGCCAGTGCCAGATACTTTCCTTTTCATATGCTGTATGATTTTTGTTGTAATTACGGACTCATAAGATGCCCAATTTAACTATATATTCTGCCAGAATACATGTCTACTGGATACTAAATTCCAGACAAAGAGAAAATCGACACGCTTAAAGTACAAGGACCCAATTTTAGCCTCAGTTCAGCGGTAACGTAGTGTGTATGAGTCTGCATACAAAGCTGCCAAGGGAGAAAGAAAATTGTACTGCCTTCTCATAAGAAACTACAGGGGTGCACTTTGATGTATGTAGAATGAGAAGGGACGGCCGCTGTGTGATCATTCTCTGAAACCATCAACTAGGCTGCTGCATCCAGCAATTATCCATCAGGAATCATAAGGAAAAAAGGGCTGGGGCAGTTTTTATACCTATATATTTAAAATATGGAAAATATAGCATTTCATGTTCTTGGATGTAGAAGAAAAAACATTAAAGATTTCTTTGATGGAATGGAAAAAAGGAGGACAGATGAGGTGAACAAAACAGCAAAGCTGAAAGTAACAAAGCAACTACTGCATTTAATGCAATAAAATAGAACAAAATGCAGTGAAAACAACATAAACCCAGCATTTGTCATTTACCTGAATTCCCAGTTGGGAGTTATTTTTCACTGAAGCTCCCCTCAGCTGTTATTTTGACTGCAGGGTTATTCATACTAAATCAGAAAGTCCAGGAAACGCTCCCTTACTGCGGCAGCTCTGGGTTTTTATTTTGGCTTCCTGAACACAGTGGATCGAGTGTTTTTGAAGAACAGACTGTTTGGTTCTGGCCTCCTTGTGCTCTGAAAGTAGATGCCACAAGTTGTAAAAAGAGACACCCCAAGAGACATCTGTGGTATGTGTTTGTGCTAGACTTTGCCCTTGTATATGTACAATATTTATTCACTTAAACTCGAGGATTCATATTCAAGGATTGGAATCACAATTTTTGTTACGTTCATGATTTTATCACCGATGCAACAGAAAGCTGTGCTTCAGTTGAATGTGTCATGTCTGTTGTCTTGATGTATCTGTGTGTATGAGTGTGTGCTCAGGTTGGGTTTATGGACTTTTAACACATCAATTTGATTCATTATTCAAGGATTAATTTATGACTTATGTCCAAAATCTTTTTAACATAAGTGTTTTTACCTAAGTTATCTTATCTTATTTATTTGAATTACTTATATAATAGTTTAAAGTATTCATAATTTGTTTTAATATTATGTGGCATGATCATTTACTTTGATTCAAAGCACTTTGTGTTTAATGTCATGCATTAAAGGTCCAGTGTGTAGACTTTAGTTAGCTTGCAGATTGCAAACCCCTTTTCCTCTCCCTTCTCCTTCAAGCCAGTGTTTGGTTTGTCCATTCTGGGCTACTGCAGAAACATGGTGGTGCAAGATGGCATAGATTTAAATGGCTCATTCTGAGGTAATGGAAAAAAACCCAACAATAATTCTTATTTTCAGGTGATTATACACTAATGAAAACATACCCATTATATTTATTTATTTATTTCTGCCATATTCTGCAAATAAACCCCTGTAACCCCTGCACCTCAATCGGGATACCAGTGTTGGACTCACTCCATAGATTTTAATGCAATAAAAAAGTTGAAGGTTATCATAGTGGTCAGATTTAAAAAGAATGATGTTATGTTATCAATCAGAGAGTGTATATTTATATATAAAATTACAGCCATATTACTTTCCATCTTTCTACATAACCTCAGCGTCAGTGTTGTTATCCACTCATCTTTCCTCTGGTATGCAGTGTAAGACTCTGTGAGCGTCTGTCTGAAAGCAGGTTCACAACAGGTGCTTAGCAGGTGCCTACTGATCCTGAGGCTTGCTTCCATTTGCTTTGTTTGGTGCGTCCCTGTAGATGATGTGAGCAAGCTGAGGCCTGCATAAAAACACAGAGCAGGAATTAATAAGTATTAAAAAAAGACATATAGTAATGCTCTTACTGACTTATCAGATTATTTTGCAGAAAACACCTAGCTGTGGTTGCTTGAGCCAAATGTTTAATATGTTTTAAAAAGTGATAAAAAGTATCAGTAAAGTTAGAACCTGGATGTGTGAAGGGGAAAAGATTTTCTGTTGGACATTTTAAACACAGAATATCACAGAACAGAACTGCATAGTGTAAAATTGCCAAGTTTTGTAGTATGATCAAATAAGCAGTTTGACAGAGCGGCACTACCAGGGGCCAAGCAAGTGGTCCATTCCAAATGGCCACTTCACTTGTGCCTTTAATGGCACAAGGTTGAATTAGATCCTGTGTATCTGTCTTGCCAAGTAAATTAAAGTAATTGTACAAACTCAAATTCCCAAAAAGTTGGGACGCTGTGTAAAAATAAAAATAGAATGAAATGATCTGAAAAGCCTTTCTGACCTCTATTCAGTTGAAAACGGTACAAAGACAAGATATTTAATGTTCAGTCTGACAAATTTAGTTCTTGTTGTTTTTTTTAAAATACTTAAAAAACAAAAGTTGGGACAGGGGCATCTTTTGAAAGTTTTGAAGTTTTGAAAAGTTCTGAAACTGAAATTCTTTGCCATTCTTGCTTAATATACAACTTCAGATGCTCATCAATCCAGGGTCTCCATTGCCTTTTTTTATGTACCATATTGTCCCACACATTTTCAATAGGAGACAGGTCTGGACTTCAGGCAGGCTTTACTACAAAGCTATGCTGTTCTAACATGTGCAGGATGTGCCTCGGCATTGTCTTGCTGAAATAAGCAGGGAAATCCCCAAACAAGATGCTGTCTGGATGGCAGCATATGTTGCGCCAAAACTTGCATGTACCTTTCAGCATTAATGCTGCCTTCAGAGAGCTGACATGTAGTACATGTAGTAATACACAGTCATATAGGTTTTTCTATGCTGTGCCACCTGAGGGGCAAAAGGTCAGTGGCATTGAAAGTTGGTTTTCAGCCTTGTCCTTTATGCGCAGAGATTTCTCTGTAATCTCTTGATGACATTATAGATTCTAGATGGTGAAATCTCAAAACCCCTTGAAATTTTGCGCTAAGAAACGTTAAACTGAACTTAAACTTGACAAAGTGAGGAACCTCACCTCATCCATGTTTGTGGACGACTGAACCTTTTGAGGGCGCCCCTTTCATACCCAGTTAAAATACTATCACCAGCTACGATAATGCTCAAAACAGATTTTTTTAAGCATTCCACAACAGCACACACAGCATCCCATTTTTGTGAAATTAGGATTTCTATATGAAATCTTTTCCCGGACAGCTTTATATGGAGGGATCCTCAAATGGCAAGATAATTTGTTACAGTATAACAGTACATACTCTGTATATATTGAGTATAGTTGAACATATAGTCACACATTTTGGTTTAATATAGTGACTCAGTGGCATCTCAATATTATTTTGCTGTTACAGCATTTAAGATGGAAATATTTGGCTCGACAATTGTGTGTAGTGCAGTTTTAGTGTCCAGTGTGTTTCATCCTGAGCGCCCACACCCTTAACCAAATGTAGCATAAAGAAACCCTGCCTTAGCAACAGTATAATCCACACAATCTGCTGAGCATCCACATTATGGAGGTACCACAAATTCCAAAGGACAGGAATTGCATGCATGCCCTCACAGGCAGCATGACTTCACCATCCTGAATCAGACTTATGGCACATCGCAGTGACCACTTTATCAAGAGGTGAGGCTCCTAAAAATGTCACAGTGTGGTAAAATATCCGGACATCAAAAGGCAGGTGCCTCCACTTGTCTAGTCCAGAAAAAAATCTGTGTAACAGGTCAATGTGAACCCTTTAATTACACAATTAAGTCCCAAAGTCAGCCATATTTGAATTAATAAAGCCTTATAATTTTCTGGGCTGTAATTTAAGGGTTTTAAGAACCCAGTGACCACAAGATTTCCCTAAAGGAAAACTCCATCAGACATGGCCACCCACCAAACTGATTTCTGACACTCCATCCAGTCAGACAGCAGTGGAATCTTAAGTAGGTGCAATGTCAAGTGGTGACTTATAATCCAGCTGACAGAGCTGCCTGGTGTGGCAACATCTGGGTCACTGCAAGCTAGAGAGACTTCAAGAATGGATGAAACCGAGACAAGGGCGTCTGCAGAGGGGTAGCAAGAGATGGCATTAGATCTTGGAGACGGACTCAGCAAGTGCCTGTGGGTAGCTCTCTCAGTGCTCTATTTCCAAAAGGAGAACCTTGTAATTACAATAAAGCGGCCATATTATATTGCTGACTTCCTTGAAAAGTCTGTATTTTACTGGGCAGGGCCGCAAACGCACACACACCCTGCTAGCCACAACACACTGAAATAGATCAGAGCAGGGGCTTGCCTGGGAGGAAACGGAGAAAGGGAGTGGACTGATACACTCGGCACTAACAGTAGGGTCAAAGAGTGTACGTATCCGTGTGTGATGAACACACACTCCGCTCGGCCTGGCGAAGCTGACGGAGGTGTGCAGAGGCAGGTAAAAGAGAATTTATACAGAGAATGGGTCAGTGATTTTAAATCTGGCCACCGAGCACACCCAGCTAACCACATACCTCGAAATAGGCAGCAGAGGAGGAGGAGGCGGAGGGAGGACAAGGGGTGACGAAGGGGCAGAGTGAGGGAGGGGGGAGGTACAGCTAAGGGTACACCTAAGTGGGTGTGTTTTTCTATGTGGGGTGAGTGTTCACGAGCTCTGAAGTTTGCGTGCCGACTGATGTAAAACAGTGAGTGGTTATGAGAGAGACAGGGTTTATATATGAGCACACAGTATATTTTGCCAAAGTGCACTCGTCTTTTGATATTTGATGAACTGAGCAAAGTTTAAAAATACAATGTGTGTGTTCCCTTCCCTCTCATTCTCAGGATTTCTCTTGCGTACATATCTAATTGTGGCTTTCGATGCTTAGTAATTCTTTTTTTGGGAGTTTGAAGGCAGTTTCTTACCCTTTGACGTTAAATATAGCAATAGGTGAACTGCTGCTCAATTTAGCACAATTACTCACTGTTAGAAGGTAATTTGCCCAGATGGTGCATAACAGCTGTACTAATAAAAGGTAATTAGAAGGACTGGTGATATAACATGAACCAGAGAGAGGAAAATGTCCTATATTTAGCCACAAAGTAAAGATTTCAGCATATATATGACAAGCAGGTTTCATGTACAGTATATTAATTTGTCAAAAACATAAAGTCACCACACTAAAAGTCACACAGAGGCAGCAGCAGTAAAGATCCATATCGAACCAACACTGAAATACCTGGAATTTTAATAAGTGTGCCCACAAGTATGGGCAATTAGGGTTTTTTTTTTCTTATAAATACTAATGAATATTGCCTAAGCCTTAAATAACCACATCTAGATCTGCATCTAAATACCAAAAATCCCTGAAATGAAACATAGAGGAGAGAGATAGGATTCGGATGGAGGTTTGAGGAAACTGCTGCCAGGGAGGGGACGTTACGGCCGTGGAAAGGTACAGGCAGGAAAAATCACAGGAATGAATAGAGAGAGAGAGGGAGGGGGGTGGATTGGTGGGCAGAAAGCTGGTGGTGGGGGGGCACAGAGGCATGCAGAGGGTGAGAGGGAATGAATGAGGGCCATTGATAAAGAAGGAGAGAGAGGACAGAGGTGAGGGTGGGGAGAGAGCGAGAGAGAGCAAAAGGGAGGGAGGAGGGATCAAACAGTATTTACACATGGAGATTCCAGAAAAAAAAAAAAAAAACTGAGGTGGGGAGGGAAAAGGTGGATGGATGGAGGGATGGACAGAAACGTCGCTAACTGACCTACTGACTAAAACACAGGGTGGAACCTTTGGCGTCTTTGACACAGCAACATATTTGTATCCTCAAAGTCACAGGTTTTTCCACAAATGAAGTCACCTAAACATCTGTCAGTACACAGTAGGCTACAGTGGAGTTTAGGGCAGGTTCCCTTTGAATGACCGTGCAAAGGTTACCTCAGTTTAAAGGTGGCACTGAAATTCCCATGAAAAGAAAAAACTCTGTGTTGTTAGCCAGAATCTCTGGTTATATTGTTACAATATGTAAGAAACTGAACTGATTTTTGTGCCGTTTCCTCTTTCTTTTATGCATATAGAATAAAAATTCTGATGACACATCTTGTGATGTGGTCTGCAGTATCGCCAACATCAGCTGACTCTACTGATCAATGGCTCAAAGACAACTTGATGTCTGTAAAAACAAACTTCATCTTTCTCTCCTTACACCTGCACCATGGGGATGACAGGATGACAGGCTCAAGCTAGTTCCCAGGTTCCAGTCTTTATTCAAATTTCTTTTTTACTCTTTTCCAATTGCGATCTCAACGCCATGTCATGGACCGGTGTGTAGGATTTAGCGGCATCTAGTGGTGACCGCAGACACTACATCTCACTCTCCTCTTCCAAGTGTGTACAGTGGGTGTGAAACTTGTGCAAAATGTGAAAGGCTGTATCCAGGGCCAGAGTGTGGTTTGTCCGTTTTGACCTGCTGTAGGAACACACTGGTGCAAAAAGGCAAAATGCATGAAGAGGACCCGCGCGCTCTGAAGATATAAATGGCTCATTCTAAGGTAACCAAGACATAAAATTCTTATTTTCAAGTGATTATTCTCTAATAAAAACATACTTACGAATATTTCATTTTATTTCTCCCATATTCATACAATAAATTTGATTAAATCTTACACACTGGACATTTACTAATACTAAGGTTGATCTCCCATTTGAAGATGACTTCTCTAAATCTTTGAAACACCTTAACAGGTGAAACTCTTGTCTCATCACAGTACATATATGTTTATGTGCATTATCTATCTACATCCTGTTCTTTCCTTTACATTGACTACATTACTGCACAACCTGTCAACATTAGTTTATTCATTTTATCACTACTATACACCACACTACCACAGTATTAAATGTTGTATATTTTAGTCTTATTTATTAATATGTAGATTATATTAATTTTTAGTCCCATATTAACTTCTGCACAACTCTACGTCTATATTAATTTTTGCTTGCTTGGTTTTCTTTTTATATGAGCATATTTGGAAGGAGCCTGAGAACAAGAATTTCATTGCCATTTGATTGCTTTACCGTAATTGTTGAACATATGACAAATAAAAAACTTTAACTTAAAGAAAACTTCACACACTATCTGTGCTCACTCTGAAAAGGCAATTAAAACAGGGGGTCTCCCATCACACGATCTGTGGGTTCACACCTCTGCATTCACATCTTGCCAGCGCCAGTTGTGTTTCCTGCTAGTGCGTCTGAGACAGGAGCCGCTTTTATAATCATGATGCACAATAATGCAACTTTTACAATAATAACACACATCTGGCTGACTAGAGATCTGACAGAAAGAAGGTAATGATGTATAACACTATGCTAAAAATAAAATAAAATATAACTGGTCTGTCTAATACATTGTTGAGTTAATTACCACATACTTCCACTCAGAGTCACTGGGTTTGTATCAGCATACATCAGGCATCACTCCATCACAGGGCCAATCCTAACCGACAGACAGACTCTTCAATCCACCTGACTTGCTCATCTTTGGACTGTGGACACAGAAAGAACATGAAAAACTCCACACAAAGGAAAGAGCGCTAAGAATACTATCCCTGTTTTGGTTACTTCCGATGTTCCAATTTAATTCCTACAGACAGTCCTTTGTGATGTTCAACTCTTCCCCCATTACAAGTTGTCTGTAAAAATAACATGCATTGTTTTGGTTGAGAAAGAGCTCCTCATTGAATCTGCCAAGACAGAAGAGCATTTTGAGAGAGAGAGGACAAGGCTGTCTTGTGGGTTTCCTTCTTAAGGGATGAAAGAGGAGAAGCAGCAAGTATGTGAAGCATTAAAAGTATTCAGTTGGTTGAATGGTGAAGGGACAGAGGGCAGCGAAGCCCGGCTGTAACCCAGACTAGTCAGCTGGACGCTGTGAGGTCGAGGCGAAGGTCAGGTGGGTCTTTTTGCCGTTCGAGTGACACCTTGCTATACCTGGCCCAGCTGACCACTACAAAGAACTGTGGAGGAGCCAGAGCAGTAGCCAGGAGCTTGGAGGTCTTTTTCACACCAGCTGTTCAACTGGGCTCTTCCAGGCTGAGATGACCCGAGGTATTAGTAATGCATCTGTCTGTCAATCGTGAGGGAAGGGTTATATAACAACATTACAGAGAAGGAAAGGCATTTCATTCTAAAATGAGATATCCAGCAACAGAAAAAAATGTGAACTTGAATAACAAATTAAGAAGACTGCCTGATTTTTTTAAAAGTTTAAAAAAAATTAAAAAAACAAATAAAAACATCTATTTTGAAAACTAATAGCCCAGATTAAAAGTACATGAACATTAGATCTTAGCAAATTTAACAATACATAAGCATAATGCATGATGAGGAGGAGGTTACGGTGGTGGGAGCTGCAGCAGTAAACAGCATGTGGCATGAGCGTAGGTATGAACTGCCAGATTATAATGGTCGCCTTGTATATGTCTATGGTTTAATGTTAGTGGTAGATTACCTGATGCAAGTGTGATTTCAGTGCTCTGGCTGAAGTACCAAAATGCTCCATTTAAAATGACTCTAATGCCAGTAGACACAGGAAAGCAATTTTGAGACCAACAATCTATATAATACACGTTTAAAAACGCTTAAGAACTAACATTTTAAAGGTACAATTTGAGCTGAACTAACACTGTTACTTCTACATCCGTGGGATGGGTAAACAAAACTATGGGCTGGAAATAAACAATATACCTAGGTGTGTTTTAATACACTGAACTTTCTCATACACATTTGTCTGCAGTGACTAAGAACAACAGTTTGCATCTCAAAACCTCTCTGTCAAAATAGAATTCATACCACAGCTATGGAAAACACTTGATGTTGATTGGCTTGCGGGTTGAAACCTCATCTCGTAACAGATGTCTGCTCAGGAGCTTAAAGGGACAATTCACCACAAAATCAAAAATAAATACAGTCCTCTTATTTGTAGAGCTATTGTTCTGATGTGAGTTTTTGAGTTTTTGAGAAAAATATGCAGCCTGTGCACAGAATGAAAAAATAAAATAAAATAATAGTGTGTCACAAACAACATCTACAGCTGCTAAGCGCCTTTTCCTCTAAATTTTGCCAGTAGCTAATCTTATATCTAACTAGCTCTGGATGCCAAATAAAAAAAAAAAAAAAAGTCTCAGAGGAAAACAGAGAATGTAACAGTTGCAGCTCAAGACAGACTTTTTTGTAGCTCTTCTGATTGTAAAGGTTGCTGACCCCTGATTTAGATGGATATATAACACCACAGGTAAGAGGAAAAATATGTATTATTTGATTTTGAGGTGAACTGTCCCTTTATTTTCTTTTGGTATATTACACTGCAGGTAGTCTTGCATAGCAAGACCTCTTCACAATGATCAGCGCTGATCAAAAACAACCTTCCCTTTTAATTTGGTAAGTGGTCATGGTATAGATGTGAGAATGTGGTCAGAGGGGTCAAAGTGAGGAAAATAATGAATTTAGGACATAATAGGTTCTTCACTTACTCCTGATCTGTTTTATCATATTTTGGCTCCTCAGTACAGATAAGAAGGTCTACTTCTGTGCTGTTTCTTAATGGGAATTTGACTGAATTTGTGCTGGTGTGTTAGCTAGCTGACGTTGGTGGAGCAACTAGTCTGAGTTCTTTCTCTGACACCTGAGTACAGGAGTTAAAACATTTGCAAAGCTGCAGTAAGTGGCTGCAAGAAGTTGCATATTAACACTTATTATTCTGTCAAAATAAAACCAACAACAGTTTGTTCGAATTACTGACTTGCTGCTACAACTCAAGTGTGTGCTGGAATCAAGACGTGCGTGTTATAAATTGATTTAACTTCCACAAACTGTATTTGTTAGATATAGTGTACCTTTTTTTCTTCATGCCAGTTCTCAAACAGACCTCTGGGTGATTTTTGATGCAAAACTTTAGACAATTTTGCCATGCTGTTATGAGCTTGATAAAAATTACTTATGATTCATTTCATATTTTACAATGCTATCTATATGATGGTTTTATTATTAATATGCTCTGTTAAATGTTGGCCTGTCTGCCTTGATGCACTTGCAGCTCACCAAAGCAACAACAACATATTACGTTGTAATAATAAAGTTAACTCGAGTCATATTTAAAGGCCATACATTCAAGACTGACTTGTTTCTGAACAAAAACCCTAAAACTCCTTCCACGGATCAGTTGAGACTCAGTTCAACTCTCACGGAGACCGCTGACAGAGGGACTCCTCAGCCGGCCGAGGTCAATAAGGAATGCACCAGGGGAGAGGGAAGGAATGTACCACAGGGGTGTTGAGGAAGGGGGTGGGGTGGCAGTGGAGGAAACACGGAGGGGGGAAACAGAGGGGTCTTTTGTGAGACAGGAAGCTGCTGAGACCAGGGCCCTCTCTCTGGGTACAGTAGTGGAGCAGAGAGAACCCTGGGATATGAGAAAGATGTGACTGAGGAGATGAAGACACCTGGGATGTGGTAGAAAGAGGGCTGAGTGACGGAACAAGGTGCAAGATGGAGGATATAAATGAATATGGTGCTGAGTGCCCAGAAGTTAAAATGGTATTTATTTTTTCCTTAAGTAGTGTAAGATGATTTCCAACACTTGGAAAACATTCTCATTGGAAATACTAGAAAAGCAACCATGTTCTAAAATTGTGGTTCACCGAATAAAAGTCAAACTGTACTTTACTACTTGAGAAATGCAGTTAACTACAGGTTTAGTTTTTTAGTCCACTCCGTCACACCACACACACTCAGTTCAGACAGTGTACGTCTGCATGTCAATGTGGCTCCAAGGTAAGGACCTACAGTGAATATTCAGGCTAAAAAACATGATGTAGATTACGTCTTTCAAGTCACTTTGACATGTTGGGACTTAAGGAGACTTGGATTACAGCCGACAAGCATTATGGAGGCATTATATGTTTGTTTGGGTTTTTTTGTGTTTGAAAGCTGGTCGCCATTTACTTCCATTGTTTAGGAGATTCTGCAGTGCTGTTTTCCTGTGAAACTCCAGCAGTGTTTTGCGAACCAAAAAACTAAACCCAACCTTCAATTTGCATGAGGGTGAGTAGGTAATGACTGAATTTTCATTTTTGGGTGAACTATCCCTTTAAACATTTTCTGCCCTGCACTATTAATGGTGATCATTAATGATCAATTCCTTAACTATGCTATAGTGTCTTTGGAATCGTCAAAATATGGGCATATTACAGTCACCATTAGTAGGACAAAAACTCACAGGACAGAAGGTAATTATTATCTCTGCCAGGTATAAGTCTACAGGAGATCATGCAATGAGTTGTGTGTATGTGAGTGAGACCAACATGTTCGCATACTACTGAACCCATGAGAAAAAATATGTGATTACACCACCTCCAGGGCCTGCTAGATGGCGCTCTGAGGCCCACGGCCCAGTGGTTGAGAGCGGCTGCTCTACTAAGTGCACTATTCTAGTTGAAGACTGGATTGACAAATGGTATCAAGGTATTACAAGCGAGCTGAAAATGAGATACAAATGTTCAAAAGTTCTCCATGGAGCACTTTAGAGGGATAGTTCTCTTAGAATGTCAGTTAAAATAATCGCAATCAGATATTTTTTCAAAATCGGTCCATCCTACCAGCAGGTCCTGTGATCTGCAAGGTAAGATTGTTAAGGTATATTTTGCTGCTGATCCTGTCCACAGCAGTACACAGCTTAGCTTCTGTACTGATACTCCTGTCTGCTTCTCCAAACTGGGGATATGATCTCAAAAACTAAACTATCCCTTTAAACCAGGCAGGTCTACTAAAGTCTTCTGTCTAAATTTGAGCAATGGTGGCCTACAGGTTATAAAAGATGGCGTGTGACTGGAGAGCTGCCAGTTCACTCACAGGGGCAGGATAATTCTGGGTAAGAAAGTGCGAGATCAGCGCCTGCCATTACTGACACAACTGAGGTGCCCTTGAGCAAGGTCCTCCACCGCCAGCTGCTGCAGCTGGAGCCAACCAAAAAATCTGACTGTGGTTGTACTGGGCAGCCTCCATGTGTGAATGTGTCAAATTGTGTGTGAACAGGGCGTTCCTGAAACTTCCCTGAACAGATAAAATTAGAGAGAAACATAAAAAAAAAACATAAGAGGGGAAGACTGAATCAAGCAGGATGGAGGAGATGAGAAGAAGGTGATACAAAGAGATGAAAGTGAGGATGGAGGAGGATGGGAACTGAATTGGGACCATGCATGGTTTTGAGGCTTGGCTGTCCCGGGGACGGAAACACAAAAGATCAAAAAAAAGAAAAACAAATGATTGATTTCCAAAACAAGAGGGTGAACATGCAGGCCTACAGTATTTGTACACAGACGTAGCAGCCGGTTAATGAGGTCAGGGAAAACCAGCAATAAAAACAATTCGAGCTGTTATGACCATGAGCTCATTCCTGTCCGTCTGTCCTCTGACAAGCCATCAAAGAGCTTTTCATCTCAGCCTTCAGTTCAGTCCCATCCGGGCCATTACTGTACCAACAAAACATGCATATGCCAAGGCAGCAGGATAAATAACTGTGATGCTGCAGAATGAAAATATTACCCTCCCTCTTCCTTTTTCTGTCTTCTTCTGCCCCCTCTTCCTCTACTGGTTTCCCCTCACGGACACATTTCAGCCCTCTCACGTTCTCTACTGGCACACAGACCAGAGCTCGTTAATCCTCCCACACACAGACAGCCCGGTCTTTCCTGTAACGACACTGAAATTAAGAGGTGACGCTCTGCAATCTTTCCAGTTAAAATATTTCATCCTTCCTATGTACACGGCTCGTGCACAAAAGACGTCATTAACGGAGTCCCTGTGTATTTTTATATGATTAAATTCAATACTCATTGCCCCACAGACTTATTCTTGAGAAGAAGATTGCAGACTGCTAACACATCGCCTCACTCCTCCGTTTCAAGTGTGTAGAAGAACCTACAGTGGCCGTGATATCAATATGTCATCATATAATACTACTGTTATATTGCCCAGCCCTACGCAAGACGAATATAGTAAAATGCTGTTTTCCTATACAACGAATCACTTTATAATTGAAGCTCTTTTCACTATCAGTTTAATGGATGAATCACAAAAAAATGATGCAGCATACACATCATAATATAGGTGATAAAAATCACCTTAAGGTCTTTTGAATCCAGACTTTAATCTAATCTGCTTGTCTTTAACTCTTGCAGACTTGTGTAACAACAATTTGTCCACATGGTTCATGGTCTTCCTCACTGCGTCAGTGTAATATTACAAAGATTCTTTGGTGTTTGGGTGCATTAACGGGTACGTGCAAAGTGTCACGGCAGGATTTCTGACCGTACAAAGAGGTAGCAACTACAATCAGCTACATGATCTAGAACAAACAAGGCAAACATTTGACACACTTATGCCACTAGGGCTGAAGTTGGCTCCTAATTCAACTTTACATTAAATGCAGAATTCACCACAAAACGCAAGAAAATTATAGCTTTTTTTCCAGTTTTAGAACACATTTTTGATTCCATCCACAATTGCGAGTGGCACCATGATGCCTGTCTCAAACATTACTTTCAGCACATCTCTCAGTCTGACATATTTTTATCTGCCATGTTCCCTTGATTAGAATCCACGGCCAACCACCCTCAAATGTAGAATTATATACTTTATGTAGGACCGATTGTCATTTTCACCCAGATTTAGCTCTGCTCAGGAGGCGCTCTCAGTCATATAAGTGTACCCTGGCACAGATTTGGTCTGTGTATACCCAAAACCTAGCATATCATTACAGCTAAAAGAACATGGAGACCGTGGCTGACCAGTAATTTGGCTTTGCTAAATGTTTTCACTAGTCATTCCAAAGTTTCTTCCCAACACAACAGTCTGGACCTTACAGAGGGAACAAGCTGTACAATGCAGTCGGCAGTTTGCCTATTTATGGCATAGAAAATATATATCACAGAGACAGGACTGCAGATGAAACTGCTAAAATTTTGGCCCAGATTCCACACTAAAAGCTTTCTCCACCATTTACTGTCACCTAGCAGACACGACGCTGTCATCTGACATGCAAGTAAACATGGAAATGTTGTCTTTAATTTATCGCAATAAACACTTAAGGCTGCAAACAGTGGATGGTTTTAATCAGCAAGCTAAATGTTGTTTTAACTTAAAATAGTTGACTGGGAATTTTAAGGTACCTGCAGCTTTCATTTAGTTTTTTACTTTTTTTTGTTCAAGTTTCAGCAAAATACGCTCCTCCCAAGAGTCAATATTATCCTAATAACACATTAATGACTTGATAAAAGATAATAAAAATGTGTTGAATGAAATGAAGCCTAAAAGGCAATTCAAGTTTGTTTGCTTTTTTCTTTCAAATTTATCAGCATTTATTTCTTAAGCAGACAGCAGATAGTGTGCAAAAGACTGCAACTTTAAAGTTGTGTGCTTGAGGCCAAGTTTAACTGTTAGAATCAATGATAGCTCGCTCAAGGAAAATTATGCAACCCTCAAGTTCAGAGCAGGGATTAAAGGATTTATTTTACTGTGTAGGTCTACCTTAGAGAACACAAAATAACAGTGAGCAGCAAACACACCTGACATCATGCCCTGCTGTTTGTTATTTGCCCTGTCTAGAGAGAACACATGCTCAATAAAGCTCTGTCTTCCTCAGGTGTGTGTGTGTGTGTGTGTGTTTGGTGTATGAACACGATGTGTGGGGTATTTCTACCACACATGATCCACCAAAGCGCTGCTGGCAAATGACTTCAAACACGACTTGTTCATTCGGCGCACAGCAATAACATTCACCTGGTGAAAATTGACATTTGCAAAGCAGAAATTAGGAGGAATTTGACCCTTGGTATAAAGGTGTCTTTCTGCAGCGGTCAGGGAGGAGGGAGTGGGGTGAGAAACAGGAGAGAAGGAGGGAGGGAGAGGAAGAGTTAGAGCCAGAAGGAGACTGGGGAGTGAGGAGGGCAGGAAAGACACCTAGAAAAAGATTGAGATAGAAGATGGAGGGAGTCAGAAAGAGAGAGGATAGAAAGGGAAGGAGAAGAGGGACAAAAAAGAAGTGACAGTGGCAGTGATGAGGGAAAAGTGAGGCAGGAAAAGAAAGATGAAGAGGCAGAAACATGGTAAAAGGAGACAGGACAGCCTGAGAAAGGTAAAGAAGCAATGGATAATATAGCTCAAAGAGGGACCTCAAGTTGGCTCAAATGAAAAATGTGTAAAATATAATAAACAGTGGTGTGTTATCTGTGTTCAGTATTAATACAGAAAACACTTTCATCTGGTGATTTCATCTTTCAGCTAGACGAACATCTTTTGAAATCCAGCACTCACTACAGTCATCCTAATTTAACATTTAACTCATCGTGTTGGCAGCTACTTTCCTGAATCAAAATGGCAACTTACTGTTTCTACTACTTCAAGCTGGGAGGTTACAGGGTCTTCTCTAAATATGATGCTGCTGACATGGGCTGCGCTTCATGGTCCTGAACAGAAAACTCATTGTGCCTGCTCCCTCTGCTGGCAGCTGCTGGTACTACAGGAGCAGCTTCCACAGTGGCACACTTGGCTCAGACATCTGCAACATGGAAAGTGATGCTTAACCTCCATCTCATTTATCGTAGTCTACTTATTCAAGTCAGGGTAACCAAACTCATGTTTTATAGCCTATTAACAACTACTCTGCATGAGTGTAATGGAGAGTTTAGCCAAACATTTCTCAAGTGTGACAGTCAGATTTGGTCATCTCACATAAACACAAAAATATAAGATGTGAGAGGACTGAAGGGGATCTATAACTAGGCCAACCACACATAAACCAGAGGAAAAACCTAATAATAGTGTGACTGCTACCATGTCTGTGTGATTTTCTGACTTTACAACCCTGGCTTGTAGCAAAACTGGATCTAGGAAAATGATACGGGGGTATTTTAAAAGGTAAAATGTGGCCAAAGTTTAATAAATGCTACTGTACAATCAAAACTGTTCCATGGGTGTGCATACACCACTACTGTCTATGAAACAATATGCATGAACATAACAAGGATCTGCTTAGTTCTACTGAACTGCTGTTAAATACTTTAAATATTCTGAGTTAGCAGAATTTTATCGCCCCGACAGGCTTTAAATATTACATTAATAAATACATTTGAATGTAAAGAACTTAGAGTGATTTGTTGTTGTTAAGTTCTGTGCCTTATTTCAGGCCTTGAATGGTGAGCGACACTTTGTAAGGGCTTTACAGCGTAACTACTGTGGGCCAGGACGAAGGAGAGCTACTCTCTGGTCAGTCCGTCAGAGATAAGGGAGGAGACAGGCTGAAGGAGGCGGAGGAAAGATGCAGATAGAGAGAACAGCCACTGACTACATGGCCACACAGATACAAACCCATACCCACATTCCTATCTTTCTTAACATTTAAACATGTGGCAGGGGGAACAGAGCCACCAGTGCAGAGTGAAATGTACCTATTAAAATGATGTTTCCTTATTGGCCAAGGTGCGTAAAGTAGGCGGGGAAGCAATACAGGACTATTTCACCACCGGGCAGCCTTAATCAGAGGAGGAGGAGGGGTTGGGTGGAGCGTCAGGAGACCACAGCTGTGTGCCTTGGACAGGACAAGAGGTCAGTGCTCCCTCTAGAGGTTGAAAGATGGGAGTGCGGTGCCAGCGGTCACCCGAGGCCCTGGGGTCCTGCTGGACTGAGGAGCGTACCATCATTCCTCCAGGACACAGTGGGAGCCGAGTTGGGACGTTCCATTTCATGGACAGTGAGTGGGTGTTTTATGTGAAACCTAAAGGAAATGAGTGCACTCTGGTAATTTTCAACCCACAGAATATGTTAAACTACTGTAATAAAAAGTCATTTTCATTTGCAGTTTGCAGTATTTGAAACAACTTAACAACTTTGTTTCATAACAAAAAAACTTTGCAGAGTTTCAAATGTGATTTTTTTTTAAAATAATGAATGAAAAAACACTTCATGTACAGTATTAAAACCTTTACTCGGACATGATACAACAAACAGAAACAAGATTCAGAATTAATGACTGAAAAAAATTATTCATATTTTTTTTCTTCTTTCAATCCCCGAAGCACACAATGGTCAATCAGCTCCACATGTACGATGGAATAGGATACAAACAGGACAAAGAACAGACACAAGAGAAAGAGAGAAAAATAAAAAATAAGAGTGACAGATTCCATTTCTGATTTTACAGTTCTTGTATTTGTTTAATACTTTGTAATAAACAAAAGATGAAGAGCATAGTCGGAGAAGAGGGAGACAGGAAACCAGACAAAGAAACAGTGTGTGAATTTTTTTTTATGGTGAAGAGTAAACAATTAAGGAAGATTCTAGATCTACTGGAAAATAGTTCGTTTTCTTCTCAATCGACTAATGAACACCTGATCAGAGTTCTTCAGGTCCCTGCCCTTCTTTTCTTCCCTCCTTCACACTCTGCGCTACGCTTCACAATCCATCCAATCTGAAACACCAACAACAACCTCTTCCTTACAGAGAGCAATCGTATTCAGTTCATCTCTACAATCAAGTTCATTCAGTGTAACCAGATCCTGCTCAGAGGTGTCTCCTGTGAGGTCCAGTGGCCTTTGCACTGTGTGTCTATGATTAGAGCCACAGATTCTCCCTCATAATCTAAATCAGATTCTGAAGGCTTTGTTTTTATTGCTGGTAGTATCCAGCTACAGCCACATATGACTCTAGCACAGTAAACACACTGCAGGTTGCAGTGGACCTGGTTGCAGAAAAAACTCAACCAAATGCAACTGAAGAAGAGCAGGTCTAGGACAAGGCTAAGCTAGGCTAGCCCTGTTATATCATTCCTTATTTGCATTTCACTCATATATGCATTTCCCTGTGTCTTAGAAACCGAAGCGACGTTTTCAGGCCGGGGGACCCTGTAAAAAGCACCAATGCACAGCTTGAGCACCCAGAGGGGACCACACACTGGTCTACTTCTCTCTCCAGTGACCAGTCCTCCCCTCTCCACACGAGCTGTCATTCCATTCCTATTAGGGCCCCTCTTTAGTATGCACTACACAGGCCAAGGTTAGCACACACTCTTTAGTGCGCTGCACAATAATCACAACATACATGAAAAACAAGCACTGGGGACTGAGTGGCCCTGCATTTAAAACGGCCACATCCGCAAACAGCTTGGCAGTGATAAATAAACCAGTGAGGGTGGTGGTTTCAAGGCTGCATAGCACACACTGCCTCATTGATCATAACGGGATGGGCCTTAGCTCCAGGGGACCTGTGTCAATAGGTAAAGATGCCACCCTGATAGCTTATCTATTAATGATGATCAATTCTTTAGTCACAGCCTGCGATCCATTTCAAAAAAGCATACTTAATCAATGTCTTTATTTTCAAAAAAGCGAGTAATTATTTCAAAATGTAACAAAGATGGCGACAACAATACTGCTACACAGTCAAAAGGTCACAGCATGCGTCTGCCTTGAGTGCACACGGTTGCGAACGACAAACATTTGTGGGCAGTGCGGTGCGATCCAGCAGTCTCCCATGGCGACCGCAGATCGTCGCTGCTCTGCCGTCAAGTAAAGTAAGCAAAGAGGGACACACGGCACTGAATCCCTCCCTTACTGCTCTCCAATGCTTGTCCCACAAAAAGCTTCACATCCTTTTCAAACAGTCCAAGAATCATAGGTTTATTTTACAAGTCCATTCCAATGCAAAACCCAGTAATTTTCAGCCCACATGGGTGAGTGTATAAGCATTTGTTAAGTTTAAAGTAAAGCAGTGGAGACAGGGTGAAGTGAAGGAAGGGAGGAGGCTGGGCTGTGTTGATAAAGCATCAGGTCAACAAGCCAGTTAATCAGCCCTCCAGCTTGGTTCCTTTTCCTCTGTACATCCTTTCATTATTTTGCTCAACAAATCAATTTAACAGCTCTCAGCACATCACCGCCAAAGCTATAGTATCTGCCAGTCAAAGGCGTAGCTGCAGACAGATTCCATACACATGTGCATAAAAGCATACACATGTGGCCACATATACCCTATAACAAATGCTAAAAAAACTGAAATACCCAACCACCAGCTCATGCTAAAACAGTCTGCCTGGTCAGCAAAGCTTAAAGTGGCTCAGCATACAGAACCTGCACTGACTGTATAGCTTTAAAAAAAGAAGTGTTTACTGTATTTGTTTATCATCCTCTAAATGACCTAAGCTCATAGCAAAATGTAAAGAAATATAGAAGTGGCATAGCAAAATGTAAATGCATTGCTGTTAGCCTATATGGAGGGATGGGAATTCTAAATAATTTCACTGCCAATTAATATCAACTTATGTAACAGACTAAGCTAATATGTATCAATGCCAGAAACACAATACACATATTGCATGACAATTGTTTAACAATGTTACCACAATATGAATATACAAGTTGCATATTTTGACTTTTTTGATGAATCATCAACAAAGATTGACCTTTGCTCAGTCGGCTGTGTATGCGACTAGAATTTTTAATGTCAACTAGTGAATCCCCCAGCACTTGACTGATTGTGTAATCATTCCCATCCCAAGCAATAAACATAACGCAGTAGTAGCAGGCTTAATCATCCAACAGAGGAAGCTCCAAAAATAAAATCCTGCAGAGAAAGTTGCTGAGATGTCAACCAAACAGAAGATGAGATTATTCACAAACACTCACATCCTAAAGTCAGACTATTCTCTGATGCACAAGGGGAAAAAATAATTTTGAGTTGCACTCAGAAACTTCATCCCACAGCCCAAATGTTATAGAATAGCTGAGCTCTAATCCAGATCAAAGATCTCAAAGCCCAGTGGCCACAAAATCCTTTTCAATCAAGTCTCAAAACACAGACTGCCAGTATTAGCTCATCTGAACCAACTCAAGCACTAAAGCACTGAGACCATACTGCAGCATATACAGTACAAAAATGATAGCAGGTGTCGGTGCCTTGTCACCTGAATCGCAAGTGTACCACCATCTTGCTTTTCTTTGCAAAGAAAAATCAAAATGACGAAGTGGTGGTGCACAAGGGGCTGACTATTCTCTGCATGTAGGAAATTTACAGACATCTGGAGATTACTTCGTTGACTTGGCTGTACGTATGCATGGATGGAGAGAAACTGAAACGACACCAAAGTCTAAGGTTAGACCAACTTACTGACATGTTAAACAAAACCACCTGTCTTACAGGTCATCTAACTGCCAGCCTCCAAGTCCACATCTAATGGGGGAGGCCAAGAATCCTCTCTGAGAAGAAGTATTTGGACTATCTGCAGGGCAGGAAGCTCATTGCTCATTCTGGTCAAAGTAGCTGGTGGACCCCAAAATTCAACCGCTACTTTCATTGCTTCCACCAGCCTAACTGCTTTCTAAAATACAAAAGACACTGGCTGTGTCTGGTGGAGTACAAAGACCGATCAGCCACAGCCAAAATGTATAAGCACTTAGCTGGTGTTCATATTCCATAGTTGGGAGTCTGCAGTAAAGTTATGGGGTCATAAAATAACTAAAGGAAAAAAAAGAAGAAAATCTACATTTTAAGCAGACCTGTTCAAAGAGTGGAGAATGGCTTTCTGATTTGTCTGTGTACTTGCATACTGTGTTTGCATTGATGAAAATGTGCAAGTCTTAAACTAAAAGACCATGTTAGTTATTTAGCACCTGGTAGAGGACAGCTGTACCTCTTCCCTGTAGAACGATACTGCAAAATGTACGTTTCTAATTTCTAATAAATGTGGCGACTAATAAGAAGCCTAAATATACCTCAGAACGCCAACACTCTTTTAAATACTTTACTAACAAAAATGGTAATAAATCTTTATGTGTACCCCAGTATTGCTCACCTTTGAGCGTGTGTAGACGGTTTAATTCATAGTTTACTGTATATCTCCTGACCATGTGGTAGCTGCATTTGACTCTTCACTGCAATGCTCAGATTCAGTTGCCCACAAAATTTCAATCACAGTAAATGTCAAGTGCCATTGTCAATGAAATCCAGCCAATCATTTACCAAGAATAACAGGAAACATTGGCAGAAGTTGGTGCAAAAGCAGCGGTGAGGTGTGGTTTGGCCCTGGGCTCAATAACAATTTCATGGTGATGTTGTTACAAGTCTAATGTTGATTCAACAGCGAAAAATAGAGCTTTTGAATGTGTTTGTTGGAGCCGCATATTTCACATTCACAAGTGTGAACAGGCCTTTGTTTCTGCATGACTCCTGTGTTGTTGTTGTTTTTTTTAATTATTTACATCTACTGTACAAAAGTGGCAAGCATTGAGCCAATACACACTGAATAAAGTTTCCAAAGCAGCAGGTAGTAAGTGTAGGATTTCCATTATATAGCACTCACTTATTTCATTATTGCATTACAGAAACATTACACACAAGAGGTCCTCCGCAATTAAAACACTGGTGCCTTGTTTACTAATCTTTATCCAAAGCCAGTGACCCATCCATGAGCAGTGGGCTGCAAAAATGTTGCAGATAAGCCAAATTTCATAATGATTGACTATCAGGTGAAATCAAATGTTGCATTATTGCCATCAGATAATTTCAGCTGGTCTTTGTGGTTCCCCATCTCTGCTGCTGTTTTTTGTTTTGCACAAAAAATCAGCTTTTAGCACCTTGTTTTACAGAGGGGAGAGAGTGCACCATCTTGAATACAAAGCAATGCATCTCAAACCAATTAAGTATTTTGCACAAGGACACTTCAATAGCTGCTGAGTAGAGGGGTCAAACGTCACACTTATTTATTGTACTCAATTGTCTCACTGAACAGTAGGACACACAACTCAGATAGAAGCTGTCTAATTGTATGCAGAATTGGAGGACAGCATTTTTTTCTGTTCCATGGCCAATGGACAGTTGATACAAAGAAGGGCAACCTCTCTAGAATACTATTTTCAGTTGAACCGTGTGTTAGAACAGACTAACATACAAGACACACCAGCCAACATTTTCAACCGTCTAACTGGTGATTAGTGCCAGTTCCCAAGCCTTGTTATCATCTGTACAGGAAGTGGCCAATTATTCAGTAACTTCTTTAACAAATCATCACATCTGATTTGACAATTATGCAATAATGAGAAAACCCTACACATAGTACCTTCAAGTTCATCTTAGGTGTCTGAGAACAGATGGTCATTTCTAGGAAACAGGAACATTTACACAGTTACAACTCACAAAAGTGCATAAATGACCACCAGCAAAGGGAGGATTTGGGGGAACGGGAGATAAAAGACTAACAAATACGATTTTGTCTTGCATGAAGCTGTACTTCTTCTGAGCCTCAAGCTGTTTAAAATGCCAACCAACTGCCAAAGTAGAGAAAAGGATCAAATCAAAACTAGGAAACAAAAAAAAAATTCAAGTCATTCTTCTTGTCTTACAAAGCCCGCTGTGCGCATCAGGGTGGGAGGGACAAAGTTTGTCTGTTCAACAAAGTGCTCCCACCCCCCTTTTCCTGGATTTCAATGCCTTGGAAAAAGCTCTCATTTCATGAGTACAGTACTTCAAATAGAAACTCAAACAAGTTTCAGCATGAATATTCAAAAAAGCATAAAATATTTCAATGTTTACGAGATTGGATGAACTCACTGGGAGGGTGTGTCTGCCTGTCCACTGAAGGACACCTCCTGACCAATAAGAAATGAATTTGTTTGATGATGGACAGTTGACTGAAATGCTACACACCTGATTTTAAGCTAAAACCATACATGAATAACTAACCGGCTAGTGATGGATATAATATACAGAGGTGCAGCTAGCAGTGTAACTAAGTAACCCAAGTTAAACAGGGGACGTACACCAGTTACACAGAAGCAAAAACCCACTGTGAGATGACGATGTGAAAACTGAAGGCTAACTTAAAATTAAGACATTTATTGTATATGTGTGATAAAAAGGGGCTATATTCCTTGAGTCGTAACCCCTGTGGTGGAAAACTGAATATGGGAAAAGATGGTGAAAATGTGAGTGTGTGTGTGTATGTGTATGTGTGTGTGTGTAAGTGTGTTCGTGCGTGTGTGTGTATGTGAATGTATTAGCATATTGTTCATTCAGAGCCATGATTATCTGTGTATTAGTTATGTTGTTTGTCAAGTCATGTATGCAAGTTAAGATCTGTACGTGCGTGTGTGAAGATAATTAGCCGGTGACAGGGAATATGTGTGTGTTTTTGTGTGTGTAGAAGTGTACAGCCGGTACATTTAAACCAGCAGGTGCTGCAGTTAAGTGAGGCCCAACAAGAAGAGTCAGCGACCCAACAGGGGGTGACATGTTGGTAATCCTGGTGTACATCGGATCCTGACCGGACCGAACCTGGCTCCTCTAGGTGAGCTGGTGAGGTGCCTCTAGCATTTCCATCAGGAAGGTGTCGATGGGCGTGTCACCAATCAGTTTAAAGAAGAACAGGTGCTCCAGGCACTTCAGACCAATGGAGCGCAGTGCTGGGAGCCGGAGGAGGAGCTTCGCAAACCTGGATGATTGAGGGAAAGATGAGAAGGACAGTAGAGTGAGAAATGGCCACAGATCTATACATCATGAAAAACTTAAAATAAGAATTCAGAAGATACATGAAGCAAGAAAAATGTGAAAATATACTTCCTCAAATTTTTGTCAGAGGGCATTTTGGGAAATGCAGAAATTTAAAGGTCCAGTGTGTAAGATTTACGGGGATCTATTGGCAAATATGGCAAAAATGGAATTTAATATTCATATGTATGTTTTCATTAGTGTATAATCACCTGAAAATAGTGTTTTTGTTACCTTAGAATGAGTCGTTTCTATCTACAGAGGGCGCGGGTCCTCTTCCATGGAGGCCGCCATGTTGCACCGCCGTGTTTCTACAGTAGCCCAGAACGAACAAACCAAACACTGGCTCTAGATAAGGCCTTTTGTGGTTTTTGCGGCCAGCGTTTTTCCCACATGCTTGAAAGGGGAGGGTGAGGGGAGATGTTTTCAATCTGTAAGCTCACTGCTAGATGCCCCTGAGGATGCTTTCACACCCAACCTGTTAGGTTCAGTTAAGACAGACCCTGGAGCGTTTGCCCAGTTAGTGCAGCGCATTTGGGCTGTTGTGAAAGCTGTCAATCAAACTCTGGTGCAGACCAAACAAACTGGACTGAGACCACCTGAAAAGCCACTCTGGTGTGGTTTGTTTGTGGTGTGAAAGCAAACAAACTATCTACAAGATTATATGATAGCAGAAATGTGATTTTAGCATGATTTCAAAAGCTAAATTGCTTACATGAATAAAACCATATACTGATGCAGGAAGTCATAATAGATCTATCTAAGACATGTACAGTGTTGAATATGCTAAAGGAGCACGTTCATTAAACACTGTGTTTTTGGATAACTCCTGAGAGTTAACAACTCAACCGATAAAAAAGATCAAATGTAAGTAAGATGCAAATTTGCAGTAGG
Source organism: Lutjanus erythropterus (assembly GCF_056507025.1). Lineage (NCBI taxonomy): Eukaryota > Metazoa > Chordata > Actinopteri > Lutjaniformes > Lutjanidae > Lutjanus > Lutjanus erythropterus. Next base: position 32,861,006 of record NC_139332.1, read on the forward strand.
GAGAGAGAGGGAGAGGTAAGATGCGACGGACAGATCTGCGTTATGTAGGCTTATGTCCTCTATGAAACGTCTGTGTCCTCACATCATTACAATATTTTAATCTATGATGAACTTTGGCTCGTGTCCAGGTGTTGTCTCTCCCTCCTCATCTCCTTGCAGTTCTCATGCATTAGTTCTGTGTTGTTGTATGTGTAGTTGCTGTGGCTGCTTTGACATACAGTATGCTGGTGTTTGCCTTGCTGCTGTAGTGTAAAATGTTCTCAAATTGTTGTAAATTGTTATTAATAGATATTAGATATAAGTTATCCTGACCATTCAAATAAATACAAAAAAACATGAATATTGGGCACCATTTAGTATGACGTCATTATATAGACTGACCTTCTCTCAGCACCCCAAACTGTGACTGACTTCCAGGGTCCCTGGCAGGAGGAGGTTCTATTTAAAATTAAATTAAAAACAAAACAAAACGAAGAAATGAACGTGAACTAGTTCATTTTTTGGTACTGTGAACTTAGTTCTTATAATCTGTTATTTCTTTGTGAGCTCTTTGTGACAGGAAAGAACATAAATAAACACATCAGAAGCATTAAAGTGCTGCATAAACTTCTGTCAGTCACCGAAATTTGATTTCCCCACGTGGGTCCTCATGATGCACTGAAGATGCAAGATGACAATTGGCAAAACTGTTACCTGTCAGTCTGTGCATCTTCATGTTTACTCCTCATGTTTGTAAAAAGTCAGTGTAAACACGAACCGGACCAGAAAATGCAATAAAGTATAATTTTTCCTTCAATCTGGACCAAATGAACCGAACTACAGGTGTGAAAGCACCCTGAACCCTACACACTGGTCCTTTTAACTTGCTAGAGTAGAACTAATTGCAGCAGGTTGTGGAGTCAAGTGGGATGGCTGAAATCACTCTTAAACATCACAATATCGAATACACTCTACCAGTGTAAAGCTTAATTTATGCTTGGTAAGTCGACAAAGTCTCAAAAGTAGTCTAGTGGCAAATGTTATGAGACACACTGCCCTGCATTTACTCATTTCTATAAAAAAAACAAGAAGGCAAAATGAAATGTACAATTTTAAATTTGTGTGGGTATGTCTAGCCAGTGAGTTGACAGTGTTTTTTTTTACTTCTTCTGTCAGATTTGTTTAAGAAAGCATTAGCAATACTAATACGAAGTACTAACATGGCAACAAGCAATCTTCCTGTTGTCGGTGACATTACCAAATTCTGCAGGTTTACATCAGCAGTAGTTGTGCCCAGTTAGTCTCTCAGATATATGTGATTTTTATTAAAAGACAACTGTCCAGTGTGCCAGGTGACCAACCATTGGATGGCAGATTTAGTCAGATTTGTACTTTAACATAACTATGTTGATATGTCTAAGTAGGGTTGGGTATCGTTGGTGTTTTTTGATAAAATCATACTCCTAAAATGGTACAGGCGCCTGAACTGATACTTAAAAAAAAAAAAAATGAAGCACAAAATGAATGTATTTTTTCATTGCCAAGAAAAATTTGAACTGAAAAATACATTAACTGTTAACACTTTAAATTATACTTAAATAAATCAAAACACTTAACAAATTTATATAACAATTTTACATAACAAATAAAACAACTCCAGCTTTGAGCTTCAGGAATTCATTGGCAGAAATATGATCACATTTGCTAAACTGATGAAAGGCTGCTCTCATCACCATCAGTGATTTCCCCATCATAAATAAAAATGGTGAATAATTGTGACACGTCTCATCTAGTGTTTTATACCTGTGCTCCCCATCGCCAGGGCCAGGAACGCCCACAATGCTGGCTGATGATCTCGGCGTGCGGTAACAGGCAGTTGAGCACGAGGTATCCCCCTGCTTTCAATTGTGCTCCACAGCCATGTAGAGAGTGTGCTGCTGTAATGTTAGCTGGCGGTTTGGTGATTGATCTGTAACCTCTGAGGTAAACTATTTTAATCAACAGCTCAGGCATGTGACACCAAAATGAGGCACCGTAATCTGCATTCAGTTGTATAGGAATCAGTGCTATGCTGGCACCACGCTTCGGTACCCAACCCTACTAAACACCACCCGTCACAACCATCAACCTCACCTCTTACATTTCAGTATGTCTGTGTGTTACAGCCTACCTGCCCTGCTGATCGGGGTATTTCTGTTTGCAGTAAGCCTCAAGAGATGCGTACACCCTCTCTCTCAGGAGCTCCACTTCACTGGGGTTGGACAAACCCTTGGCATCTTCAGGTGAAAACAGACAATATTTATATTACCTCCATACACAACTGACACATGACACACATTTTTCACTTTACATTTCAATATTCCTTTAATCTTGTGGACATGAATTTGTCAAGTTTTGTTTTGGTGTCCCTAATGATATTTTCCACATGATTTTCAACCTTCCACCTGTCTGGGTACCTGGGTTGAAGAGGATGATGGCTCGAAGGCAGCCCAGCTCTGTCTTGTCCATTTGCATGTCTCTCATTTTGCTTACAAGCTCTGTCAAAACCCTGCAGAGAAGAGAGGAGAGGAGAGGAGAGGAGAGGAGAGGAGAGGAGAGGAGAGGAGAGGAGAGGAGAGGAGATTTGCAGGAGGAAATTCCAGTTGAAAACAGGGGGGCAATGCCAGATTAGCAAAGAGAGAGGAAGTAAGTAAAAGGACAAGTGAAGAAGAAAAGAAAAAATGGGAAAGCAAAAAAAAAAAAACAAGAGGAAGAAAGGGAGGGAAAATAAGAGTAAGAACAACACAGGGGGAGCAGACTGGATAATCTCACTATTATTTATGGTTTGCTCTCAATGTAATGACTTTATGTCCAAATTACTTAGTGCATGGCTGAACTGCTGGTTCTGCAGAATAAAAAAAAGAACACCATTTAAAACTGTTGGTGGCAAACTGCTGCCACTGAATGATATTAAATTCTGGCTGTGGCTGATTCTTTCTTTTTTCTTTTTTTAAGTGGAGCTGTGCTAGCAAATGTGTGAAAGTTGTTGTGACAGTGACTGCCAAACACTGAAATCTACCATGGCTGGAGAATAAAAACTCAGACACAAAAACTTAACACAGCTAAAATAGAATAAATGCCAAATTATTATCAGTGTATCCAACCAACTTACCAACACATCATGTTCAACAGTAGAGTTATCAATGCTTCATTAGATGTGTAGCATAATCATGTATATAGAATGTCAGCTTGGATTTAAAAAGCTTGGTGTGGGCAGTAAGTGCATCCTAAAACTTTTAAGACTACTTCTGTTCTCCTGTCAGGAATATGACTTGGATGAAATTGGAGAGGACTTTGCAAACCAGGGGGTGAGAGGAAAGACATGATGGCCATTAGTTTATTTGCTATTCCATCATCTTATATGGACATCTGTTTTTAATGAGACACCGCCCGAGCCAGTAATATAGTGCTTTGCCGAGTCAAGGCTTTTATACACACCCGGCACAATGATTACATATTTTATTCATATTTAGCTGACAAGGCAGAAGAAAGTAAGATTGATTTTCGGTATGCATCCAGAAGGTATGTTACTGACGTTGTAAAATGGACCCTTTCCATCACAAAGGGAGTACCACCAACGAGGGGCAACAACACCTTCAAAAGGTAACTAAAACAAACTGACCTCACTGCGTAAAGAAGCATCCTAAACTGGAGTCATACAGTATTTTGTCATACAACCACATGCCACCATTAATGCCCTGGGAAACCTAGCTTCACAAAGCCAGCCCACACATTCTGATTAGCTCATTATGGTGGAAGTGGGCAAAAGACGCAATACTTCTTTATCATCATCATCCAAACCAGACCCCAACAGTTCTGCTGAGTGACAGGGTCAGACGATTCTCAGTGTATGCTGTTAAGAACAATATCTTGTGGCGAAAATCAGCTGGCTTCTGCAAAGCTGCGGAAAAGCCTAAAAGCGTGAACCTTTCAGCTTTGGGTCTGTGTTTTTTCCAATGTTGACTCAAGAGGAGGGGTTTAAGAAAAGTGTTTGTGTAGTGGCGTAATTACCTGTCAAATATGGCCCCAACCTCGGCATTGTGCGCCCTGTGTATTCAATCACAATGTGTTATTACAATGTCATTACACAGTTACATTGTTATTACAGAATACGGTCTTTTTTTCTGAGCCCTTCAGCTCTACAGATGGTCAGTACTTACATATGATTTCACATGGTGAAAATCTGTAGTGTTACAAACTACTTTCTGATACGTTTAAAATTATAAAACTGTATGCATGGAGATTGTTTACATTTTTCATGTCTGGACTAAAAGTTTGCTTTTTCTTGCACCTGCACCTAGACATAAGGCACCACTGTATTCACATGTAAAATAAGCACAAAGGAGGTTATGATAAATCTTAGGAGCCAAATGCATAACTGCAGAAAATCATTAGTAAACATGAAACGGTTTGTATGTGGAAAAATTATTGAGCCTCTCAACATTTAATAATGTTCCTAACTAAAAGTAACTTGAAGTCCAACTGACATTTAATTGCATTTTTGTCTGCTACTCTACACATATCTAATAATATCTAATATGTAATGTTCATGTGTCATGTATTTATGTGTTTAAGTCTGTTTCATTTATGGCAATCCAAATTATTTGTTGTGTATTTATATTGTCATGTTAAGGAGAGAAATATCCTTAGTATTAGGATAACTATGTAATCATAGAGGGGAGGTTTTACTATAAGACCCCTCAGGTTTCTCATCTCTCTTGCACAATCCTGCTATGTTTGTCTTTCCATACTTGTCTTTATCACTTTTTGTGTATTTTTTAAATTTGAATTTATTTGCTCACAAAAAGTGATAAAGACAAGTATGGAAAGACAAACATAGCAGAATTCAAATTTAAAAAATATCATCCTACTACACAACACAAGAACCACAGACTTTGAACATTAGCTGTTTTAAAATTTCCTCCTTCTAATGTAACTTACAAACATGAACACACATCTTGTTCTACACCTTAGCTTGGTGAAGGAGCAACCAAAACATTAACTAGGGAAAAATGTGCCGCTACCATTAACTTGTAGTCTAGATAAATAGCTTTTTCCTTCCTTTTTCCTTTCCTTCAGTTGGACTTGAAGTTTCAGGTTTCACTGAACTGTGACAAATAGAGGTTCCAAGTACAAAATACAACATTTAAGACAATAAAAAAAGACCACAACAACAAAACAGAAAAACAGAAGTCAACAACGCACAACTCAACAAAACAGAAAACACAACATTTCAGAAAACACAACAGATCTGAAAAGAGAGGTGCCTACTATCTTTGTCATTCTCTTCATTGATTGAATGGCTAGCATGTAAACAAAAGGACAATATCTGGTTTTTTTTTTTGTGTGCACCTGTTACAGGTTGTCACACGTCCTTCACTCATGGATTTGGGGGTACCTGGGCTAACAAGACACCCCCGTTTCAAAAGACAAAATAGTAGGTACCCACCCTTTCCAGTTTGCAATATGTTGATGTTTCTGAGATTTTATGTTTTCTCTTTTGTCAGTTCGGGTTGTGAAATGTTTTCCTGCTGTGTAGTTGTTTTAATAGCAAAAGCCGTTGTATTTTTTGCTTTGCTCAATTGTTGTGTTTTCTCTTCAGGGCTATTTACTTCCTCCTGTATAAAATATGCTTCAGTAGCTTCAGACAGATGCTAATGCGAAGCTCGGACAAAAGCCTACTGCTAAAAGAGAGCAGTGCTATGAGAAAATTAATCAGTATCAGAAGAAAGTCATTGAGCCATTTGCCATGAGCCTGGTTAGCTTGCTTTAACCCTGACTGATTTTTCAGCAAAATAACCTTAATAACAATGTAATTACTGTGTAATTAACAGTGAATTGACACGTTGTGATGTAGTTGGGGGTTTGCATAAAGGTCAATGATTTTTTTTTTCCAGGTGATAATGTAACAAATAACATTTCATATCAAAAATTAGTATAATTTGAATTATCTAATTATTGTTTTCTAGTGACAATACAACTTCTCTTTTGATTTAACCATTGTTGAGGCAGAAATTCACAGGGCAATAGAGGCCATGGATGTAATTATATTTACATAGAGGCCTACAGAAAACACATGAGGCACATTGATATTTCTAAAACTTTACTTACTGTGTGCCTGTGAAAGTTAACTAATTTTACAACATTGTGGCCTTTGATTAGACACAAAGACTGGCAGTGATTGCCTAAATCCTGCTTATTACAGATAAATATAAGAATGTTGCGCATTTGGATCTAATGATTGTGATTCTGGTTTATGTGAAGATTGTTTTTATTTTATGTTCACAACACAATAAAGATCATAAAGTCTAAATAAAATCACAAACAATTACTCTGTGGTTAGCAGACAAATTTCCCTAAGGGGACAATACAGTCATATTGTATCATATCAGAAAAGAAAATGTAACATTAAAATATACATACCCATGGCCTCTACATTATGCAGAATAACAGGATGTAAACTATTGCATTAAAGTATTTTAAGGGACATTTCTATTTTATATTCACATGTTAGTATTGTACATTATTAGCCAGCCATTATTACAGGATCAAATGCTGCAATATGTGCTATGCCACTGAGTGTGTGTGTGTGTGTGTGTCTGCGCACACGCGCATGCATATCTATTGGTAAGCATTAGTCACCAGCCTCCCTGCCATGCGCTGTCACCCTACAGGCAGTACTAAAGAAGCAAAGTCTCTCAGCCAATCACAGCCAATGCAGAACACAGCAGCTGCAGCCAACCAAAGATGAAGACACATTTTCCGAAACCCTAACCCCAGTCGCTAATCCAACTAAACCTGATTAATATGTGTGTTTAGAAAAAGTGAGTGTGAAATCATCAGAGCTACAGGAATCCATGTGGATAAATAAAGGCAAGTGTTCTCTCTCTTGTCATTTAGCTTTCAGGACTGATGTGGATTTACCAGGTGAATTCAAGAGGGGATTGTGGATTTTACCTGGCTTATCAGGGTCTGTCTATTTTAGGCTAAGAGTAGGCGGTCCTAATACTGTGTACAAGCAGATCTCCTCTAAGCAGGGATCCTACGAGGTTTGGATTTCAAAGTGTAGTACAAAGACCTCTGAAAGAACACTTAAATCACATAATTCTAGGACATAATATTTTTTATGGTGACATATCCTCTCCAGCTGGGTCAGCCTCCAAAACTTCTGAATGCTGGGGAACTCACTAATATGACATATCTGTCAGGAGTGATACTGTGCATCTGTGTATTACCTGTCGAAGATGGCTCCAACACCTGCACTGTGAGCACTGTTCCTGTGGACATGCAAGCCAGTGGCCAGTAAAATCCCGTCCTTCACCGAGATGGAGCGATGGGAGAACGATGCAATCAGGAGTTCATTCCAACCTGTTGTTGTTGGAGTTGATGTCTTAATATTTAAAGTGAATCAAAATGTCTGAACATTCAATTTTTTATTTCTTAGTACCTGATATGACTAAATGTTCCTGGTCCTTATTTATCAAATTGAAGAGGTCTCATTAAACACCTGCTGTCAACGTACTAATATCTACCAGCTGCACCTGGACCTAACACACAAGTACATGGAACAGATTTATTGATCACAGCTTCTGAAACGTTTATCTTTTTCCAACAGCTGCATGAGGAAATGTTAACTGAATATTTTTATGGTTCTCCAGGTCTTTTGAGATTGTGAATCCTAACATTTCATTCTGAATTATGTGGGGAAAAAGGGCAAAGGTTTGCACCAGATTTCCTGACAATATCATTTTTTTTTATTCTATCACCCAGCAAAAAATTTCAAGCAGGTTTATAATGTTTTAGAGGGGTGTTGATTTAAAACTATATTTGCCCATTATATAAAACACTTGACTTCCCATTAAACAAAACAGTGTCTAACACCCAGCAAGGACTGATTAGGTAAGTGCTTTACATATTCTCATTTTGCACTGACAGACACCCCAATTAGTTTCCATTTATTTTCATGTTGAGCAAGTAAAATTTAAAAACTCTGAAGACACCTACAAGAAGGAAAACAGAAAAATATCCAGAATTTGCATCAATTTGCATCAAACACTTTTTGCATTTTTAAAAACTGTAAGGGCTGTGTTAATGTTTGACCGCATTGCCATGACACACAGAAGATAAAGGGTCAATATATGGGAGCATGGTAGTCGCTATATCAACAGTACTGATTCATTAAATCTTCTCGAGTCACATTGAGAGCTTACCTGCACGTAGCAGGATGACCTGGTCATCCAGGGGCAGCTCAGAGAAGTGAGGGATCCTCTTGGCCCACTCCACCAGGGTGAAGAGCTGCTTGTCTGCTGCCTGACAGATGTTGGTGACAGGGTCGTTGGGCTGAAGAAAGCAGATTATAGAGGATTATGGGTAATTATTTCATCAAAGAACTTGACACGCCATATTATGCACACCGATTATATTTGAATCCATGCAGTAAATATGTAAGATGGCAGTTATCTCACACGTTCCATATTTGCATCCTGAAATTAAGTTGTTTTAATTTCAAATGTTAAGCAAAGAGCTTCAAAGGAACACAGTTTGTGGCTAATTTTAACCATCCAGACTACTCACAGAGCTGCCGCCTGAACTTCCATCTGCATGTAGCTCCGTCTTCTGCTCTACAGCCATCTCCGCTTCCAAGATCTTCTCCACTGGCATCTCCTCGTTCACTGCGCTAGTCGACTCCACCTCGCCGTCTCGTTCCTTGTTCCTCTGCCGCTCCTCTTGGACAGCTGCAGGACAGGGGATTGGGGTGGACAGACGGGAGCACAGGAGAAAACAATGAAGGGGAGGAAGGGAGGAAGAGTAGGAAGAGCAGAGAGAAGAAAATGTGGGTGGGAAAGATGGATGAAATGGCATCAATATGAAAATGAATAAGCAGGAAAAGTCAAAGAACAAAGCAAAGGACAAGGACAGAGAAGCAAATGTTTGGGCAGGGAGGCAATGGTAGCAAATGTAAGACAAAATTAAAGACAACAAGAACACACCAAAAGAAAGACAATGACAGGTAGCAGAAAAAGAAATGAAAGACATATGTGCCACCAGAAAACAGAATGGATAAAGTGAGAGAAGAATCACAGATAAAAAGAAAATGGGAAGAGTTTGGCGTACAAAAAGAAAGAAGCAAAAAGAATAGGCAAAGATACAGGAGTAAGAATAAATAAACGTGAAATATGTGCCAAACAGTGTGAAGGAAAAGAGACAGACAGAGAGACAGATATGTCCAATTCATGATGAAGTCTCTCATACTGTCTTTCATACTTCTTTCAGGCCATCTACCAAACAAAAATGGACCATTTAAGACACACACAACATAAATTATTACTATTATTATAACTTATTGCATTTAATGGGACATTACGGGGGAAACTGTAATGACATGTAACAGTGGCTTTTCAGCAGGAACAAGGTGTCTCTTAATTCATTACCCAGACAAACTAGGTTTATTATTTATATGAAATTCAAGAAATCGGGTTATTGTAGAGAGGCATCAGCAACTGGGTTTATTTAAAAATAAATATAACTGTTCCACTAATATGCATTTCTCTTTTTCTTGAGGCTCTTATAGGGCTGATCCCAACTATGAATTCTTTCAGTCAAATCAGATTTAGCCATCTAATATGAATATTTGATGATTCGTTCTCTTTTTTTTCAGTTCAGAGCACCACACTAAATTACTCTATCAGCATACGTAAGTATGTTTTACCAATAAGTGTGTGATCTGTGTGCGTCCTCCTACACATTCTACAGTTAATTTAATCAGCGCACTGCATAGCTTCTGTCCCCTGGCTGCAGCATAGTGCTGCTGCACCTGCTGTCTAGCATCTCCTGCCCTGTGCACTCTGTGCTCCTCCATGCCGTGAATTACGGATTTATTTCGACCAAACCAGAGTTGGTGATTGTTGGAACATGGAAATACAACCCAAGACGGTTTTGGTGAGCTACATTTTGTTCCTGTCAAGTTTGAATGAAGAAGATGTTTGTTTGGCGAATTTGGCAAAAGAAATAAAATAGGTTAAACAAAACAAAACAAATCTTACTCAAGAAAAAAATGTCTCACACTGTAATGAGCCTTAACAATCTGAACAAACAAGCACAAGCGAACAAGTTACCCATCCTAACTGGCTGTGAAGTGGCTGCGCTCTGTTTCTATCACTTGTATCTGCTTTCATCACAGTTAGTTTAGTGGTTTGTCGAAGCCTGTCATGCTGTTGCACTGCTCTGTGTACGACACAACTAAAACAAATGAGCTGAAACTTGTTTACCAACCACTCGTTTCACCGTCTCTCATCAGTTAATCACCAGTGCATGAAAGATTTGGATCTTTGACTTTCAGAGAGCAGCCATGGGTTCCAAACAATCTGTCATGTAACAATTTATCGAAGGACACCAAGACAAAGTCTTTGTATGCTAGAACCTACTTGTTAAAAAATATTCAGAGGCTGTTGGAGCATTTTATCCACTGAACTGAAGATAAACTGTGTGCTGTATGCGTTTTTTCATATACAGCACTTTAGGAGAGCAAAGATTATTGGACAAATGGAATCAACATAATTCAAGTCACCATGTTTAATATTTTGTTGGAAATCCTTCTCAAAGACTGTCAAAATTCTACCACACAGACATCAGTAGACACAGATTGAGGTTACTGTACTGACTTGGTTGGTCAAGAACATCCCACCGTTACGCCCTACGAACTTGATTTCTTTGGTTGTATGTTTTGATCAATGACTTCCTCTGTTGTCCTAAAATTGACAGAGTACGTCACTAGGTACAAACAGGTACAAATAGCACTGTATTAACCAACAGTCCAACAAAATTTACAGGTCTTAAAATTAGTTTGTTATTTGTATTTTTCAAAAATTGTTTTGGCCATTTGTCAAATAGCAGCAAACTGAATTTGAGCAGGAGCAGCAATTAGAAGTGATAACTTTCGAATATCCACTTGTCTTGGGTTGCGCAGCAAAAATCTGTGTGTAATCAAAGTGTTTGTCGAGGAAAAACAAGCATTGAGTTTTTTTGATGATGAATTAAATATTGATCACTAATGTGTCTGACAAAGGATTGAAGAATTTCCTAAAAGTTTGAATCCTAGTATGTGCTATGGTTGTCACGATACAAGAATTTTCAATTCAAAAGAAATTTTCATTTCTTTTTTAAATTAACAACCTGCACACAGCACTGGCAGAGAAAAAGTCCCTCAATATTATTTTGCTGCTAAAGCCCAAAGTAGGGAACATAAGACCAAAATTAATTGAAGTCTTGATTGAACACTTAAGATAAACTTTTAAACAATAAATACATAAACTTCTTTTGCCACCATCAGACCAATATTACTAATAGCTATTGTACTGTTTTTAAACCTGTGGTATTGAAAAGTATTTAAGTTTTCATACTTGTGCCAACCTTAGTATGTGCACTCAAACAATGTTCAGGGTGTTTGTTTTTCTCATCTGATACAAACTTTGAAAAGCTGCGATGGAAAGCCATCACTTTGGAAGCCAAGACTGGCTTGAAAAATATGGGTGGGGGAAGTCAGTGAGCAAGGAAATTAATGTTCCTGCACAAATTTTGGAATTATTACTCTGTGGCTGACTGTGGTAACTGTGACATTACTGGGCAGCACCCAGGTGGAAATAAACAATAAGTAACTATACAGTGAAGAAAGATGACGATTAAAAGGAGTGTGCATACTGAGCAAACGTTCCCTGGATCTATCAAGGTTAAAAAAACATGGGGAAGTGATTCAAGGCTGGCACTGGTCCACCTCTGAGCACTGGCAACAAACTATGGAAAAACATTTTAAACTAGCTCCCTCTCATAGATATGCAGTGTAATATCGCTCTGCTTTTTGCTCACTCATACAGACACAGACATACACCCCTCCCTCCCTCTTCTCCTTACATCTGTCGTTCATCTTGGCCACTACAGAAGGAGGGAGGGGGGAGAGAGAGAACGAGAGGAAACAAAAAGAGGAAGAGAGGGGGAAAGGGGGTTAGTGTTTACAAGTCTTACCCACCCCCATCTCCCTCTCATCACTCTGTGCTCGTTCTTTCTATCCCATATTGTAAAAATATTACTGAAGCTATCTTAGTGAAAACTCACAGGAAAATATCAACACTAATATCATTTACTGATGCATTTACCCTGATTATAGATTAGGTATGAAATCTCATTTAAATTAGGCTAAGGATTTACAGGTAGGGGCAGATTATATAGAAAGTACCTGCCAAAGAAGGCAGCTGCCTTCGAAGTTCCTTTTATCTGTATTAACTTAATACTTCATGAGTACAGTGATCAATATAGTAACAACAGTTACCCAACATCTCAGCAACTTCACAAACATAAACTAAGTTATGATCGAACTAAGATAAAAGTAGCATCATAATGTGCTGGGGAATTCAGTCCTAATCTAATAATTTATGAGAAAGCACAGTGCGCAATGCAGTTAGCTCTAAACTACACTGCTCAACTCTAAGAGACTTAGCAGCAGATAATCTCAGACTGACTGGCTTAAAAAGGATCGAATGTGATTTTCAGTGTTAAGACACTTGTACGACACAGCATACAGATCAGTAGCAGTTTGTAAATGAGTCTGTTTCCTTTTTAATAGAAAGCACTTTGAGCATTTAACAACTGAAAGGAGCTATATCAGTTCATCAGCATTATCACTGTCAATTTAACGCAGGCATAATTGACTTGCTTTACCTGGGAGCCACTTTGCAAAATGACTGGAGGTCAGGGGACTGTTAATAACAAACATTAATAATAATAATGTAATTTATTAGATAATGTTTTCAAATAAACTGACTTTTTATCTAACTTATCTGCGTGCATGGGTTGACAAATATTTTACTGCATTTAATTACTGAAACTGAATTTTAGTTATAACTTTAGTAACATTTAGAAGAGTTTATACAACAGTAAACACAGCTGAAACTTCTTCCACCATGCAATCACTGAAATGTTGTAATGATTTACAAACATAAACTGTTCCTACCAGGACCAGAATGAATAGCATATTTAAGCTCTTTCAGTATGAAATAAACATTTATGCGATCAGAATTATCATCCTTTCTGCATAACTTTTGTTCCTCTTCAGCTAACATAGCTCACTGTTTAATCCTACTGCACTTTGCACAATCTGAGAGGCCTTCAAGCAAAGATCAGTCCTCTCTCGGTTATAAACAGCCTCAATTATTCCCTCAAACAAAACTACCAATCTGTCCCTATTTCCGGGGTAAACACTGAAACAATTTATTTTCATTGTGAATTAGGAAATGGGCAGTGGGCTACCCAGAACCCTATCAGCGGCCAGATTTGGCTCATGGGCCACAAGTTGAGTATCACTGGTTTAAAGTTTGATGTTTAATTTTAAACAGACTGGAAATCTGGTAAAAATTGATACAGTTTAATAGCCACTAACTACTCGCTATCAGCCAACTAGCCACTAAAATTACCAAATAGTGGAGTAGGGATGGGTACTGAAATTCAGTATTAAACGGGCCCCAGGGGTGAATTATTAAGAAGCTGAGTATTGATAAGCTCTGACGGTAACGGTCCTTTTATCGGTACTTTTTAAAGTTTGGTGTAATTTATTATCACATGGCTGCAGCGCAATGTCTCTCTGTCTCTGTTGGTGCAGCTCGCACGCACTCACACACGCACGCAAGCACACACACACGCACGGAGGTCAGCAAGGAGGGAAGAAAAGCCACCGGTAGAGACAGTGAAATGAAATAGGTGAAGTAACTCAAATTGAGAACAACTATGCTTGTAACTGTAAGTACGTGCAATAAAACCATTGCAAGTGCAAAACCAATACTTTATCAATACGCCTAATCAGCAAGCACAAATATGTAAACATGAAGCCAGCGATATTTTAATTTGTTCTGGCCAAAGTCCCTCATCCACCACCACTGTTTTACACAAGCGCAGCACATTCACTCGGCTAACAGTGAATTAAAACAAGCTAAAGGCAAAGCTGTCTGTTTGTTATCTAACTGTTTTACTAAGTTTGCCACGTTTGTTAAAATTTCCCTAACTGTTGTAAAGTTACTGCTGGATGGGACAAGGAGTCCCTCCTCTCTCTGCAGGCAATGAATCTCTGCCCTCAGTGAGCATCAGGGCGAAGGACACAGGATGAACGATAGTGACTGATGTCAGTGTTCATTATATCTAAATGTCACTCAGTATTTTGATGTCAGGAATATGATTTACTTTAATGACATTTTAGATTTAATTCCAGTGAGATATCAATGAGTTTATATAGTGACCTTGCTGTTGTTAACATTACTGTTGCTCCTCTAGTTATTTTTAGTCATAAAAATATTCAATTCTTCTTCTTCCTTTTTGAATTTATTCACGTTTAAAATATATAAAAATTTTAAAAAGTAATTATTTAGTAATGAAAAAGTACCGATAAGAGTACCGCTAAATTACCGGATCAATAAGCAGCATCAGTAAAAGGGTACCTATCAAATCTTAACAACATCCATCCCTACAGTGGAGTTTGTGCTTTGGTACAAACAATGGAATGAATAGTTACCTGATACTTCAGAGTATGAGTTCGTAACGATTGCCTTACCGCACCATTAGACAGCACCTATAGAAAGTATTTAACCCTCTTCAACTTTTTCTTGGTTTAATGTACAGCTGTGCAATATGGACAAAACTGACTATCACAAAATTTTAGACGTAATACCTCAATAACAATGTTTATCAGTGTATGAGATTTTTGATAAATAATCATCATTAATGTAGATATAATGACTAAGTTGGTAAAGACAAACAACAGAACAGTCTATTCAGAAGATTACCTCATTTTGCTGTAATGCAAACTTTGCATTTAATTTGTACATGCACATTTCATTCTATTACGGTCTATATTTTAAATTATTATTGTTCTGTCTTTTATTATTTTCTTTTAGTTTTGTTACTGAATATATAATATTGATATACTGCCCAGCCCTGGTTTGTTTTACATCATTGATACTAGTTAAAAGCAAACAGACTCTTAATTGTCACAAAAAAAGAAGCACTGGAATACCTTTTAGGTTCTACACAATTGACTTTCATTCGGTGGATCACAGGACACACTGAGTGTTGCAAAGCATATTCAATAGTTGTGTCCTCAAGTTTTGGCCAAAAGAGGGCTGCCATTTATCAAAGGCATCTGGAGTGGCCTTTGGAAAGGGGAACTCCCTGATAATGTGTCCAGCATTGAAGTGTTGAGTCTGAATGAGGCAAATGTTGATCTGAGAAACGGCTGGTGTGTTTGTGGGAGACTGTCAGCCAAAATTGAAGTTGGCAAAACTTTAGATTTTCTTCTGATACGTATGTGTATTGGGCTTGTTATTAGTGTCATGCCAACACACCAACAGAGAAGGAGCCTAACATATTATATTTGGAGTGGACACCTCATAATATGTGTTGTTCCAAGGATTAATCAAAAGTTTATAAATCTATCCTTTACAAACACACCTACCTACTTTATGACATCAAGTCAAGAAAACTAAACAAGCATTTTCAAATAGACATTTATCAACTAAAATGACCTTTAAAACCAAAGTTAAATAATCATGTGTGTGTAAATACATTTTGTGCATTGAAACCAATAACTGTACGTGTGAAAAGGTGAAATGGTCTCATTTTAGGGATCATGAACAGAGGAGGCTGAGAACTAGCCATGCACAGGGTGTGCCGAGGTGCCCCTGCTTGCTCACCTTCTCTCTTCATGCCCATGGCCAGGCACTTCTGGTAGCGGCAGTACTGGCAGCGGTTTCTCTGTCTCTTATCCACCATACAGTCTTTATTGTCCCGACAGGTGTAGGTCAGGTCTTTGCGCACTGTCCGCTTAAAGAAGCCTTTACAGCCCTCACAGCTGTAGACACCATAGTGCTTACCTGGAGTTTGTGAAGAGGAAAGAAAAGAGCCAAGACAAGAGGAATGACAATTTGTTTCAAGGTTGACATTTCAAAGGATCCCAGGGCCCTAACTCAAAGCCAAGGCAAAGAAAATAAGAGCTGTATTGAAGGAGTTTTGTCACCAGAGGATCTGTCTCCGCAGATGGAACAAAGGCGTTTTTGGGAAAGCATCGGCCCTGGGCTGTGGGACGACAGCTGCTTCAAGCCCAATGGAGGTTTCACATCATCAGAGCTGCTCACTGCATGGAGGCCTGACATGGACACTGTTGAGTTGATCTGAAAGAACAACACAGGAGAAAGTGAACACAACAGATTTATTACATGAATCTTGAGATTCTACTTATACTTCTCTAAGAATGTAACTGACATTATTAACATTGTCACCAAGACCGCACAAAAAACATATAAGGTCAAGGTAGGCAAGCATGAAGACCTTGTCTCTACTCTGTCTTTCTAAACTTTGCCTCATCTCTGATAACACTCACTGAAAACCTGGGAAAAACCAAAAAGATATGAAGAATAAAACTCATGTTATCTGGCATGTAAACTCCAGGGCAAACACAGAGAAAGTTTTAATCAACAGGTTTTTGTCAATAAATAAGGAGACAAAAATGTTACAGAGGGACGAACAGAATCTGATGACTGTTGGTGAGTGTCCCTCTTGCTCTGCCTGGTCCTGCCCCTCCCCACACACTCTGCAAAGCAGCGCAGTAGATGTGACTTTTTCACTGAGTATTTTCAACTTGTGCTTAATAAAATGTCGCCAGCAACATTATATTAAGCCATAGTTACTTCGTCTTGTTTTGGTGCTTTTTAAAAAAATAAATAGCTGATGAGCAAAGGGCTAGTAGCGCTGAGCTACATGTCACTTCTAAACTACGGTGGCTCTGTTGTGTCAGAAAGAACAGCTAGTAAAAAGGGCACACTGCTCCAGTAAATTTAGGGATCAAACATGCCCAAACTGAACATAATGCCTCAGGCTGAAAAAGTGACTGTTGCTGGAGTAATGTTTTAGTGGAAATAGCCTGTTGGTAAAATCATGGTTTGCAGCTTTGGAACTATTCATAGACTAATTACATGGGCACTGGCCAATATAAATAATATATCAACATTTGACTCGATAAATTTCACCAAGGATTAACAATTTTCCATCATATATATGAAGCAAATATGGATTGAAAAGAGGAATGCAAATTTTAAAAAATATAGTATACTAATGTTAGACATACAATAAGAGACAGGAGAAGAAATGTAAACTTAATGTTACTGCAGGAGTATGAGTAAATTCTAGAAGCATTCTAAACTTTTTAGTCAACTAAATCTACTGTGAATTAAGTGGACTATGTATAAAACTAGACTAAAACTAGGCATTATATCAACAACTATACGATGATATTTAATATATTTAATTTGATATATATTTAATTTTAATAAGTTTGAATTAATTTTATTTGTATTTTCAGAATTATAGCCTGATAACTTTCAAGGGTTTCTTTTCTACTTTCTGGCCTAAAAATATTTAAAATTAAGAAAACTCTTGTTCACACTGTAAATCCCTCCCACAGTACCTGAATCTTTAACCTGTAATACCTAAACCCTGAAAATAACGGGAATTTGTGATAAACCAGGGAAAACAACTGCAATGACAGGAATATATGTTCAAACAATATCCCTGAAGTACAACAGTCCTTTCTTACCTGCGGGCTGCTAATGGGGCCATAGCCCACTGATGGCGTGCCAGGTAGGCATGGCGAGCCCAGCGAAGAGCTGATGACGGAAAATGGGGAGCCAATGCTACTGATGGGACTGTTGACCCCGGTGGTGGTGATGGGAGGGAGGGAGGTCATGGAAGCTGCAGCTGAGGGAACCAGTGGAGGCGAGCGTTGGCCCGATGGAGGGGAGGACACAGACGAACTGTCTGGGCTGCGGGAATCTGGTAAGAGAGAGCAAGAGGGAGAGTATGCAAATAGCTTAAGTAATCATAAGTTAAAAAATAATAATAATGTGTTGTTCTGAGGCAAAATTTAAAAGCTTATCTGTCTATAACTTAACAAATACACCACAGCTTCTCTGCTACCAATGATTTGATCCCTTTTATGAAATCAAGTTCAGTATTATTTGTGAGAACTTTCCGTCAGCTTCATAGCCATCTCCAAATAGAGTAATTTATCAACTAAAATGGTCTTTAAAACCCAAATTAAATCATCATTTTTGTGTGAATACATGGTGTGCATTTAAACCTATAACTTAACATATTTGGGGGTCATGACTGAGAACCAGCCATATACATGGTATGCCGAGGTGCCCCTGCTTGCTCACCTTCCCTCTTCATGCCCTTGGCCAGGCACTTCTGACAGTGGTAGTACTGGCAGCTGCTACCCATCTGGGGTCATGGGGTCTATTTTTTGTGATGTCAATCAAATGTTTCATGTTTGCACTAATATTAATGCATTACACATCTTTTGCTAAACACTGAAATCATCATTTACACCTCCTCACCGCACAATATAATGCACACAGCTTCATTTTAATCCCAGACGTTGGTACCTAATAAAACTGCAGGGCAAGCTCTTGTGTGTAGCAACAGACCAGAGATGTGTACGTGTGTGGGGAAATAGAACAGTTTGTGTTAGTATGTGAGTAAATGCTACGGTCGAGAATTAAGTAGAATCAAAAGGCTGGAATAAAAATAACCGACTAGAAATAGGCTAAAGTACTGTTTTCAATAGACAAATATACCCCCCACCCTTGTTTCAGGTACACTGTCATTCTGTGGGAAATACTGTCATGGTAAACTTCGCAAGGGAAAATAGCGCTGATTTTACTAACGTTCCATCATTCCATTGCTTGAGATTTGTATGCCAGTTGTGTGATTTATTTATTTTTGTTAACGCAGTGGTTTGTATTTAGTTGGCACTTTCTTCTGCAGCTGGCTGTGTGCTGCATTTTCACTGCTTCAGGCACTGTGCTTGCTTGTCGTCTGATCTAATCTATTTTTCTTGCCCAAAACACACTGGAATAAAATCAACCAATCGTATTTGCACACAAATCACTTACTGTGTCCCATGGTTGCTGGTGCTCACACCACAATGTGAATATCTAACTCAACAAGTGCAAGAAATCATGTTTTTATATTGAGGACATTGCTTTCCTCCTCATGTCTAATTTAAGGTACTTTATCTCACAAGTCTCAACCTATTTCTGACACTGGTACATATCCACCTCTGTCATTTATATCCCAAGCACTCTGAATAAGCACTTGTAAGGAATACTGACTTTAAGATGTTAAGGCATGTGTGGAGAATCCTGTGTAGCTGAATAAGTTGACTATGAGACCAGTTTTCCTAGGGTAGGAAAAGCGTTCAAAGTCTACTGCTGCAGTGTTGATTCATTGTTCTCAAGTTACTGTAATGTGTTTTGAGTAAAGGTAAATAAACCCAGATCCAACAATAAACTCACTTTAGCAACAAAATAAAGTGAAGACAGTAAGAGACAGTAACATTAAGATGTTACTGTGCTG
Organism: Lutjanus erythropterus; assembly: GCF_056507025.1. NCBI lineage: Eukaryota > Metazoa > Chordata > Actinopteri > Lutjaniformes > Lutjanidae > Lutjanus > Lutjanus erythropterus. The sequence continues at coordinate 32,880,473 of NC_139332.1, forward strand.
TAAACAAAATACAGAATCGGGGTGCTTCTCATTTTCAAGGAGTTTGTTTTTTTCTATGTCCCATTTTAATCTAGTGCAGCATATGTTGCATATTGCAATACACTTAACATGCTGAAAAGAGACAAAAAGATATTATATTAACCCACGCTTTGCTTTAGAGAAATGGTAGGGTGGTAATGGACTGTCCCTAATTAAGTTTAACTGACTGTATGCCCTATAAGACAGGTGTTTATAGGTCAGCTGCAGCCTAACATGTTTTAACTTTAGCTTTAATATTCAATCATTTCCAAAAGCCGTGATGCAAATTGTGTAAATATAATTTGTTGAACTGTAGCTAATATCAACATTAGCTTCCAGATGCAACATCTGTTAGACATGAATGTTGTCGCATTGCTTACAACAAAATCAGTGCAGCTATTTTCTTACCTCGACTGTCTCCCATGATGGTGGTTGGGACACAGGGGCTGTCTGGCAGCTACACACCGACGTGCTTCCGTCTCAAACAGCCCGCTATCAAACTCTAGACCGCGGACTGAGGCCCGGGCCGGAGTTGTTTTGGGAAACCAAAAACGGGTCTGAAATTCCAACACAAGAAAGAGCTCCGCATAAGATAACAGTGTGACACAGAGAATTTACATTTGGTCATTAAATTGTACAGAAAAACGAATATCACTCAGCCCGTTGCATAGTTCAGAGCAGCGTGTATGCTTGTTATTAGAAATATGTATGCATTTCATGCATTTTTGGTATTTGATGTTGCGTTACAGCAGGACTATGCAAAGCAGCCAGTTGCTCAGCTGATGCCAGGACTGTCTCGTCCTGACACAATACAAAGCAAAGACACTAAGTTGATTAATAAATAAGACACGGTATATTGATACCAAACACCGACTATGTCATCTCGGTTCAATGGAGTGAAGAAAACGTCCCATTTCAGCATATACACAGACCCCAGACAGACGGCAACAAACCAACGTTCTTGCATGCTAACGTTAGCTCGTAAACTAGCTAACACTGAAATATCTGTGCCTACCGTGAAGCTAAGCGACTTAATAGCTATCCTCCTTGGGTATAAATTAAATCGTTATTACATATATCAGCATGACGTTTAAGGCAAACATGTCGTTGGCGTTACATTTTGCTGAAATTCCTCTATGTCTGGCGTTAAGTTGGCAAAACAAGCTAAGCGCTATAGCTAGCTACGTTTAGCCACCTCGCCTAGCTAGCAAGCTAGTTAGCCCCGAATGCATCGCAGGACAGCTAGAGAACAAGAACAAACCAGTTTAGGGCTGTTTTTCCACCCCTATCTCATTCCCTTAGTTATAAACTAGCTAAATGTTGGAAATATATATTTAGTGCAAATAAATAGGGATTACTGACGGTTTAGCGGCACAGCTTCTTCGCATGAAAGATGTGGCGACTAGGCCCCGTGTGTGTCTGTTTCTCCCCCCACTTTGCCTCGTAGTCAACCCTCCCTCCCCCTGCAAGGATGAAAACATGATGATGGTGGAGGATTTGGCTTAGTGCTCCCTTACAGTTGAACATTGGCTCAGAATGACTGTAAAACACAACAGCCTGACTTCTTACGACAGGAGACGGGTTGTGTGGTCATGTTGCGCCTCACATGTCACTGAGTGAGGGAGACACATCCAGTGCATGAGGTCAAGAGGTCAAGACAAGTTCAGCTCAGTATGTCGGTTGGTGAAAAGGTTATTGTCGGGCACTGGTGCATGGGTGGACCTGTTGCGTTGGAAAACAAACCAGAGTTACAAACCTGTAAATATGATCCCTTCATCTTCTACTTTATAATCAATTATGAAAATAAATCGCAGGAGCTGCAGACCTGTAACCCAGAGGAGATGGGATCCTTTGCAAAGGTAAGAGCTTAATTTATTTGTTGTGGCAATATAACGCAAAAGCCACATATGGGTATCAGAGTCAGCTTTTTTTTAAAAAGGGTTTTTGCTACCAGTGTTTCACACAGTTCCAAGAGCAATTTTCAGGAAGACGGAGATAAGATAAGATAAGATAAGATAAGATAAGATAAGATAAGATATTCCTTTATTAGTCCCCCAACCAGGACATTTATGGTGTTACAGCAACAAAGTGGATAGCAAAAATATAAATAAGTAACAAAAAAAAAAAAGAAATATATATATATGTATATATATAAGTATATACAATATAAGGAGATTGCTGAGTTGAATTTACACTACTGCACGGAGGGAATATTCATATTGTACATAGAATGATGATAATACGCCTGATTATTGCACATTGGAATGGGACATGGGTAAAATATTGATATTGCACACTGAATGATAATACACCTGACTGAAGTATTGAATATTGGACATTGAAATTCAAAACACCAACAGGCATACAGCTTAAAAAATAAGAACAACAAAGCTGCAATAGGTAACAAATAAACATAGACCTGGTATGTGCAAAATATAGATGCGTATATTATCATATATATATAAAAGCAAAAAGGGCTTGGCACTATATCGATATTATAACAATATCGTGATATAAGACTAGAGAATGTCTTAGGTGTTGAATATCATTATTATTGTGTCAGGGTCCTGCAGCATCCTGTCTTGGTTTATTTCACAATAATGGTGTAAGTGTTTTCTTTTCCTGGTTTTAAAGGCTCCATTATAGTAAAGTGATGTAATTTTCTGAACTTACCAGACAGTTCTAGTTGTTCTATGATTTGTCTTTACTCACTCAGTCATTATATTCACAGTACTGATGATTATTTATCAAAACTCACATTGTGTTAATATTTTGTGAAAGCATCAGTAGTCATCCCTACAATATTGCTGCTATATTATTATTGAGGTATTTGGTCAAAAATGTTGTGATCATCCAGACCTACAATAAAATCATCATAGGTTTGAACTGTGAGAATTTTCAGTATGTTATTTTGAGAGACAATTTGTATTTTTATTATGAATTTTATTCACATAAAAATACCATATCAGCAGAGCTGTGTTGATGTATGACACTGGCAATGTAGAGCAAAATATTCAGCTGTGGACAGTTTTCTGTGACCAGAAATGGTATGATGTAAATAATTTTTTGCCACCATAGTACACTGAGAATGACAGATAATGCACCAGTTGCTGTTAGACGAATTTGTAAAATAAAAGTTTCTCCATATTGAAGATGGCAAAAGAAAAAGTATTCTTGACATATTTTTATCAAAAAATAGGGGAAATATTCTCACCCTCTTGTCATGAAGTGTCCTGTGAGGGTGTTTTATAACATTGTTGTCATTATTATGCTATGTCATATAAACTGTGATTTTATTGCTCTCTATTATGTGACAAGCAAACCGCAAAGACTGTGTAGGTATTATAAATGTTTTTTTGTTTTTTTTGTTTTTATCACTAATGAGGATTACAATAAATATCAAAAACATCAGAATATTATCAAGTCTGTCTTGCATCGCCAGGTGATATGAACACTAATAATTCATGTTAGGAATTAATAAAAGTCTGTCTTATTAACTGTTAAAAGGCAGCCAAGAGGAAAAGATGTTGTATCCGTCATGAGCCAGTAGTTTATTCTCTCTGGGGGTGGTGCAAGTGAGTGAGGTGAGGGAGGATTGTCTTTTTCAGATCTGTATTTTCATGAAATGTTTTAATGGTTTAAACTGTTCAGATTTTGTATGACTCACTATAAGTTAGCCGTCTGCTAATGATCCAGCCATTAGTAAATATCCATATAAATATAAACATTTTCAGAGAAAAAGGGTGATGATGATACTCCACATTTACTTTTCTCAATTAATTTCAGCAGCCACTACAAGAACATTTACTTTTGTCTGCAGATATGTTGAGGCGTCATAACATTTTTTCGTGTTCACAGTTTTAACACCTGCATTGTTTAAAAAAATGGCTGGTAGGAAAAAAGTATTTTCACCATAAAATCATTCATGATTTAGCAGCTGTCCCTTCTACCCCCTATGGTCGAATGCTCCTGCAGGTTTTTTGATGCTTTATCACCCTCAAGGGGGCTGAAATGGCATTACACAAAGCTCATGGACCCTCAGTTTTCTGGAATTCCTATATAGTTTTCTTAGTATAAATGCACAATTTTGCCTAAGAGAGCGTACATGTGTTTATATTTATCAATATATTTCTGCCTTTTTTATTTATTTTTTGCCTTATTATTCCCTTTCCCTTTGAAAATTTTGATTTCACTTAAATGAAGTTATCATATTTAAAATTGCCTTTGCAGTCAGTTTATTGTCTGAAGTCTGCAACCTAAAGACCCTAAAAATTCCGTTTACTGTTTGGGATGATTTATGCTGTGTAAAATTTGGGGTCTGTTTATAAAAGAGGATATGAATCCTTCTCTGATAAACCGAAGTGGCCATAAGCACCTGCAAGTTAAAGCTGAAAGTCAGGAATGTATATCAAATCCAGTGTCCAGGAATACAAAGACAAAACAACACACATAGAATCAGAATCATCATGATGCATAACAATAAACATGGTATCTGAAAATATGAAGAAGATGGATGTGAGTCAAGATGTGCAAATAAAAAAAAAAATTACAATAGCATATGAAATATTCAAAATATTAAATAAACTGTATAGAATTAAATGAAAGAGCTGCACAGTTTTATGCAAGAATGTGCAAAAGTTTGGATTTCAGGTTGAAAGAATATTTGTAATATGTCACTGTCCAAATATTTTAGCCTGCACTGTATGTGCATGTGTGTCTGCGTGTGTGTGAGTGCTGCGTGAGGGATTAGCCTCAGTGTGTGTCCACCAGTGATTAGCCTGGTCAGTGGGCCTGTTGTGCATTCACTCAGGCCATTAGCATATTAATGCAGCCTCGCTCTTGATCTGCCTCCCACCTTCTCTGTCCCTCGCTCTTTCTCTTTCTCTGTACGTATTTCCCAGACTGAGTTGTAGCTTCCTGCAGCTTCAATCTATAAATATCACTAATTTACGCCACTCGTGCTGTGAAGCAGCGGACTATTTCGCCACACAAATTTCAAGGAGCCCGGTCTTCTTTTCCCTCCAAAAATGTCCCCCTGTCCTCCTCTCCGTCCTGTCTCTCCCTGTCAGATCTTTGCCTTCTTTTTCATCCCGCTCACCGTCTCACTCCCTCTCACACCAACTCATTCAAATCCTTTACTTTCCCTCATTTTCCCTTTTCTTTCTCCAAGTCTGGCCCCCTGAACTTTGTCAAACACAGGAAAAAACACACAGAGGCAAATTCACAGGGGCAAACACAGGGAGGGTAAGTACACACACAGACACACACACACACACACACCTCCCTCCCCACATTCACTCTCCCTTTCTGTCACTCTCACCCCTTCCACTGCAAGTTTAGCAAGACCCTCTCCTCTAGACACCGGTGCTGAAGTGCGAACCGGACACATTCAACTGTACTTAACATGGTGAGAGCTATTCAGCCTTTTCTGCTTTACAGACAGACTCTAACCTCCTTTCCAAAATGGGACACCCCTGATCTGCAGTGCCAGGCTTGTATGAGCGTTGGGCTTTGCACCTGAGCAGGAGAAATGTACACAAAAGTTCAAATTAAATGGCACTGGCACTTGGGTTATTTGTTCCTTTCTCCTCTTAACGTGGATATTTACCATAAAGTCAGTTTCAAAAGCTCACATTTTCACATCAGTGTGAAAGAGAAAATTTAGAATGTCTTTTGCATTTTGGAAAAAAAAAATTGCCATGAAATGTGAAGATTTCTGTTTCAGAATTTGACATAAAGCAGTTTGTGTTGTATGAGTGGCCAAATAAATTAATTGACTTCCTCTTCACTTCCCATTTGGCTGCTGTCCACCTGCTGTCTCTGTTTGGTGCCATTACTCTTCAAACCAGTGCTGATATTAATTATTCACCAGCCTGTCTTCTAAACCTTGACTGGCCTGGAAAAGGAAAAAAAAATCCCAAAGCTTCTCACTGCCCAACTGAGTTGACCAGAAGACCAGAAATGTTCGTTTTACATCTGTTACAAGTAAAGAGACAACTCCCGCACACTGTCCTTTTAGTTGAAATAAGTTTTATTAGAGATACAACATGTCTTCATCAGGTAAAACTGAGGGACAAAGAACATTTCAGACAGATACAGCCAACACCTCCTCAGGTGAGGCCAACCACAGATCAAGAGCTGTCAGGCAATAAGTACCAGAGTCAGAGTCAGAGTCTGAATATACTTCTGAATATGTTGTACTTCTACCATAATACAACATTAAAATAGCCATAATTAATCATATAATAGTAAACATAGAAAATAGGAAAAAAAAAAAAAAAAAGAACAAATCTGACCATAGACAAGTTCATAGAATCTCACAATTGAAATACACAAACATAGGGATGATCAAGATGTGCAAAGATCATCCAAACAGGGCTTCAGTACCTGGGCAATCAAAGAAAATTCATCATCAGTGGATAAACCTGCAAATCTATGAAAGATCAGATAAGAATATATCCTGGCTGATCCCTAAAACAGAAATTCACAACAACACATTACGTAGCAACTCATCATTAAGACTAGGGATGTTAATGAATGAATTAAATAGTAATCAATTAATTGCTATTAAGAGTTTAACAAATTAAAAATGTATAGAAATTGCAGTAATTGTGGCACATTTTACAATGTTTTGTCTGGCAGAGCCATTTTGTTTAACAAGGGAAATTTAACTTCTAATTAAAATGAGCAAAAATAGGAAATAAATTTGTATCATATAAGTTATTATTGATTAATGGATTAATCGATTGTTACTGTTTTCAACTGTTGGCTAAGGAAAATGTTGCACAAAATTCGCAACCCTCATTAGGACCTTCAGAAACATTGTCTGCAATGTGAAGATCCAAAACTTTTCATGCCTCCACTTTTATTTCAAGGAAAAGGACAAGTTCTTTCTTATCTTGCCTATAGATATATCCTCCCACATGCCTGTCTATGAGAAACTGAAGGTGTATGGGAGCCTTTACAGTCAGGATTTGTTCTGTTACAAGTAATAGCTTTGAACAGAAACCTCCTGCAGGCCCAACTTGAAACTATTCTGGATTTGTTGGGAAAAAAAAAAGTTGAGCTGACCTCCAAAAATGTCAAGAGAGGTTCTTACAGGCTTTACATTTACATAAACACACACTCTCCCTTATTCAATATCTCTCCCTCTCCCTGTTTGTCTTTCAGTGTCTCTCACCCACAAAGCCACTGAGTTTTATCCCGTTCCTGGTGGTCGTCGGTCCCTCGCTGCTTTTCAGAGGTCAGGGGCGTGATGTCCATCCACAACTCCTGGTTTCACAAAGGCAGACGCAAGAATTGCGTTTGGACAATCAGCTCCGGACCTCCATCCTCCTCCCGGTCATCGGTATGTTCACACACTCACACACACTTGGACGGTCAGATGCAGGTTGATGGCCTGATTCGATGGCCTGAGATTTAAGGTTGCTCAGCTTCAGTTCACTGATGTCAGAGAGTGAATGGTGCAATCCCATCCGATTATCACTTCCTCCAGTGGCTGAAGCTCCGTTTTTATAATAGCGTTTGACCTCCAGCTCGCCTCAGGTCAGCGCCTGTGGATGGACAAGAAGGAAAAGGGTGGTCAGACTGGAACAGAGGAATGAGCGGGAAGGCGAGGAGAAAGGAAGAGGAGAAAAGAGAGAGGGAGAAAGCTCTAACTCATGCTTGTCCTCTGTGAGGGTGACACCATGATGAACGAAGGGGTCACCACCCGGGGGCAGGCCCGTCCAAAAGGAGCCGGCGATGTGACCCTCTACAAAAGAAGAAGTGGGTCCCCCAACGGTCACACGGATCAAAGAAGACAAAAGCCTGAGATGATAACTCAGCGCAGCAGTAGAGCACATTATTATGAGACGCATGAGCAGCAGTGGTAGTAAATTTAACTGAGTTGGAAGCAGGAGGGTGGGAGGGGGTGAAAAAAAACCCTGAAAAGTAAAAAGTAAAGCTCTGACTCGCTCTAATCTGATTTGCCGTACGCAACATTTTATCTTTATCTGATTCGCTCTGTGAGGTGTTTTCTCTTTCTGTGGGAGCCCGTCTTTATCCAAATGATGTGGTCTTTGGTGAGGCCTGGCCTATTCATGGGAACCCCATGTGCTGTGTGCCCACCATTGAGGTGCAGAGCAGCATGGCCACAAAGGATGGCAGCGTTTCAGAGGGTCCTTTCCTTACAGTTAGAGTCTGTTCAGAACAAAGTTTACACTTAAATCACAGAGCCAGAAAATCCACCACATAGTTTAAAAAGTGAAAAGAAAAAAACCTTTTAAATGTTTTCTGAATGGTGAGATACAAATGTTTATATTCTAATAATCTGTAAACTGGAAAACGCTTTTCTAGTCTTCACATACTTTAAGCAACATGAATGCATGAATGCCAATAAGACATGATGGTTGGTACCTTTTACTGGTAATACATCAAACTGTGCAATACAGTTTGCTAGCCCTGTTTAATACATGCATTAAAACTACAAACTAAACTAAAATGAATAAATAGTATGCTCAATTTTCCTGACAAAAACTCCATAAAAGATTACTTTTCAGCTCACCCGGCTGTGTCTACGTGTGCTGGTCTTAAAAGAGGCCTAGAGGCCTAAACTCATCTGGTGTACACTTCTCTTTAGGTACTGCTACCACACAGGCTACTGGACCCCATTTCAAAAAGATCTGACCTGTTGAAAAGTGGAAAAAAATGTGTAATACCTAAATTTACATCAGTTAATATCAGCTCAAAGCAAAAAAAAAAAAAAAAAAAAAAAAAAAAGGAAAGAAAAAGACAAGAGGACAAAAGCACAGTAGTGCCCAGTGTTTGGACCCTTTGGGGCCTAAAATCTGGATCAAGTCTGACTGTAAAAAGCAGGTGATAAAGTCCCTCTCAGTCACAGAGGATTCATCCTTACATGTGCGATAGACATCCTCGCCGCTCACTCTTCCTCCCTCAGTTCTGGGTCGAGTTTTAGTCGCATCGCTGTCGACGTCTGACCGCACTTGTCCTACTTCTCCATCTTTCACTCTCTCCGCCTCTGCTTCCTCTGATCCTGCGTCCTTCTCCCTCTCCTTCTTCAACCCTTTCTGTCTGTCCGGCCCTCCTCCCTCCGCCTTTACATTTCCTTCGCCCTCTCTCTCTCTCTCCATTTCCCCGCCCTCTCTCACTCTCTCTCTCTCTCTCACTCTTTCTCTCATTCCCTGTCTCTCGCTCTCTTCCTCTCCTCATTTCATGCAGCGCTGGGGTTACCTAAGAGACTGGGCCTCAATGGAGAAAATCTCCTTTGGTACAATGAACTGGGCGAGAGGCAGAGGGGAGGAGAGGGGGGAGAAAAGAGGGGGGACAGGGTAGGATCGGGGGGTGCTGGACACAGGAGGGGAGGTAGGGGTGTTGGGGGGTGGAGGGTGGGTGAAACTAGAGGGAAAGATAGTGGGATGCAGATTCATGCAGGGATGGAAGGGGGATACGAAATCCCAAAAATTGAATAAGTGGCTTCGCTTGTGTGATTTCGCCTCAATGGTCAGTCTTTTGGCGGTTGCTTGTGGTACCCCCCCTCCCGTCCCACCTGCTCCCCAGTCAGCCCAGTTGGGCTAACTAAAACACACACACACACACACACACACACACACATTTAAGGCACTTCAAGCAAAAACTTTCATTAAATCTCGATAAATGAAGAAGAGAAAGAGGACTTTTCATTAATGGAAAAATTAAAGTTTTACTCTTTTTATTTTTATTTTGCACAGCTGCTTGCAACTGAGTTTGGAGACTTCTGTTGTGTTAGTGGTCGCCATTTTGTTTGTTTACTTGTTTGTTTGCTCTCTGCAGGGAGTGCAAGATGAGACCCAGAGGATCAGAGCCCTCTTTACAAAGACAAGTGTGTTTCGACAGCGTAAACCCTCTCTTCCTCTGCACGGTACGGACCCCATTCAGCACAAGTAATTACACTATCCCCCTTTAATCTATTCACTGTGTCTGTGCGAGAGGTGTTCCCCACAGAAGGGGACAAAACACACACAACCTTGTTTAGAGGTTAGTTACTGATTAGCACCCAAACTGTTGCAGTTCATTTTCCTGCTGCACCTTATTGAGCTCCTCAGCGATGCTATTCAGCGCGTCGTTTGTCTCCGAGTTAGCAAACAGATCCCCCGCTGCTCAGCTCTGTGTCTTTACAACTCTACCCCCAGCCCCTTTTCTCATCAGAGGATGTGACAAAACAATAGGGCTAATAAAAGAAGCAGAGAGATAATTACAGCACGGCGATGAAGTTAGCGCTCCTACGCCCCAAACCATAAATACCAGCAGTGTGAAATGGGATATGTGGGTGACTTTGGGGTGTCTTTTTTGCGCTTTTCTGTGCCAACAACAGCAACTTATTCTTATTCCCATGTATGTCCCGTGTACATGCCAGGGTGAATCTGGGATCTCTGTGTTAATGACTCTATCAGGCCCTGATACCCAGAGGCCCCTGCTGAGGGAATAGATCCAAGGGGATTGGGGTGTTAGAATGTGGCACAGGAGGTGTCAAAGTTGGGATGGGGGCACTGTGTGTGTGTCCAAGTATGTGTATGTGTGTGAGACAGGGACAGGGAAGAGGAGGGGGGGTTTAGGGCAGATTGTCCATGGTGCTCACCCCTCCGGGCGGGGCTGAATGAAGTTATTTCCAGGCCCCTGTCCATCTGTTACCGTGGCAGCAGCAGTGACCAAGGTGTTGCCATGGCGAGGTGGACACAAAAAGGCGTGGCGTGGGAACGGGTCCAGGGGTCAGGAGTGAGGGTCAGGGGGTCAAGGGTCACAGCCAGCTGGACAGCACACAAGAGGAGGCCAGGGTGAGAAAAGAAGGAGGGAAGGTTTGGTTTTCTTTCTCTTTTCTGCCCTTTCTTCTCTGGGTTTCTGCTCGGGAGGGAGACGTCCGAAGAGTGGACACCACTGGACATTAACATTGAACTGGGGCGGCGAGATGAAAAAGGGAGGGGGGTTATAGAGGGTGAGGGGGAGTGAGAAGGGCCATGGGGTTCACAGGATGGGGCCCCCACAACGTCCAGGCTTTGGAGGCTCGCCTGCATTAGGCCTGATACCTACTGGTGTCTAATCGCGCATAGCATTTGACAGGCAATTGACTCTGGTCAATGTACACGCAAATGCGACCATTGAGAGGATGTGGACGGCTGCATGTGCGTGTGTGTCTGTCTGTGTGGCCACAGCCTGCACTTTAGGCAGATAAGTGATACCCAGAGAAAACAAAAGGCCTTTCGACAACATTTCATTCCGGTCATTTTGAGCTCAAAACTGCTCAAAGACAAACTGAAGAGGCCAATAAATCAATATTTCACTCAACATGGGAAAACAGTTTCTAAATCTTCTAGCATCTTATATCCTTACCTCAAACTTTTCTGTCAAAGATATTGTTTCATCTTATCATCTGTCTTGTTGTGTGCAGTTAGACATTGATGTATTGCGATACATTGATTTGAGACTTGAAAGTCAACAGTTTTAAAGGTCCAGAGTGTAAGATTTACAGGGCATTTTTGGCAGAATATGGCAAAATTATATATGATATATGCAACATATTCAGAAATCAAGATAAGTCATATGCTTTTGTTAGTGTGTAATAATCTAAAAATAAGAATTTTGTTACCATAGAAAGAGGTGAGGGTGCAGGTCCTCCTCCATGAACTGCCATGTTTCTACAGTAGCCAAGAACAGACACAACACTAAATACGGCCTTTCATATTGTGAGTGAGTTTCGCAGCCACCGCAGGTTCTCCTGTATGCTTGGAAGTGGGGAGAGATGAGGTGCTGTCAGTTGTCACTACATGCTGCACGCTGGTCTTTGAAAAGTTTGAAAAATTGATTTAAGTTGATCTGTGTCACATGACGTTGCTTCTGTCCATTGAACCACTGCACAGCAGCTACTGTCGGCGCAGCTAACACAGCCAAGACCGTAAAAGTCCTGTTTTATCTGCAGATTTTGTGAAAAAAAATAAGTTTGTACTCAAAAGCTTAATAAGAGGACAGAGTGAAAAGAGAAAAAAACACAGACACAGGCCTACTAAGCTACTGACACTTAAAGACGTTGCTTTAACGTTTTACAGTTTCCACTGATTCTCTTTGGAACAAATAAAATTTGTGTCTAATTTCAGCTGGATTTGCCTTGCTGCATATCCAGGAAGTTCAACTTAACATGCTGTGCACATATTGCCACTTAAGAGTAAAATTTAAGAATAAATGTTCATAAATGTAGATTGAAAAGGCCTTGTTTAAATATGAAATGAGAATGAGATATTATTTCGTGGGGTCATGGACCACACAGGTTTCAGCTGTGCTGTCCCACTCACCTCTTATGATGATATTTAACCTTAACTTTCCAGTTTGTCATTCACACAATTCATAAATATTAAGCTGAAATTACCTTTTCTCCATCATATCACAGTTTTGGCTCAGATGACAGAGCTGATTATATTTCAGTGATCACTGACAGAGAATCTAGAATGAGGAGCTTTGGTGTAAAAAGTGCAAAATTTAAAATTTGATTTCATACCTTACAGTGGTGTCACTATTAAATACATTTTGAAAAATATAAAGGAATGCATATATAACCATAAGTGCAATTAATGGATAATGAAAAGTTGTAAGATGCATTAAATTATATACATGATTTTGTCATATGAGTATTATTAACATGATATAAATAATTCATTTTAAATATCACACTTGTGCCTTTTTATAATATTTACATGTGTTTATGTATTATTGACTGAATCATTTGAGTTACCTTTTACAATTTCCATTGATAATGATATTATAATAAATTGATTCTTTATGGAAGAAAAAAAAATAATAATAATAAATGAAGATGGAAAAGGCCAAGTTCAAAATGAAAGAAATTGAGAGCATGATATGTTATTTATGTCATTTAATCCGGTCGTTCCCAAAGACTGGTTCGGAACCCACAGGTGGGTCACAGGAGGTTTTATTTCGGTCCTCAAATAATTAAACAACTATGGAAGAAATTCTGCAAGTTTAAGAGGAAATAAAAACAATTAGATGGCCTGTTAACTCAGCCTAAAAGAATTTCTTCCTCATTTCTAAAGTTTTAGCGTCAAGATAATATAAGGTGATGTGGGAATGGCAGTAAAAATGGTCAGGAACGCTCCCCAAAATTACTGATATGGCTGATTGTGAATTGGGTTGCAGTGGTTCGTTATTTAAAAAAAAAAAATGTTTGGGAAACACCGATTTGATCTATAGACCGCAGACGCTTTATTTGTGCTGTCCCACTCACCTCTTATGATTATATTTAACCCTAAGCTTCTTCTCTGTTTTTCCTCTGATTCATGAATACTAATACTAATGACCTCACAAGTTTTGTTGCGATAATAGAGCTGATTAACTTCCTGTGATCGCTGACAGAGAATCTGTAATGAGGGGCTGAGATTCACAAAATCCAAGACTGGACTTCATACGTTAAAGTAGTGTCACTATGTCACACATTTAAAAAAATAACAAATAAAGAATGCATACATTAGAATCTGCCCTTTTCCCTCTTTTTCAGTTTGATTTACAAATAATCTGTATGAAGACTTGACACCAACTTTTACTCTACCACTATTGCTACTGCAAACACAGCCTTCTCACAGGTGTGGTGACAGCAGATTGTGAAAAAAGGCCTTTTGTTTTCAGCTCACAAAGTGTATTTTGATGTGATAATCTTGTAGAATACAAAACAGTACAGTACAATGCAATAAACTCCTTAGATGCCAGCGGAGTTGTCAGATATCAGAAAGAAAGGAAGATACACTTGCACTTATTTTATGACCTTGCTGCAAATAAAAACCAAAATAACATAATAAAATATTCAAAAATTTAAAGAATCTAAGGTGAAACCTCGCCACAGATTCATCAAGTGACTGAAGTTGTGCTGCAGTATGGCAGCAGTGACGAGCAAGAGATTGAAATGTCCACCTGCCCCGTAGCAAACTGAAAAAGACGGCAAACCATGAGCCGCATCAGTGGATAACACATTATGACAACGTGGATAAAAAGTCGCTTACAATGCAATTACACACACAAGAACACACACACAGACACGCACACATACGCAGAGTAAACACACAGGGCCCCCTTAGACTTTAATAGTTGCTGGGATGAAGGGAGTGCAGGATCCATACTCTCCACAGCTCACAGTAATAGGATTAGGAGCAGCCTCGGGAGGACATGGCAGGCCAAGTCCAACGCTCCGTTTGACACCTTTTGTCCACAAGCCCTGAGACGCAGATCACAGCAATAGGATGAGGGACAAAGGCTTTTGAACATTGTGTTGTAGCTACAAATATACCCTGATGGGAGAACGCTGAGCCCCAAGTTCCACCGCAGATAAAATGAACAGACAGCAGGTTTGACATCTCAATCAATTTTTAAGATGGATCAAGCGTGATCAGAAAACCTGCTTTTCTCCTTATAAATCAATAAGAGGTTGACTTGTACTTTTACCAGTGAAGGTAAAGTCTTTCTCTTTACTAGTAAAATTTTATTAAAACGATTTCATAAAAAAAAAGGATCCAAATGATCGTTTGAGGGAAATGTTATGATACCACAAGTCCCGAGCAGTGTTTAACAATTCAAATATAAGAGTTCAAAGATTTTCCTAGAAAGTTTAAGTATATTTTATCAGCTTGCACAAATTACTTTCTGAACTTTATCTTAACTATTAACTGGTCTTAACTTGTAAAAAATAGCAACGTTTAAAATTAAAGTTTCCCTTGATTTATATTTTATTTATTTAAATTAAGAAATTAAACAAACTTGAATCCTTATTATAGGATATATTTCCTAGTAACACGATGTTTTATTAACCTATTTTTTCCTGCAAAATAAGTTGACAGAACTGTTGCTGTTTCCTTTAAAATAAATTCAAGTTTTCACACCGGCACAAGGGAAAAAAGTTGCAATGAAAAAGAAATCTAGTAAAAAGATATAATAAATATAGAATAAAAATAAATGAGATAAAATAGGAATACAGTGAGACTAGAAGAGTGCACTCAGTAGAGTTCAGATCCCCAACAGAAAACAGATGGTGAAGCACCTACTGCAATGCCACTACAACTGCCAGATGCAACCAGCTGAGACTTGCAAAGTTCTGCCAACAGTAACATGACCCACACGTACGTTATCCTGAGCTGAAACAAGATTTCATACCGAGGCCGTTGTTGATCGCTTGTGGCCCCCAGCAGCCGGTTAAGAAGAGTGAGAAGTCAGCTTTCAATGGTCGTATAAAATAGAGCAGCCAAAAAACAGAATTACTGTTGTTTCACGGTTGTTTGTCTCCACCAACCAGTCAAGTTACAGTTTACATCCACGTCTGTCCAGACTCATGTAATGTCTATAGTGAAGACTTTGAAGGAATTTAATAAAAGGTATTACGTGTATTTTTAACACTATACAAGTATGATTCAGGGAATTATTTCCAGTGAGAAACATGTTGTTCTTCACTTAGAGACTATTTTTTACAGAGGAGTGCTGAGGATTGATAGGGAGCTGAACATTATGATGTCACAATGAAGTTGACCTTTGACCTTTTGGATATAAAATGTCATCACCTCATCATTTTATCCTATTAGATATTTGTGTGACATTTTGTTATAATTAGAGTATGAATTCTTGAGTTATGGCAAAAAATGTGTTTATTGAGGCCGTGATGACCTTGACCTTCGACGACCGAAATCTAATCAGTTCATCCTTGAGTCCAAGTGGACGCTTAAACTAAGTTTGAAGAAATTCCTTCAAGACGTTTTTGAGATATTGCGTTCACGAGAATGGGATGACCTGAAAACATAATGCCTGTGGTCACGGCTGCCACCGCCGTGGGGCCATAAAGAAGGATTCAGCATACAGTCATGAATGCACACAGAAAATTAGACTGATCAGTCCAGTAGAATTCAAGATTAACTCCAGACAGAGTCCAGGTCTGCTGATCATGTATGGACACACTCACACACACATCCTCACACAGGGCAGGGATCATAAATGGATTTATGTGTATATACATGGCAATGTCAGTTATACACACGTAGCAACGCTCTCTCCACTGCAAACCTCACTCCTTATTACAAAGCTCCATATTATAGTGAATCAAATAACTTAAACCAAACTTTTTTTTCCCTCTCATCATTAAAACGATATGCAAATTTTAAAAGCTTTATGAAAAGTGCACTACAGATATAAATCTTAAATTTGCTGAATTCCTTCCAAAGTCTCCTATTTTTGGGGTGACCCAAATAAAATCTCCTGTGACCCACCTGTGGGTCCTGACCCAGTCTCTGGGAATGACTGACTTAAACAGTGTTTAGTGTTAGTAATCAGACAAGTTGTGGATGTAACTTCAGTTCTGTAATCATGTACAGAGCTCACCGTTGATCTGTAACACAGTCACTCTTAGAACATAATTAATTTAATTTGGAACTATTTTGGAATAAAGCCCTTCATTGCTTGGGATAAAGAGATAAAGAGGTGTCATTGCTTTATTTTGAAAAGCCATAATTGCATTTTAATTTCCCTTAAATTGCTATTCAGGTGGTTGTGCTGCACTGAGAGCAGGCAGCAGCTCGTCCTCGGTTCGAGCGATTATTGACATTCTCAACGATCTCCTCACATCCCGTGCCATGGCGAGGTGACACAGAGATTCTCTGTCCTCTCCCTTCCCAGTGCACTCTGGGAGAGCGACCAAAAGCAGTTTTACGACCAAGAGCTGCTGATGCTCACTTCCTGCCAAGAATCAGAAAGACGAGGTTCAAAGTGATCAGCGGCACACATACCAACACACGTGCAATGAGGGACACGCATAAACTGTGGCACATGGTTTAAGATTTGGACGTAGATGAACATTTTTGTCTTCTAAAACCTGATCGTGCAAAACTCCGACAATGGATGTTTGGAGAAATTTAATTGAGGTTCAGCCAACAGGTGGATGTAACAAGTCCATGCCTGTTCTCTGGGTCAAAAGGCACTGTGGGAAATGTAGAAGATGAAGGCGTGACAAGTTGAGGGAAAGTGAAGGGAACAAGTGTCAATCACAGCACACCTTATCACAAGTACAACAAAGCAAGTGAGTTATCCCTTAAAGGAACACGAATATTTAAAGAAGTCACTTGTTTGGTGTCAAACTAATTGGAAACAGTTAGCCTAGCTGCATAAACAGCTATCAGTTAAAATAGAAACCTGTCTAACCACATGAGGTTATATGAAGGCATTAGCTGTTTATAGCAAACTGTTATACAGTTAGATTTGGTAGGAAATGCTCTGGTCCTGGAGGAAGCTCTCAAATCATCTTGAGCAGCAGCAAGCAGAGTTGTGAGTTTTAGATTTAGGCAAAAATGATGCTGGCAATATGAGTGTAGAAGAAAACAGAGAAAAATTGAGATTTTATTAATCTGTTTCATCACTATATATCTACTATATCATTTACCATTTAGCACTTAAGTATTTACAGTTCATGACACTTTATACTTCACTTCATTTCAGAGGGAATATTGCGCCTCTTACTCCACTACATTTGTCTGACAGCTGTAGTTCCTACTAAGATTTTACAGACAAAACACATAACGAACTTTAAAATATGATGCATTACAAAACCCAACAGTATATAAAATCTTCCCTTGAATGATCAGGCTAATAATTGTTTTGTTTATTTTGTCAGTTATCTGAAAAATCTGTAACTGTTACAGTAACTGATTGTTTATAAGAGAGTAAGCAACTTTTCATGCAAAATACCAAACATTTTATGAATTTAGCCTCTAAAATGTGAAAATTTCCCTATTCTTGTCTTCAATTAAGTAAACAGAACCATTCTGAAAATAACCAGAAGGTTAATCCATAATGAAAATAATCATTAGTTGCAGCTCCATATATCAAAATCAGCAGTTCAAAATTAGCTCCATCTCAACCAACTTCAACAGGAAAATGCTGCTTAAAACTTACTGCATAAGTAATAATTATCTAATGGTGTAACACATGCAGGGGACATTTCACTTTATTGAGAACTTCACTTTTAAAACTTGAATAACATTTTCTTGATAATACTTTAATATTTTCATTACACAACTTTCACTTGTGACACTGCATTTCCACATTGTTGCATTGGTAAGTTTACTTTGGTAAAGGATCTGAGGAATCGATTTATTCCACCACTGCGAACAGCACAGCTGTATGGATGTGACTAGACATTGCAGCTGATAGCTAAAGAGTTGTGTGGACACACACAGGCAGAAAACTGAACAAAAAAATCCCATTTTGATGAGAAAATGATGAACCGCTACTTTAAAACACAGAAATCTCATTACAACAAAATATACATATACAGATTTCCTGGGCATATATTTATCTTATACTTGCTGCTCTGACTCCCACTTAAATCTTGATAAACACTCAGAAGTCTCTAGGTGTTAAGACAGGTTGTGACACTGAGCCAAGGAGCAAGTTCTCTTATAAACCAACACAGACTGTTGTGGTTGCTGGGAGATTCATGTTGCAGCTGTAAAACCTTGATTGTCTCGGATAGATTGCATTGGACTTACTGACTGTCACGTCACTGGTACATTCCAGCTTTAGTATGAGCATGTCAGGTAGTCCTGAGTCACATGTCCACATCGGCCCTGACCACAGCTGTTTGATTTTCAGAGTTATATATATATATATGTATATATAAAACTCCAAATTGGTTTCAGAAGCGAGCATTCTCATCTGTAATCCCTCACCATTCAACATAGAAATAAATTAGAGATAAGAGACTTTTCTGTCATTCTCTTCAAATCAAATAAATCAAAACATTGTCATTGCTTTTGAGGAGGTCATTTTCCAGTGGTCATTCAAAGTTGATGTAAAACTGCCCACAAAAACTTCAAAATATCATGGAACTGGATCAAAATTTGACCCATTGACTCAATTTCTCTCCAACATTGGACAGGCTCCATCACTGTACAGTTGTGATGGATCTTTTTTGAACCGGTTCTTGAAGAACACCAATACTTAACTGCTCAGATGTGATCCTTGCTTTTACGCATTTTTTTTAGATAATCACATTGTACATTTTCAAATTATCGGTTGTGGCAAATGTTAGTTGAGTGCTATCATTCAGTGCGCTATCTGTTTTGCATTGATGGATCATTAACCTTTTGTACATAGACATGAAACAAATTAGACAAATATTATGGCCAGGAATATCTCTATGGATGTTTTAAGTCCAAAACAGAATGCAGTTTTCTCAAATAGTAAATGTCACAGTGAGGAACATGCTGTATCACCAGAAATTAAACTTGAAATATATTCTAACTGCAAATTCTGTTAGATTGGTCATCTAATCTCAACTATGAATTGTGTGTGGTCAGGCTCAACATGTTGTTTTAAACTTCTTGACATGCTGTCTGTCTCTTCCCAGAGCTGAAAGAGAGCCTGATGAATCAATAAGAGCAATGAAAAAAAGAGGGAAATCGTCTGAGTGGCAGAGATGTCTGAATTGATCACAATGGAAAAGCTCCCAAGAAAGGGAAGCCTTCATTTTCAAGGCAGTCTTGTCTTCTCAAAAATAGGTTGTAATGAAAAAACTGTGTGTGTGTGTGTGTGTGTGTGTGTGTGTGTGTGTGTGTGTGTGTGTGTGTGTCTCTGTGTGTGAGAAAGTATGAAAAAAAGAGCGGTGCATGTCATTATCGGACAAGGGCCGGACAGGGGCCGGACAGGGGCCAGGCAGGGCAGCCTGCAGACAGACACAGAGAAAGGGACATTTACCTTGAACTCCAATCGTCCCGTCTCTGGGGCGGGGTCAGGTATTGTCGCCGGGCCTGACAGGGTCAGGAGGGGACAAGAGGGTGAGACAGGGGGAGGTGGGTGGGGAGCAGGGACAGAGGCTGCCCCTGGGGTCGTGGGGCGCTACCCCCGTGGGGGGCCGGAGTGCGTGGGGGCAGCGGGGGGAGGGAAGTAGGTATTGGCAGATTTTCATGGGGTGCAGATGCTCAATATGCAGATGTCTAATCGAATTGTGCGACGATGAATTGGTTCCCCCTCCTGATTTGCATCAGGACAATCCCTGGCAGTGGCTCAGGGGTCAGCGGAGTTCCCCTGGACAAAATGAGCAGCCGGCTGCAGACGCCCATGAGAACGTGTGAACTTGAAGTAGACTTTATTCAATGACAAGGATATTGATTGATTCAAATTTCTGTCTGTCTGTCTGGGAGTGCATCTGACATCTGTCGTTCTAGTTAAGATGTTGTTTCTCAAAGTCTGAAATGGAAAAAACATTTATTGTTTTTTGGTGTTTGGCCTGCACTTTTAGCATAAACATAAATATGTTGAATAATCCCTTCTTACATATATCTTTAAAAATGTACAGTGGGTTGAGCAAGAACACTAAAAACCTGATTTTAAATCAACCTGCGAGGGTCATGAAAAGGTTTGTTAAGTTAGAAGTAAGAAGTTGCATGTGTATTGTATAGAGTATGGCCAGTGTTTCAGCAGTGTACATCCAGAATGCATTCTTAAAGGTGCAATATGCTGAATTTTCCCCCAAAAAACAAAAAACAAAACAATGTGTAGACTCATAAGCCTAGTCTCTTTCAGTAATCACTTATTACCCACTAGAAGTGTGTGGCGGTGACTGTATCTGCAGAGACTCTTCACTCTTTACTTATTTTTCTCATTATTTTGTGGTGCTTAAGACACTTCACCAACTCAAAATGCTGGTCTTTGACATCCTGGTATCTTTCTGGTGCATTTATAAGCAGTTCAGATACATTAAATTATATTAACTTTTCTTCTATGTGAGTCAGTTCCTCCTGCAGCCACCCTGGGATTAGTGGCTCCAGAGGCAGCTGGACCTTCAAGTTGACAGAGGTCACAAAAACAGGTTTCTGTCTGACCAGAAAGCGTCCAGCTCAAGTTAAGAGTCTGGGAACTTCAGTCAAAAGAGAGCATCCAAAGATATACGTTTTCCATGGTTAAATTAACAAACTCTTGAAAAGTGGAGTGAAACAGGAAAACAGACAAATTATAATTGTCATTTGAAATGTTGACACATCGATGGAAGTCACCTTTAAAAAGGCCTTAATTGCTTTTCTGGTATTATTAAAAATTGAAATACAAATACATATCCACCAGCATTGACAGGCCACATTTTAGAGCAGATTTATTGATTGAAACTTCAGTTATCCTCTTATCACTTGGTTTTAAAATGTATCTTGGGCAACTGGATAGCAAGGGGACAGTTTGAAATAAAAGTATGAATGACCACCAAGACATATTGTGATCCGATCACTTAACCCACTTGCTGAGGTGTTTAGAAACGGGCTTTTCATTCAATCTTTGTTTAAAGCTACTTCAGGGAACTGTCATATTTTGTTGATTTTATTGAATGGAGCCTGGATGCCCCTGTGGACAAAAGCAATAGTGTTTCCACCTCCATAGCCACAAAATTTAACATCAGAAATAATATTATGCAGATAAAAATCTCTTCCTGCTTCTTTTTAACTGGCTAAAGTACTACTCATTATAACTTTGCCTGGGAAAATGCAAACACAGGCTTGCAGTTGCGGGACAGTAGGCAGTGATGAAATCCGAACACAAGTGATCAGCTGGACACTTGCATGAATGTGTTTTAGCAGTGCACTTGTGTTTGGATCACTGCAATGCATTATACAAACAAAGTGCAGAGAGATGTAGATGTTGTCACAAATTTTGCACAGTAATCTTCACTGTGTACCCACTAAGTGATTTGAGAGGAGATGAGGAGAAATGCCATCCCCCTTGTTAACCTGCCAACCCCCTCTTCATCTTCAGAAAATTCAGTCATTATCTTTTCACGCTCACGCTAATTGATGGTTGGGTTTTTTAGTCCACAAAACACCACTGGAGTTTCACAGAAAACAGCATTGCAGAATGTTGTAAACAGTTTAAGTGTGTGGGACATTCGATCCATACTGCTCATCTGACACAATCCAAGTCTCCTAAAGCCCCAACATGCCAAGTTGACTTGAAAGATGTCATCTGTACCATGTTTTTAGCCTAAATCTTCACTGTAGCTCCTTAGCTTGAAGTCATGTTCATGCGCGTGTGCACACTGTCTTGAACTGGGCGTGTGTGTGGTGTCATGGTGTGCACATGCAAGTGATGGCATGCTGGGGCTTTAGGAGACTTGGATTATGTCAGATGAGCAGTATGGAGTTCTTTTGTGTTTTTTTGTTTCTGTCTCTTTATTCTGTTTGAAAACTTGTCAGCATTCACTTAAACTGTCTGGGAGATTCTGCAACACTGTTTTCCTGTAAAACTCCAGCAGTGTTTTGTAGACTAAGAAACTACACCCGACCTTCAATTGGCATGACTGGGTGAAATATCCCTGTAAATTGAAACAGTAATTTTTCTGGCATAAACACAACAGCTGTAGTCTTCCCCCTTGAAATTTCTATTTCAAATTAATACTGAATGTTCGCCAAATGAGTAAGTGTCTCTTCATGAGTTGTAAGAAATCATTAATAATCTTTTAGAAGGAGTAAATGTTTATAAGGGTTAAACTAAGCAATATGTTAACAGAGTCTGGCAGGCAGTAAACCAGGCAGTCACTGAAATCAATGTCCAGATGATGTATTTTCACCTTCACTTTCACTTCCACTTCAACCAAAGATGGTATAATAGGGTGAGGATTTCAATATACAGTCTCTGGCTGCAGTTTGCTATTTTTGCACTGCTGCATTCATTTTTGCATACACCATTGCTACATACTGCTCCTTTAAGATAGATCTGTGGCCCCGACCATGGCTCTGTAGTATCAGTAGCCTAACTGTGCTCTGTGTTGATAAATGCATGACGCTGTCCATGGTGCTGAAGTAGCAGACAGACTTCCGCTGTTGTTTTTTAGGGTTAAAGGTGAAGATGTTCCAGAAATGACTGTATGATGTTCAGACCTCTAGAGCAGGGACATTAAAAGAGTTTGACTGCATCTCGGTGTTTGTGAGATCATTGCTGAATTTCTGGTTCAGCCTGGATAAGTTAATTCCCTGCTGTGATTTTGGAAACAGGAGGCAGGGAGATGTGTCAGCGCCTCATGGTGCACATTCAGTCTGTCGGTCAGGGGTCATACATTCCTCAGCCATTACATCCAGAACAATCATCACACAAAATGACTTTATATGTTATGTCTTTATATGTTGTGATGTATTTCCAAAATGACAGTGACTGGGAGACTGATTAATTGGGAAATGATTAATTGAACACGACTGATATCAGTGCAGATACTGATCTGGTTTATTATAGTGATGTCTCTCAAAAATGGCTCCTTTATATTGGCTTGATTATAAAACAAATCATCAGTTTATCATATTCATCAGTTTATAGTGTTCTGACAATAATGTGACAGGTTTCTGTCTTCACAGCTCTGCTCCGTCACTGAAAAGCCTTCAGTTTGTTTGTGTTTCGTATAAAATAGGTCGTCTGTGAGACAGCAAGTCATTTTGTACTTTTTGCAGTGAATGTATTGAGTATTCACATGTTATTTTCCCCTTCTGAGTAATTTAAACCTAAATCTATTAGGAATTTTTATTTCTTATCTCCATTTAACATCAACTGCAATTCACTTCACTCCGACTTAAAAGGAAACTGTAGCTGTAAAGACTGGAGTTGTTTTGAAAAAGATGTTTGTGATAGATGCAACATTTTCCTTTAATTAAAACTGAAAACTAAAAGGCTTTTATGTTCCTGCCTGTCACTTTCAGTATACAACATTTTGCACAAGCCCACTAAGTTATTTAGATCTGATGCTGCACAGTATTTTTTTTTTATTCATTCAAGTGCCACACAGGTGGAAGAACTCAAATCTTGGTATTAAAAGTTAGTGCTACAGTTCAATTTCACTTTTTATTTAGACTTGAAAGTAATGAAACCCTTGGAAATGCTGCAGGTTTTAAAATGCTCTGACAGATTGTGTCTCTTCGGTGTCGTCTCTCACAGCTGAGAAATTTCAGGCTCATGTTGCCCTCTAGTGGTAACAGAGGGAAAGATCAGAGATTCAGTGCACCTGTCAGCAAATCAAAGTTAGTGGTAGGTATACATTTGTTCCAGTGCTCTTTCATCTGCACACATCTTACAGCTAAAAACATGAAAAAACGTTAGTTTCATGCCAAAATTTTATTAAGAAACCATTGATCTTTAGATCACTGATGTCTCTGATGATGACGGTTTCAGTTCAGTCTGAAACATTATCATGTTTTATGAACACAATGTGGATGCAGACAATTTAGACAATTATCCAGTTGTTAATATAAATCTTTGTCCTGTATTTTGCTGGTGAAGTGAAGGTTTGAGATTGGTCCTTAGTTACTGATTACACATGGACCTCCGTCATTTTTAGTTGGTGACATTGAGATAACAGCACACTTGAGAAAGTATGTGGACATACAGAAAGTACCAAATGTTTGAAAGTTGTGGACTTTATTGAAAAAGAAAACATTAGCACAAACAGAAAGAACAGTCATTTCATAAATAAACAGTAAAATGTACCAAAAGCTGGTTGAGCATTCCTATGTATTCATGATAAAATGAAAATCTGGCACTTTTCACGTGGATGTCCAATCACTGTTACATATATGATATAATAATTAATATTTGTCAATAAAGACAGTGCATTGCATCTGATGCACTGGACTTTAATGTGTAAGATACGAGTACAGACGACCTGTATCGGTAAAAATCTGAGCATGAATCAGAAACAAACCGATGCAGCACTAGCGTATCTATACATCTCATTAAGATGGGCATATATTTAATTTTTGGCATCAAGGAGCTGCTGCTTTAACTTTCCTCCGCTTTCTCTCTCCTCTTGCCTCTGCCTGCACCCTCTCACTGGACACCAGCTGCCACGCTCACACAAAACAAGCGCTCCCTCCTCCCTCTCCTGAGTCACCTCTTCATTTTCTCTAAATAGACGGCGCTGAAAACAGCGGCAGAAGTGACACTGTACCGTGTCACACCACCAAACTTTCATAACGCGCAAGTGTAAAAAGTTTGGGGTTTTATAAGAAAGATGAGAAACGCTGCTGCAGATCATTTACGGAAAATGTGTCTGACAGCAGAGAACAGAGACACAAGGCTGAACCACAGAGACGTCATGTCACTGTGAGAGCAGAGAACAGGAAGCATCACTGTTCCTCCACATCCAAACCACAGCACTTTTCATATGAAACAGAGCAGCACATCATCTCACTGCAGAAATACTAATATTTTAAACTGTTTTAAAGTTTATTCACAGTTTCTCATTTAGGCTACAGGATCTCATTTACACGAGACTCATAATTAATGACATTAATGTAATGTCTCCTTCTCTCTGTCTGTCCTGTTACTATATTAAATAGTAATAGTTAAATTATCAGGATTTCTTTTTGCCATTAATAGCACTCTACAAACGTAGCATTAGTTGAATGAAAATGTAAACATTCACACATTGCATTGTCTTGTATTGCATCATATCACATTGTATCGTGACAGAGCTGAATCGTATCGAACTGAATTGATGGCTATTTAAGAATATCTAAGATACATCAATGAACAAGTATCAAGTCATGTCTCAGTAAGTGAGATAAGCACCCATAGCTTAATTTCCCTTTAAATGATGTTCTGACCTATCAGGCCCTGCAGAAGGTATCAAACTCTGCCGTTATAAATCTACTGAGCCCTCTGACAGGCAACACTATTCTCTAACGTGACCTAACACACCTTTAGCTGCCTTTAAATCCTTCACTTACAAAAGCAAAATATTCTGCAACATGATGCTGCTTTAAATCTTCATCATATCTGCTCAGGCTAAACTACATAAACAATGTAATCTATATAATGACAATCAAAACTGGTCAAAAATACTCATTTAACATGCGTCGAAATTTGGAAACACATTACTATATGAATGTACAATATGAAATAAAGCATTACATTTAACATTTACATATCAAGCAAATGAATTATTACCACTACTTCACTTTTGCTGCATGAGTTCTTCTTTCAGTCTTAGTTCTGTAAAGCTACATTATCTGACACATGAGGTAACTCAGTAATTGTGTTAAACAATCAGGTCTTTGGATTCAGTTCCTCAGAGTTCTCAGGACCGCCATCAAGAGCTGTTAGGTTAAAAACAAAGTGTGTAAAGTTCACTCATCCTGTAATGAACTTTTATAAACAGTAAATGCAGGAAAGTCTCAACAAAATTCCTTTTTTAATCTACAGCATTAAGTGTGTGTCAGATCAATTGAAATAGAATAAAAATTTTACTTACATCATGCAGGGCTTTTGGCTAAAATCAAAAAACAAAAGACAAATAATTTAAGTTACAGTTATAAACACCAGAATAGATTTTGTCACCTTATCCCCTGTGAATATGATCCCCTCATCTGCTCACTACAAATAAAAAAAATTCTCTCTTACCTTTCTTCTTTTTGTAAACGATGAATCCAGAGGCAGCGATGAGGACGAGAGCAACAACTGCAGCAATAATAGGGACAGTCAAATTGCTGGGATTCTCTGTTGAACAAAAAGCAAAACAAAAACAAAAACAAAGAAGTTAAGATCAGTACAGATAAAGCAGGTTATAACAAAAACACATCCATCCATCCATTAAATGCTTTATTGCTTTAGAATCACTGACCGTAAACTAATAAGGTTGAAATCCAATTTAACATACAATCTATGGTTGAAGTCAGTTGTTTCCCCCTGACCCCTCATCTCCAGACTTGGAAGCTCAGGTAGGCTGCAGGAGCTCTGCAGGAGCTCTGCAGGAGCTCTGCAGGAATGCAGGACGTGTCTAAGATCATAAATTAATAATAACAAGCAACAATGAGCCCTACACTGTAAGTTGATCAGCTGTTTATAACTGTCAATTGTCTGTCAACATAAAGCTAAGCCCATTATCCTGAAAACAAACATGGCTCTTAAAACACACATTCTGGAGTTTAGTATCTGCCTGCCAAACTCCATGAACATATTTCTCAATTTAACTGTTGTAAACATCTACTCTTTCTAAAAATGTATTAATGATTTCTTACAACTCGTAAACAGACACTTCCATTTCCTCATTCTGAAACCAATCATTAATTTGACCTCTAATTAACTTGAAACAGACAAACAAAAACAGTTATTTCAGCTTAAACCAGTAGTGGTTTGATCAAATTATTTAACTGGGCTTAATATTATTATTATTGTTATTATTATTATTATTATTATTATTATTATTATTATTATTATTATTATTATATTCATTGTTAATTTTGAAGATAATTTCCTAGCTAAATTTGAAAAAAACAGCAGACATGCAGTCCCACTCAGCAGCCTCTGGTCTTACCCCAGTTGGTCCTGATCACGTCTTTGTCCAGTCTGGTGACGATGTCGTCCTTCACACCAGAGAGATGAAACACACACTCGTACCTCCTCCAGTCTTCAGGTGTGACTGATGAAAGGTCCAGGTCAACACTCATCTGGAAGGTTCCATCATGGTTGGGGAGGATCTCTCCGTGGTCCACACTCTCATTAAGTTCCTTTCCATCTTTCCTCCAGAACAGTGAGGCTTCGACAGGGTAGAAACCTGAAGCGTGGCAGCTGACTGGAGAGGAGGACGTCTTCTGGAGAAGAGACACTGAGGGACGCTCTGGAGAGAGAGAGAGAGAGAGAGAGAGAGAGAGAGAGAGAGAGAGAGAGAGAGAGAGAGAGAGAGAGAGAGAGGACAAGAAAGGGTAAACAGAAACATGGCAAAACAAGATTAGATCAAAACCAAGTACATGACTGGACCATGTATGTTCAATATGTGCAAATATGGTCACTTTCTTACAGGTGTAGTCAGTGGTATCTATAATATGAATCCCTAGATATAAATAATATGTTGCAAACTGTGGTAAAAAAAACAAAAAAACAACAACAACTGAGAGGCATATTTTGAATGTGCAGTATACACGTCTAAAAATGCTCCTAAAACTTCATTTACATCATTTGTATCAAAATCAGAACATTGGAAAATTATTGTGCCTGTAAATGAAGTCGACTGGAACTACTTTTAATTAGAAACACTGAAACTCTGTAAACTTTAAAAATTGAATTCATGTCAACTGTGCACTGGGTCAAATCTTATTACCACAGGAAATATAAAGTAATGTCTGACTGAGTGGAGTGATAATACAGAGGCAGTTTAGTCTGAGTTGTCTTTATGAACACTGTTCATGAAACTACAGCAGGTCATGTGATTCTACCTGTTCTCAGCAGAAAGCTGCTGCCAAAGTGCAAATACTCCTTCAGCCAACCCAGTAACATCTCAACGAGGTACGTCTTATTGTATCTGGCTCGAGATCTATCAGCATTCCATGTCAGTTTGGTGATGACAGCCTGTGGTTTTGAAGCGATCCATGTCTCAGTCTTCACGTCGAATGATATGATGTCTTCTCCATTATAACCATACTGCATATAACCAGTAACCTTTCCAGTCTCATCATCCCACTCACAGCCATCCATCTCTTGTAAAATGTGGACACCTGAGAGACAGAGACAGAGGCTGCAGTCAACAATGTCTAGATAAAATCTCCAGTTTAGCTCCAGATTATTTTAAGCATATTGTGCATTGTGTGATATTCTTATAGTCTTGTGATGTGCTCATGATTCAACAGCAGATAATCAGTGCACTTTTTCAGTCTCCTAGCAATGAAACCCAATTTTGTATTTCACAGTTTAAAAGTTACAATAGTAGCTACTGTTAAATTAATTGATAGATACCAGTTGCAGTATACAAAGTGGGTATGTCTTCTTGAATTATATGCACATCAGTCATCAAGCATATAAAGTGAAGTGCACTCAGTTGAGTTCTCAGTTGAGCCTAACTATTGAATTAATCTGCTCTGGAGTTCATCTTAACCACTGGACCAATCAGCCAAGTGTCTTTTGTGCACATTCATGATTGTATGCTGAAGAACCTCTGTGATTCAGATGTTTTTGAAAAACCTATCTCCTGAACACCTTGAGGGAATTCCTTCAAACTTGGTCCAAATAATCAGTCAGAGTTAAAGATGAACTGATTAGATTTTGGTGGTCAAAGGCAAAGGTCCTGGTGACCTCACTAAACACATTTATGGCCATAACTCAAAAATTCATACCCTCATTATAAGAAAAGTACACACAGATCAAATAGGATAAAATCATGACATTTTATATCAAAAGGTCAAAGGTCAACTTCACTGTTACTTCATAATGATCAGCTCTCTATCAGTCCTCTGCAGTCCTCTATAAAAATAGTTCATCACTGCAAATTATTCACTGAAATCACAATTTCTCTCAATGAAAAACATCGTCTCCTTGAAGCTTTATGACGATGATGATGGTGATTGTGGTTGTTGTTGTTGTTGTTGTTGTTATGCTGCTAAAAGCGAGCCAACCAGATAAGGGCTGCAGCTAACAGTTATTTTCATAGTTGATTGATTGGTTGATTGTTTTCTTTATTAATTGATTAATAGTTGTTTTGTCTATAAAATTTGAAAAGTGTTGATCAGAGTTTCCCAAAATGTCCTCAAATGTCTTGTTTTGCCCAAAATCCAAAGATATTCAGTTTACTGTCAGATAAAAGTAAAGAAACCAAAAAATATTCATTTTTAAGAAACTGTAATCAGAGAATTCTCATTCAAACGATTAATTATTATTAATAATCAAAATAGTTGGTGATTAATTTAATAACTGATTAATCAATTAATTATTGCAGCTCTAAACCAGATGCAGCAGTGAAACTACAGAGAGATATATTTTATATACAATACTGTAATATAGTTAGTGTATTTCAGTTAGACGTGTTATATACAGTAATTCAATTTGTACAGTAATTTGAGGATTTTGAAACAGTCAATATAATTAACTTATATTATTGTGAATTTTAACTGTTTTTTAAATTAACTTAAATTATTTATTACTAAACTTAACCAAAAATAAAAGAACTGCATTTAGGCTCCTACAGTGGTAATCAGCTTAAGGAACAAAAAAGCAAAAATGAAATTTAATAATCATCAGCTTGTAGTGATCAATTTGATCCGGACAGACGTGAATCATTATTGGAAGTTTCAGCTGTACTTTGCAGAAGTCTGTGTGCATCATGAGAACAAATGTTCATAACAGAAGCTTTTTGACCAACAACAAACCAGGATACAAAACATCTTAGCAATAAAAAGTGAAATATTACATAAATAAATACTTTACCTTCACTTTGGTTGAAGCGCTGCTTCAAATTATTAATCATGTCTCGGGTGAACTTTGGCTCTTGCTGAAAACACTTGCGACTATACCACTCAAAGTGCTGAGGATTGCTTTCATTTATTTTTTTCACCCAGTCTTGTTTTAGTTCTAGTATCTTTTTGTTGGTGTCGCAGTAACCTGCCAGCGTTTCATCAACCAGTGCAACTCCCACCAGCTCTGGGAAGTTTGGGACTCCAGAAGAAGCAGTCACAAAAAACTTCAGGGAGTGCATCGCTGTGGGACAAACAAGGTTTATATATTCAGTATAAACACATTTCATCACATTATTTATAAATATGATGTATTCTGTATGACTCAGTCAGAATAAAAATGTCAGTCAGAAAATTTATTTCTAAAAATGGCGGCAGTGCGTGTAGACGCAGCGACCCGGTGCTCTTCAGCTATCAGCTACACATTGACCAAGACTTACACCGAGCCGAACTTATCAGCCTGAAAAATCACTGGACCGGCTGGACCCCCCCAGAAGGGTTCAACTTGTTCCCGGAGGGGATACGTCGGCGAGTACGGACAGAAAGGAGGCTATGGCGGCGCTGTGAAAGACGCCAAAAACGAGGCAAACGAGCCGGCATCAGAGCTAGGCTAACCGCGACTCCGCGTAAACCAGCGGTTCCAAGCGTCTTTCTCGCCAACGTCTGCTCCCTGGTTAACAAGATGGATGAGATGAAACTATGGGACGTTAACAACCGGATAGACAGTTGCATCACGGTGATAACAGAGACCTGTTTCATGAAAACATCCCGGACCTAGCCGAGGAGCTAGCAGGTCGTACAATCTTCCGGGCGGACCGCACATTGGAGTCCGGTAGAGGAGAGGGGGAGGTGTGTGTCTATATTAACAAGAGTTGGTGCACGGACACTGGCGTTATTGAGAGACACTGCTACCCAGACCTGGAGTTTCTAATGTTGAGGTACAGACCATTTTATTTGCCCAGGAAATAATCCAAGTGTTTGTAACTGCCATGTATATTCACCCACGAGCTAATGCTAACGTAGCCATGAGCAGGCTGCATGATAGCATCACCAGGCAACACAACAAACACCCAGAGGGCTTCTTCATCGTGGCTGGAGATTTTAATCATACCAACTTAAAGAATGTGCTCCCCAGATTCTAGAAGAATGTTGACATTCAAACAAGAAAAGGCAGAATACTAGATCAGGTCTTTACCAACATTCCTGGAGTCTACAAAGCCCTCCCCTCCCCTCACCTCGGACACTCAGACCATCTTTCCCTGTTCCTGACACCAGCTCACAAGCCCCTCATCTGCAGGTCTAAGCCACAGTACAAGCTAGTGCAGTGCTGGACTGAAGAGGCCACATTATCCTTGCAGGACTGTTTTGAGGACACCATATGGGAACTCTTTGAAGATCCAGACATTGAGCTCCACACCTCCTCTGTACTATCATACATCAGTTTCTGCATGGACAATGCAACATCAAGGAAACAGGTGAAAACATTCCCCAACCAAAAACCCTGGTTTAACGCCAATATCAGAGCACTACTACAGGCCAGGGATTCAGCACTGAGGACAGGGGACAGGGAAGCCTACAGGAAGGCTAGAGCGGACCTGAACAGAGGCATCAAGGCTGCTAAAACAAAGTACAGAGAGCAGATAGAGGCCAACTTCAAGGAGACCCCCCCCCCCCCACCCCCATGATACTTCTCTCCCAGACCAGCTTAACACCTTTTTCTCCTGCTTTGAAGAGGACAACAGACAGAGGACACACAGTTGACATCATTAGAGCATGACCAGCCCCTCACCATCCAACAACACCAGGTACTGTGAGTCCTGCGTGGCATCAACACCAAGAAAGCACCAGGACGGGATGGAGTACCAGGGAGGGTGCTGAAATCATGTGCTCATCAGCTTGCTGCAGTATTCACTAACATCTTTAATCGTTCACTGCAGCAAGCCACAGTCCCCAGCTGTCTGAAAACTGCCACCATAATCCCTGTGCCTAACTCCTCTGCCATCACAGGGTTGAATGATTACCGGCCTGTGGCCCTTACACCGGTGATCATGAAATGTATGGGGAGACTGGTGTTACAGCATGTCAAGGCCTACATACCACCTGACCAACATCAGTTTGCCTACAGGTCCAACAGATCCACAGACGACGCCATCTCCATTGCCCTCCACACCACTCTCAGCCACATTGAAAGCCCCACCACATATGTCAGGATGCTGTTTGTTGACTTCAGCTCGGCATTTAACTCCATCAGCCCCAGCCGACTTATCAACAAACTGCAGTCACTACAACTTGGAATCTCCCTCTGTCTGTGGATCAAGGACTTCCTGACTAACAGACCCAGACAGCATGTCAGAATGGGCACCTCCACATCCTCCACCATTGTTCTCAATACTGGCGTTCCCCAGGGCTGTGTGCTGAGTCCAGTACTGTACACATTGTACACTCATGACTGTGTTGCTACTCATGGCTCTAACACCCTCATCAAATTTGCGGATGACACAACCGTCGTGGGGCTCATCAACAATGGTGATGAGGCACCATACAGGAAGGAGGTCCAAGCACTGGCGGCCTGGTGCAGTGACAGTCACCTCAACCTCAACTCCAAGAAGACAAAAGAAGTCATCATTGACTTCCGGAAGTCGAGGAACACACTGCACTCAGGCCTGAGCATCAATGGGGAGGAAGTGGAATGGGTCACCAACTTTAAGTTTCTTGGCCTGTACATCTCGGAGGACCTGGGCTGGACTGTGAACACCACCCACATCATCAAAAAGGCCCAGCCAGCGTCTCTTTTTTCTGGGAATGCTGAGGAGGAACAAACTCCCTCCACCTCTGCTGAAAAACTTCTACCACTGCACAATAGAGAGTGTCCTCACCTACAGATGTACAGTGTGGTATGCCAGCTGCACTGCATCTGAAAAGAAACAACTGCAGCGGGTCATAAAGACAGCTCAGTGGATTATCGGCTGCCCACTTCCACGCCTAGAGGAGATCTACTCCAGCAGTCTCCTCCGATGGGCCACAAAGATCCGGGATGACCCCGCCCACCCAGGACTCTTTCTATTCCCCAGCCTTCCCTCTGGCAGACTTAGAGTCATGAGAGCCCGCACCAACAGATTGAGACACAACTTCTTATCCATGGCTGTGAAGAGACTGCTGCAGGAACCATGACTGCCCCCCACTGACTACTGACTGACTGTCTTGAACTCTTGATACAGACTATTACAGTCTGTATCTGTTGTAAATATTATTACCACACTTTATTTTACTTACTTACTTTTACTATTTATATTACATTATATTTTCTGACCAGGACATTGTAGCTGCTACAAGAGATGTTCCAAACGAAATTTCATTGTACCCCTTGCAATGACAATAAAGCTTCTTATCTTATCTTATCTTATCTTATAATTAAACTTAAAAAGTTGAAGTGAAAGTGAAACTAACTTTGTGTACTCTAATGCAGGAACAACATGCTTAAAGTAAAGATTTAAACTGTGATCTTACCTGCTGATGAAATGTGACTGAAGAGAAGCAACAAAAATAACTTTTTCATCTTGTTTTGATCAAGATTTGTTGGTAAAGGACCGAGCTGATTTATGTTTTGACTCCAGTTCCTTGTTTCCAACTGCCGCTTCCTGTATTGCAGCTTCCTGTACTGCAGCACGGTGGGTGTTTCTGTCCTTACAGAGATAAACGAGTGATTCCGAAGCTTGTTTCTTCCTCTTTTTTGTCTTTTTTTTCTTAATTTGTTCACTGACTGTTTGTCTATAGTATTACCGTATATACAAACAGTCACTGATACCGGTTCAAATGACAATAAATAAGTGGAATAATCATTATATCAGGGAGTAATATCATAAATAAACAGACAGGGGAAACATAAACAAACAAACAAACAAAACAGACAAGAAAGACATTTTCCTTAATATTATTATTATACATATTTTATTCTCTCTATTTTTGTCTTCTTATCCCAAAACTGAACTCTTTTTGAACTCTCTTTTAATCCCATAGAATATGTTGTTACTGAAGGGTGAACCTGTTGAGTGTCAAACCACCTGCCGCCTGCAGAGGACGAACCTGCGCTGCAGCAACATCAGTCATGAGAAACTTTCCCTTCAGTGTGATGCTGCGTAGAGGAGCTCCAGCTCATTTGGTCAAACTACAGAGAAATAAATGAAGATATTTGGTCAATTCTTATCAAGAGTTGTAGACAAGATATTTTTTTCTATTAGTAACTCAAGTATTACATTGTGAGAACCCAGTTCCAAGTGGTTTTAACTGTGTTTTCCTGCTGAGATCTCCACTGAGTTTCATTTTACTGAGCATGCTCATTAGCTTGTTATCTTGTTAGCTACATGAATGTGATATTAGCAGTGAACAAAATTTATATATTAAGATTATATGTTATTGCAAGAAAACAAAAAAAAGAATAGTAGTGATGCGAAAGAGAAATATAATTGGATGTACTTGATTATATTTGTTCTGTACTGCTATGTGCGGATTGTTTTTTGTCCTGGATTTGATTTGGTCCCATACCATGCTGCCTGTCCCAGTGAGCGACACTCTACAGAAGGAACATCTGGATGCAGTGTGTCCAGCTGTTTCGGATTTCATTCTGCAGAGTGACTGAGCTGATTGGCATCAGGACTCTCAGATAAGGAAAACTTAGAAGTGTTTTTTTCTTTACTACCCAGGTAGACTTACAGACAGGACAATTTATTTAATTTTATTTATTTTTGAATGAAAAAACGTTTTTTTTTTGTTAATGAATTGTATATGAACCATTGATCTTTAGATCACTGATATCTCTGATGATGACTGTCTCAGTTCAGTCTGAAACATTATCATGTTTTATGAACACAATGTGGATGCAAAGACAATTATCCAGTTGTTAATATAAATCTTTGTCCTGTATTTTGCTGGTGAAGTGAAGGTTTGAGATTGGTCCTTAGTTACTGATTACACATGGACCTCCGTCATTTTTAGTCGGCGACAGTGAGATAACAGCACACTTGAGAAAGTATGCGGACAAACAAAAAACACCAAATGTTTGAAAGTTGTGGACTTTATTGAAAAACAAAACATCAACACAAACAGAGAACAAAAATTGGATTTTGAGATTCATTTACATTCTTCAGTAAACAGTCAAATGTACCAAAAGCTGGTTGAGCGTTCCTGTGTATTCATGATAAAATGAAAATTTGGCACTTTTCACGTGGATGTCCATGACAGTACATGATGTAAATGTTTGTCAGTAAAAGCAGTGCATCTCTCAGTGCAGCTACATTGATCCTGCTGCAAAATCAGTGTTAAGTTTGACAACAAATTTTGATTTAGTTTTGTTCAGTCTTTTGAATAAAATACCATTGAGTTTTAGTCATATTTTAGTCATCTGAATTGTTTTAGTTTTCGTTAACTAAAATGTAACAGGTTTAGTATATAGAGTATATGCATTATTTAAAAGTATCATTTACAATGAAATTTCCTTTTAATTTTATATGAATGAGAGCTAATTTCTAATCTATGTTTATATTTATTGAGTCAAATGTTAATATATTATAAATTAGACCTGCCATGCACAAAGCCCATATATTATATGAATAGTTCTACATACTTTTTTTTTTAATTCCAGGTCATTATGTTCACCATGGGCACTGTTGTGCTGTCTAAATTTAGGGAACATGCGAACATGCACGAAACATTTTTTCTGTCAATATACCATGCACTGAGAATTTTTTGACTACATTTACCATCAACACTGATTAGACATCCACATTAAAATGCTTAATTTCCCTTTAAATGATGTTCTGACCTATCAGGCCCTGCAGAAGGTATCAAACTCTGCCGTTATAAATCTACTGAGCTCTCTGACAGGCAACACTATTCTCTAACGTGACCTAACACACCTTTAGCTGCCTTTAAATCTTTCACTTACAAAAGCAAAATATACTGTAACATGACGCTGCTTTAAATCTTCATCATATCTGCTCAGGCTAAACTACATAAACAATGTAATCTATATAATGACAATCAAAAATGATCAAAAATACTCATTTAACATGCTTCAAAATTTGGAAACACATTACTATATGAATGTACAATATGAAATAAAGCATTACATTTAACATTTACATATCAAGCAAATGAATTATTACCACTACTTCACTTTTGCTGCATGAGTTCTTCTTTCAGTCTCAGTTCTGTACAGCCACATTATCTGACACATGAGGTAAGCCAGTAACTGTGTTAAGCAATTCGTTATTTGAATCCGGTTCCTCAGAGATCTCAGAGCCGCCGTCAAGAGCTGTTAGGTTAAAAACAAAATGTGTAAAGTTCACTCATCCTGTAATGAACTTTTATAAACAGTAAATGCAGGAAAGTCTCAACAAAAGTTTTACTTACGTGATGAAGGTCGTTTGGCTAAAAAAGAACAAAAGGCAAATAATTTAAGTTACAGTTATAAATACCAGAATAGATTTTGTCACCTTATCCTTGTTGGTTGTTTCAAAGTGTTAAATGCAGGTAACTGATGTTTGTTTGAATTTTACAACCTGGATAAAAGCATTGAATCAAAGACTCAAATCAAAGAACTGAAATCTTTCCATTTTTCTCCCTTACCTTTCTTCTTTCTGTAAACCATGAATCCAACGGCAGCGATGAGGACGAGAGCGAGAACAACAACAGCTGCTGCAATGACTGCAGCAACAGGAACTGGATTCACTGTTGAACAGAAAAAAAAAAAAGATAAAGCAGGTTATAACACAATCACATCCATCCATCCTTTAAATGCTTTATTGTTTTAGAGTCATGGACTGTAAACTAAAAAGGTTGAAATCCAATTTAACACACAATCTATGGTTGAAGCCATTTCTCAATTTAACCATTATAAACATTTACTCTTTCTAAAAGTTTATCAATGATTTCTTACAACTCATAAATGGACACATTCTCATTCTGCAACCATTCGGCATTTATTTGACCTTTAACATTTAACTTGAAACAGACAAACAAAAACAGTTACTTCAGCTCAGAGTAAAAATTTCAAAGAGGGAGAAAAGTGAGTATTTTCAACTGAACATGTTTCCTTGATCTCTGATGACATAATAAGAAAATCAAAGTGGATTTGTTGATAATCTTGTCGTCTTGTCTTGGAATTATTGGTTTAATCAAATAACTGGGCTTATTATTATTATTATTATTATTATTATTATTATTATTATTATTACTACTACTACTACATATATATTCATTGTTAATTTTGAAGATAATTTCCTAGCTAAATTTGAAACAAATAGCAGACATGCAGTCCCACTCAGCAGCCTCTGGTCTTACCTTGGTTGGTCCTGATCACGTCTTTGTCCAGTTTGGTGACGATGTCGTCCTTCACACCAGAGAGCTGAAACACACACTCGTACCTCCTCCAGTCTTCAGGTGTGACTGATGAAAGGTCCAGGTCAACACTCATCTGGAAGGTTCCATCATGGTTGGGGAGGATCTCTCCGTGGTCCACGTCCTCATGAAGCTCCTCTCCATCTTTCCTCCAGAACAGTGAGAATTTGTCAGGGTAGAAACCTGAAGCGTGGCAGCTGACTGGAGAGGACGGAGTCTTCTGGAGGAGAGACACTGAGGGATGCACTGGAGAGAGAGAGAGAGAGAGAGAAAGCAGGGGTTGAGAAAGACAAGAAAGGGTAAACAGGAAAATGGTAAAACGAGACTACATCAAAACCAAGTACATGACTGGACCATGTATGTTCAGTGTGTGCAAATATGGTCACTTTGTTACAGGTGTAGTCAGTGGTATCTATAATATGAATTCCTGCAGTATACATGTCTAAAAACACTCCTAAAACTTAATTTAAATGATCAAATTCAGACTATTGGAAAATTATTTTGCCTGTAAATGAAGTCGACTGGAACTAATTTTAATTAGAAACACTGAAACTCTGTAAACTTTAAAAATTGAATTCAACTGTGCACTGGGTCAAATCTTATTACCACAGGAAATATAAAGTAATGTCTGAGTGAAGTGATAATACAGAGGCAGTTTAGTCTGAGTTGTCTTTATGAACACTGTTCATGAAACTACAGCAGGTCATGTGATTCTACCTGTTCTCAGCAGAAAGCTGCTGCCAGATTCCAGATACTCCTCCAGCCAACTGCGTAACGTCTCAGTGAGGTACTTCTTATTATTCATGGCTGTAGTTCTGTTAGAATTCCATATGTCTTTCTTCATGATCGCCTCCTGCTTTGAAGCGATCCATGTCCCTGTCTTCACGTCGAATGACATGAAGTCTTCTCCATTATAACCATACTGCATATAACCAGTAACCTCTCTAGTCTCATTATCCCACTCACAGCCAGTCATCTCCTGGAAAACGTGGACACCTGAGAGACAGAGACAGAGACAGAGACTGCAGTCAACAATGACGTCTAGATAAAATCTCCAGTTTATCTCCAGATTATTTTAAGCATATTGTGCATTGTGTGATATTCTTATAGTCTTGTGATGTGCTCATGATTCAACAGCAGATAATCAGTGCACTTTTTCAGTCTACTAGCAATGAAACCCAATTTCTAGTTCAAACATCGTCTCCTTTATAATAATAAAAATAATAATGATAATAAGAAGAAAAATAATTCTTTTTCTTCTTCTTCTTCTTCTTCTTCTTATTATTATTATTATTATTATTATTATCATTATCAGTAGTAGTAGTAGTAGTATCATTATTGTTACGCTGCTAAAAGCGAGCCAATCAGATCAGGGCTGCAGCTAACAGTTATTTTCATAGTTGATTGATTGGTTGATTGTTTTCTCTATTAATCGATTAATAGTTGTTTTGTCTATAAAATGTGAAAAGTGTTGACTCAAATCCAAAGATATTCAGTTTACTGTCAGATAAAAGTAAAGAATACAAAAAATATTCATTTTTAAGAAACTGTAAACAGAGAATTCTCATTCAAACGATTAATTACTATTAATAATCAAAATAGTTGGTGATTAATTTAATAACTGATTAATCAATTAATTATTGCAGCTCTAAACCAGATGCAGCAGTGAAACAACAGTGAGATATATTTTATGTACAATACTGTAATATAGTTAGTGTATTTCAATTAGACGTATTATATACAGTAATTCAATTTGTAAACAGTTGTATTTTGAAACAGTCAATAAAATTCAGTAAATAGCGAAGCTGTCTGTTTCATTACTTTAAATTCATGTAATAAATATACAAATTAGTAGTAGTAGTAGTAGTAGTAGTAGTAGTAGTAGTAGTAGTAATCAGCATAAGAAGCAAAATAAATAAATAAATAAATGTAATAACCATCAGCTTGTAGTGATCAATTTGATCCGGACAGACGTGAATCATTATTGGAAGTTTCCGCTGTACTTTGCAGAAGTCTGTGTGCATCATGAGAACAAATGTTCATAACAGAAGCTTTTTGACCAACAACAAACCAGGATACAAAACATCTAAGAAATAAAAAAAAGTGAAATATTACAGAAAACACTTTACCTTCACTTTGTTTGAAGCGCTGCTTCAAATGTTTAATCATGTCTCGGGCGAAGTTTAGGTCGTTCTGAAAACACATTAGACGGTAAAACTCAAAGTGATCAGGCTTGCTCTTGGTTAGGTTTTCCATCCAGTCCTGTTTCAGTTCTATTATCTTTTTGCTGGCATCGCAGTAACCTGCCAGCGTTTCATCAATCAGGGCAACTATCAGCAGCTCTGGGAAGTTTGGGACTCCAGAAGAAGCAGTTAGAAAAAACTTCAGGGAGTGCATCGCTGTGGGACAAACAAGGTTTATATATTCAGTATAAACA
This sequence comes from Lutjanus erythropterus, assembly GCF_056507025.1. NCBI lineage: Eukaryota > Metazoa > Chordata > Actinopteri > Lutjaniformes > Lutjanidae > Lutjanus > Lutjanus erythropterus. The sequence continues at coordinate 32,920,571 of NC_139332.1, forward strand.
CATTTCACATTAATCATAAATATGATGTATTCTGTATATATTCTGTCAGAACAATTGAAGTTGAAGTGAAAGTGAAACTAACTTTATTCTGACGTAGGAACGAAACGCTTAAAGATTTAAACTGTGATCTTACCTGCTGATGAAACGTGACTGAAGATAAGCAACAAAAATAACTTTTTCATCTTGTTTTGATCAAGATTTGTTGGTAAAGGACCGAGCTGATTTAGGTGTTTTGATTCCACTTGTATGCTGCAAACTGCAGCTTCCTGTCCTGCAGCACGGTGAATGTCTCTGTCCTTATAGAGACAAACGAGTGATTCCTTCCTCTTTCTTTTTTTTCTCAATTTCTTCACTGACTGTTTGTCTGTAGTATTACCCCATATACAAACGGTCACTGATACCGGTTCAAATACAATAAATAAGTGGAATAATCATTATAATATCACCAACACAAGTAGCCAAAAGCACCTCATCCATATTTTGACTTTATTGTAGGTGCAGAAAAAGCACCGCCTGAAAGCCTCAGAGCATTTACTGGACTGGTTTCAGTGAACAGGACAGAAATGCATCCAAGGACCAAACCATGAAGTGCCTTCGACCAAAGGGGTCCCATATTGTTCCATGCATTTATCTTATGACTTGTCCAGTCTTTGACATTTGACTTTAAATACTAGTTATAATTGAATCTAGATCATTTTTAGTCTGTAACAGTGAGATAATGGCTCACTTGAGAAAGTGTCAGCTGTATCAACATGACAAGATATTATAATGCTGCTAATATTCATATTACTACAACTATACTCACAGAGTAAGGACTAACAAAAAGAGATAAACTTTGGAAAATTGTAGACTTTATTGCACAGTGAAACATTCACACAAAAAGAAGAAGGAATACATTTGATTCAATACACAGAAAAATGCACCAAACGTTAGATGAGCTTTCTTGAGGCCCAGTAGTCGTGATATTCTGACCTATCATTAGATCCTGCAGTGGGTATCAGACCACCTACTGACTTGATTGACAACCTCATGTGAATCACTCAGTCAGTAGTTCAACATAGAGTCCTGCACTGGATCAGACACCTGCAAGTACCCAGCAGGTCACCCACAAAAATGACATATAAGGTAAACAATATATTCACATACATATTTACAAAAACATATTTACATCAATTTGCAGGTGTGGGCATGGGGAAAAAATAAGTAACTGTGGGCAGGCAGCAGGTGAGAACACATGCAATACATGCTTTTCCCCCGTAGACAAATCAGAAATAAAAATGACTGTGCAATATTATTAACACTTACAGAAATATGAAGCCTAATCACCTGCCTCTGACGCCACATCCTGCAAAACAACGGAAAGTGACTGTTTGCTGATTTTTAGCTGGTAGCTAAAACTGATGCCATAAAGGCAAAAATAGTCAGTGGAAGATACCAAATTGTGGACAATACATCGTCGAAGGCCAAGTCAAACATTTGGGAGGATTTTGGTGCCCGTAAAGACTGTGAGAATAATGTCGTCAGTGGCTCTACAGCTTATAAAGAGTTTCAAAAAGTTTTAGCTTTTCATAGCCGTAAGTGAGGCTCATTGTCAGAATGGAAACAAGCTGCAGACAGGAGCTGCACCACAACACACATGAGCGACTGCGTGTGTGTGTGTGTTTAATCACGGGTGTGGGTTGGTTTGGGTCGTGGGACTTATATTCACAGTTAAGGGCAGGTGTAGTTTTGGCTTAGAGATAATCACGGTTAGCGGATCAGTTCTGGTTTTCAGCTTTCAGGGGTTTGGAAAACTGTAACCATGCAGGACTTTGGTCCAACCACCATCGCTGTCTGTCTGATTCCACTAGTTATCAACTCCTGTGAGTAAAACTGGAAAAAAGACAGAGTACAGTTAGACCTGTTCTGTTTGAAAAGTGCTCTGAGATAAATTCTGTTATACAAATCAAATTGACTTGGTTTGATTTAAAGTTATATAAAGTGTCACATGAGATACTCATTTCGTGTTTGTCGCTCAGGTCTTTGGATTCAGTTCCTCAGAGAGCTCAGAGCTGTCGTCAGCTGTAAAATCAGAAACAAAGTGTGTAAAGTTCACTCATCCTGTATAATAATGTGAAACATGTTTTAATCTACAGCATAACGTGTGTCAGATCAGATGAAATACAATAAAAGTATTTACTTACAAGATGGAGGACATTCAGCTGAAATCAAAACAAAAGACAAAAGTTAGAGTTTTAAAAAGTTGAATAGATTTTGTCACCATATCTCCAATGAATATGATCCCCTCTTCTACTCACTCAAACTAAAAAATAAACCCATTCCATTCTTATGTTTACTCCTTATATTATTTATTTGATTTATTTTCTTATCACTTCTCTCCCACACCATCATGGTCTTGTCATATTATAGTGACTCAGGGTCTGAGCCTACAGTACTTTCTGTTGTGTGGTGCAGGGAGATTTATGTTTGTCTCAATTTTGCAACCTGAATAAAAGCATCAACTCAGAGACTAAAATCAAACAACTGAAATCCTTCCATTTTCCTCTCTTACCTTTCTTCTTTTTGTAAACGATGAGTCCAGTGGCAGCGGTGAGGATGAAAGCAAGAACAACCGCTGCAGCAATGATGGGGACGGTCATGTCACTGGGATCCACTGTTGAAGGAAAAAACAACACAACACCTTTTTTTAAACCTTAATTTAGAGAGGTACTGCACACTTAAACATGTTTATTTGAGCCGTAAACTAAATTATATTACTGTACTGTGATAAAAACACATCAATGCTGCAGTTAATGTTGACATTTCTTAATAAATTTATAAATTAAAAGCTATTTAAGAGCTATTTAAGAAATAAGCCATGTTTTAGTTGCCCTTGTCAAAAATAGGTATGTTTGGTTTCCTTCAGCTAAGACTGCATTCTCAGTTGCCCCTCTAGTTATCACAGTCTTTTTGAAGATTAATTGGAGGCTGAATTTGAGGACATAAAGCTAAAATACCCAACAGACATGCAGTCCCACCCAGCAGCCTCTGGTCTTACCCCAGTTGGTCCTGATCTTTGCTTTGTCCAGTTTGGTGACGATGTCGTCCTTCACACCAGAGAGCTGAAACACACACTCGTACCTCCTCCAGTCTTCAGGTGTGACTGATGAAAGGTCCAGGTCAACACTCATCTGGAAGGTTCCATCATGGTTGGGGAGGATCTCTCCGTGGTCCACGTCCTCATGAATCTCCTCTCCATCTTTCCTCCAGAACAGTGAGGATCTCTCAGGGTAGAAACCTGAAGCGTGGCAGCTGACTGGAGAGGAGGACGTCTTCTGGAGGAGAGACACTGAGGGAAGCTCTGCAGATTAAAGAGAGAGAGGGAGAACAGCAACAGAAGAAAACAAGGTAAAAGACAGATGAAAGAAACAGAGCAAAGGGAGAGAATGAAGCAAGTTAATAAAAACACATCGGTAGTAGATATGTTCTTGCTGTTAGCCAACCTAAAAATCATCCCAGTAAACTCCAGAAGGTGTCAAAGCAACACAAATAAGTAAGTAAACACAACAACAAGAATAAACAATGCAATGCAATCAGCTCTGTGAGGCTGTAGCCAACTGAGACACAGTGTTGCTTTGAACTAAATGCTAACGTCAGCATGCTAACAATGTTAAAACCAGCATGCTGATGCTCACAGTTCTGCATGTTAGTCTGTTAATATTAAAACTCATAATCTGTATCATGTAGAAATTTTGACCTGCTGATGGTGTAGAGTGACCAGATGACAATGGATGAAATTTGAGACAGGAGAGTTGGGGTGAGCACATCATGTTGAAGTGATTAAAATAAATTATACTATGGCCCGGGTGAATAATCTTTTCTGATTGGCTGGCAGGTTTGCATCAAAACTTTTAAATGCACATGTAGTTCGGCTCAAGTTTAATCACCAAGTCACGAGTATCATCAAGCCGGTGACTTGATAAACTAATGACCGGGAAAGAAAAACACATCAAAGGCTGATTTTAACATTTCTTTCCATCTGTTTGGAGAATACAACAATTTTGAAGAATTGGATGTAGCAGAGGAGAGAAATGGAGAAGAAAAAAACAACTGAAAAATGGCACAAGGAAGGGAGACCCACTTTCCCTGCTGTGTTTCAGCATTGCTTGACTTGAACTCCATATAGGAAAAGTGGGTCTCAAATCCTTGTGCCACTTTCCAGTTGATTTTTTCTTTACTTCTCCATTTTTCTCTTCTCTGCTGCATCCCATTCTTCTTTTGTTGTATTCTACAAATAGATTGAAAGAAATGTTAAAATCAGCCCCCATCCCTCCGTAATTTATACTGTAACTAACTGCTTGTTTGTAAAAGGGGCTAGAATTACTCCTTGTCATGCTGTGTAACTTTTGAATTTGAGTGTGAAACTTTATTTCATATTATTGGCAAATGACCATGGTATCAGCAGAATAATCAACTTGTAGGTGTGTGTTAAATTATTTGAAATCACTCTGATTTGTGTCGGGTGGTTTGTCGCCTCCATGTCGTGTCTCCAAACCTTGTAATGCACACCTGTTCATTGATTATCCTTTACATAATTTAAAATAACATCAGATTTGTTATTAATATTTGTTGGGTTTGTTAAATACTTGATTCTGATTGGTCAGTTACAGCTTTCTGAGAAGGTAATTCTACCTGTTCTCAGCAGAGACTGCCTGCCAAAGGCCACATACTTCTTCAGCCACTCAGGGAAAATCTCAGTGAGGTAATTCTGGTTGAATTTCGTTTTAGCTTTCTCAGCATCCCATCTCAGTTTGGTGATGAACGCCTCTGGTTTCGGAGCGATCCACGTCAGCGTGTTCAGGTCGAACGATATGAAGTCTTCTCCATTATAACCATACTGATTAAAACCAGTAATTTCTCCGGTCTCATCGTCCCACTCACAGCCACTCACCCTCTGTAAAACATGGACACCTGAGAGAGACAGACAGAAACAGAGACAGAGACAGAGACTGCTGTTACCAAGGATGTGCAGTGGACGGATCCAGCACCTGCATCATGGCTGACATGCTGAGCAGGAGGTCATCGTCAGCTGCTTTAAACTGATATGGGGACATGCTTTAGATGATCAGGGGTGTCCAACTCATTTTAGTTCATGACACATACAACTCAATTTGACCTACAGTATCTTTAAGTTACCACCTGCCTCACTAACCATTTACAAATCAACAGTTTTGGCAGTGGCTGACCAACAGGGTTCAGTCTGATACAGGTTATTTTGTACTAAAGCTGCTAATTGACAGTACAGTGCACATTATAATATTCTGGTTTGGAATCAATGATTGCTCTGCAATTTTCTACACTTTGCAAACTGAAGAAGATTCTTGGATGAGAGGCCAAATGTCTTCAAGAAGCTGCCTTAGATCATAATAACTGGTACTGAAAATGCTACAAACATTTTACAGCATATCGGTCCTCTAGTCCCTAAAGGACAATGTTTTACCTCGTGTGCCCAGTGTGCTTTGTGTTTCCTTTGCCTGTACTGATCAATAATTTGTGCCAATTATTATCTTGAGGCTCTGCAGAGGTTCATTTTACTTTACGACGACGATGCAGATGAAATATAAGACATCACATACTGTACCTCCACTTTGGTTGAAGCGCTGCATCAAACTGTTAATCGTGGCTTTGAAGTAGTTCGGCTGAATGGCAACACACTCTCCAGTGTACAACTCAAAGTGCTGAGGATTGTTTTCGAAAAAGTTCTTCATCCACTCCTGTTTTAGTTCTATTGCTTTTGTGTTGGAGTCGCAGTAAGCCGCCGTGACGTCATCAACCACTGCAGCGCCCACAAACTCTGGGAAGTTTGGGACTCCAGAAGATGCAGTGTAGATATACTTCAGGGAGTGTTTCACTGTGGGAAAAACAAGATTCATACTTTCATTACAGACACATATCATCACATTAATCATAAATATGATGTATCCTGTCTGCAGGGCTGGGAGGGTTACTTTAAAAATGTATCCAGTACAATTACAAGTTACCTGTTAAAAAATGTAATCAGTAACTCACTCTAAGTATCACAATATTAAAGTAAAGTACCTCATTATTTTTAGTTACTTTTGGATTACTCCATACCAAACATGCAAATAAAGACGAGAGTATAAAAGATGTGTCATCTGCTCAGTGTATTTTTTTGGGAAACATACAAAGATAAATAAATAATAATTGTAACAATCATTATCATTGTTATAGTTATTATTAGATGTAAAAAGAGGTGTGTCAGGTATTAACATGTTCTAAAGTTACCTAACATGAAATTTACCTGCCCTGGTGTCTGCATCGCCTGTGACATGAACTGCACAGGTGCTCACTTTAATTACAGGTGTGTCAAACATGATCATCATTCCTTCACACACAGAAGCAGTCAGTCTTAATGGCTTTGTGCCAATAGCCCTTTCTGAAAGAAATCTTACTTTTATCACTAAAAACATGATTTGTTTCCCCCTCTAAACCCAAGAAGGGCTTTTAAAGTGTTAAAAAGAGATCGGATGGTTATATTTACAGCACAGAGCAGGTAAAATAATGCAGAGGATAATCAAGAATATAAGAGTAAACACATATGCAACACATGACGTTATGTTTATTGCACGTTATGACTGTTTGATGCAAGCATTTCTGTCGCAATGTGTGCGCACTGTGTCTGCTGCAGTATAGTATATCCCGTTTGATTTTAAAATGTAATCCTGCTAAGTAATCCCCGTTTTTATTTATGTACCGGTAATCTGATTACATTTTTTTTTCTGTACTGTCAGGGACTACAGTTACCCCTATTTTGTATCCCAATTACGTAACGCCGTTACATGTAATCCGTTACTCTCCAAGCCTGCCTGTCTGACTCATTTCAAACATTTAGATTTTTCAGGTATCTAAACTGAAACTAACGTTGTGTACTGTAGATCAACGCAGGTACAAAACGCTTAAAGTAAAGATCTGTATGTCATCTTACCTGCTGATGAAACGTGACAGAAGAGAAGCAACAGAAATAACATTTCCATCCTGTTTTGGTGAAGATTTGTGGGTAAAGGACCGAAACGATTCAGCTGTTTTGACTCAGGCTCCATGTTTCAGACAGCAGCGTCCCTGCCTGCAGGACAGTGGGCGTGTTTCTGTCCTTAAAGAGATAAACAAGTGATTCCGAGGATCATTTCTCCCCATTTTTTGTATTTTTTTCTTCATTAGTAATATATACAGTCAGTCAGTCATACAGGCTCAAAGACAATAACTAAATGGAATAAGGAGAAACATAAACAAACAATCAAACAGTCAATCGCCGTATTTTCTTCTATAAATTTATGTTGTCTTATACCACTGAACTCTCTTTTTTAACTGTCCCTTAAAAAGTACGAGTCACAGTGACTATTAATATTTCTTGTCATTAACTATTTGCACATCAGCAGCTACATTCAATGCAGCACTTCAGAAAAAATATTTTAATGATAACAAACAGGCTTGTTGGACTTTTATTGGACACATATGGGACTAAAACAGTTAAAATCAGATGTGTTGTTTGCTTTGACCCCAGTCTTGAAGGGCTGTTGTTCGTTTTGCAGGTCACCAGATGTCACTGTGCTGCAGAGTTTGAGGCCACAAAGCTTCTTCAGCCTTCATCCGCCTTTCACTAGTTCTGACTCAATTAACAAAGGGACTGTAGAAAAAAACAGTGAGATGGGGGAGTGAGTCTCCTGTTTAATTTTTATATTAAAAAGAAAGCCATCACTAGCATTACTAATAAGTAATGTGTGTGTAAAGAGTAAAGGGACTCAATGTGACATAGTGATAAGCAGGATGAAGCTGTGTCTGATCCTGGTGGCCGAACAGAATTTAGGACAAGGGGACAAAATTTTCTAGATGTGGCCCCCCGTCCACACCCACGCCAGCATCATCAGTGAATGCCAGTTATGTCAATCAGCAGATTAAAATAAAAAGAAAATGGAAATTCATCATTCAAATCACTGTTGATCATTGATATCTCTGATGAGGACTGATTAAGTTTGATCTGGGACCAAACTGAATTATCCAGTCTATATAAATCTTTGTCCAGTCTTTGACATTTGCCCTTATATACTAGTTATAATTGAATCAAGATCATTTTTAGTCTGTAACAGTGAGATAATAGCCCACTTGAGAAAGTGTCAGCTGTATCAACATGACAAGATATTATAATGCTGCTAATATTCATATTAATGCAACTATACTCACAGAGTAAGGACTGACACAAAGAGACAAACTTTGGAAAACTGTGGACTTTATTGCAAAGTGAAAAAATCACATAAAAAGAAGGAGGAATACATTTGATTCAATACACAGAAAAATGCACCAAACGTTAGATGAGCATTTCTGAGACCCAGTAGTCGTGATATTTGACCTATCATTAGATCCTGGATTAATAGAGTCCTGCACTGGGTCAGACACCTGCAAGTACCCAGCAGGTAACCCACAAAAATGGCATGTAAGGTAAACAATATATTTACATATTTACAAAAACATATGGGAAAACGGAACGTCACTGTTGTCAGTGGATTTACAGCTTGTTAAGAGTTTCAAAAAGTTTTAGCTTTTCGTAGCTGTAAGTGAGGTTCATCGTCAGAATGGAAACAAGCTGCAGGAGGACAGACGCTGCACCACAACACATGTAGGACTTTGGTCCAACCACCATCCCTGTCTGTCTGGTTCCACTAGTTATCAACTCCTGTGAGTAAAACTGGGAAAAATGCATGTTTACAGAAACCTGTAATTCATGTCATTATTCCAAAGTCATGAAACAATATTCAAAAATGACCAAAACACTCATTTAATGTGTTTAAGTTGGATATAAAAGATGTTAGTGCAATAATATAAAAGAAAGTATAAAAAATAAAGATTTGTGGGGAAAAATCTGACAAAATTTAAAAATAGACATTTAACATTTACATATCAAACAAATAAATTATAACCCCTTTCGTTGCAGCTATTTTAAATCTGTAATTGTTGGGTCTCTGTAAATAATATCAGAAAGAGTACAGTTAGACCTGTTCTGTTTGAAAAGTGCTCTGAGATAAATTCTGTTATACAAATCAAATTGACTTGGTTTGATTTAAAGTTATATAAAGTGTCACATGAGATACTCATTTAGTGTTTGTCGCTCAGGTCTTTGGATTCAGTTCCTCAGAGAGCTCAGAGCTGTCGTCAGCTGTAAAATCAGAAACAAAGTGTGTAAAGTTCACTCATCCTGTATAATAATGTGAAACATGTTTTAATCTACAGCATAATGTGTGTCAGATCAGATGAAATACAATAAAATGATGTTTTACTTACAAGATGGAGGACATTCAGCTGAAATCAAAACAAAAGACAAATAATTTAAGTTAGTTTTAAAAAGTTTAATAGATTTTGTCACCATCTCCAGTGAATATGATCCCCTCTTCTACTCACTCAAACTAAAAAATAAACCCATTCCATTCTTATGTTTACTCTTTATTTGATTTATTTTCTCATCACTTCTCTCCCACATCATTATGGTCTTGTCATATTATAGTGACTCAGGGTCTGAGCCTACAGTACTTTCTGTTGTGTGGTGCAGGGAGATTTATGTTTGTCTCAATTTTGCAACCTAAATAAAAGCATCAACTCAGAGACTAAAATCAAAGAACTGAAATCCTTCCATTTTCCTCTCTTACCTTTCTTCTTTTTGTAAACGATGAGTCCAGTGGCAGCGGTGAGGATGAAAGCAAGAACAACCGCTGCAGCAATGATGGGGACGGTCATGTCACTGGGATCCACTGTTGAAGGAAAAAACAACACAACACCTTTTTTTAAACCTTAATTTAGAGAGGTACTGCACACTGAAACATGTTTGAGCCGTAAACTAAATTATATTACTGTACTGTGATAAAAACACATCAAAGCTGGAGTTATTGTTGACATTTCTTAATTATTTTAAAAACTGCGTTTCATGGATTGAAAATGGCTCAAAACACCACCCACTGTTTTAAAATCACCCTGTGTTTTGCAAGACCAATGCTTACACAGACTGGACCATTTGCAGGGCCTCTACATCATGACATTTATATTTTTACATTTATATTAAATGTTAATGCACTCTTTGCACCCCTCTTAGTATTTTCTAATTTTGCTGCTAAAATACAGACATGCAGTCCCACTCAGCAGCCTCTGATCTCAGTCTTACCTTCATTGGTCCTGATCACGTCTTTGTCCAGTCTGGTGACGATGTCGTCCTTCACACCAGAGAGCTGAAACACACACTCGTACCTCCTCCAGTCTTCAGGTGTGACTGATGAAAGGTCCAGGTCAACACTCATCTGGAAGGTTCCATCATGGTTGGGGAGGATCTCTCCGTGGTCCACGTCCTCATGAAGCTCCTCTCCATCTTTCCTCCAGAACAGTGAGGCTCTGTCAGGGTAGAAACCTGAAGCGTGGCAGCTGACTGGAGAGGAGGACGTCTTCTGGAGGAGAGACACTGAGGGAAGATCTGGAGAGACAGAGACAGAGAGAGAGAGAGAGAGAGAGAGAGAGAGAGAGAGAGAGAGAGAGAGAGAGAGAGAGAGAGAGAGAGAGAGAGAGACAGGTTCGGAAGAAAAAAGACAGATGAAAGAAACAGAGCAAAGGGAGAGAATGAAGCAGTTAAAGACATGTAAGTTAATAAAAACACATCACAGTTGTTTGCACAGTGTCAAAGCTGATTCACATCAGTACTAGAAGTTTTTTTTTTCTTTCCTTCTCTATTTCTGTTTCCTCTGCTGCATCCCATTCTTTTTGAAATTGTTGTATTCTCCAAATAGATAGAAAGAAATGTTAAAATCAGCCCCCATCCTGTAGTAATTTAAACTGAAACAAAGTTCCTGGTTTTGAAAGGGGCTAGAATTACTCGTCGTCATGATAACAGTAAGCTCTTGCTTTGTAACTTTTGATTTTGAGAATGAAACTTTCATTAAAAAAATAAATAAATCAGTGAATGCTATTATGTCTTATTGCTGACAAATGACCATGGTATCAGCAGAATAATCAACTTGTAGATGTGTGTTAAATTATTTGAAATCACTCTGCTTTGTGTCGGGTGGTTCTTCACCTCCATGTCGTGTTTCCAAACCTTGTAATGCACACCTGTTCATTGATTATTCTTTACATAATTTAAAATAACATCAGATTTGTTATTAATATTTGTTGGCTTTGTTAAATACTTGATTCTGATTGGTCAGTTACAGCTTTCTGAGAAGGTAATTCTACCTGTTCTCAGCAGAGACTGCCTGCCAAAGGCCACATACTTCTTCAGCCACTCAGGGAAAATCTCAGTGAGGTAATTCTGGTTGAATTTCATTCTAGCTTTCTCAGCATCCCATCTCAGTTTGGTGATGAACGCCTCTGGTTTCGGAGCGATCCACGTCAGCGTGTTCAGGTCGAACGATATGAAGTCTTCTCCATTATAACCATACTGATTAAAACCAGTAACCTCTCCGGTCTCATCGTCCCACTCACAGCCACTCACTCTCTGTAAAACATGGACACCTGAGAGAGACAGAGAGAGACAGAGACAGAGACAGAGACTGCTGTTACCAAGGATGTGCAGTGGACAGATCCAGCACCTGCATCATGGCTGACATGCTGAGCAGGAGGTCATTGTCAGCTGCTTTAAACTGATATGGTGACATGCTTTAGATGATCAGGGGTGTCTAACTCATTTTAGTTCATGACACATACAACTCAATTTGATCTAAAGTGGTCTGGATCAGTGAAACCACTATATAATAATCTATAAATAACAACACATCCAATTTGTTCCTTTTTTATTGTAAAGAGGTGCAAGTACATTCACCAACACCAACTAAACTGGCAGCTAATGAGTTAAAAGATTAAACTGTAGATGATTTATTCTGATTATTAGAGGTTCATTTTACTTTACAGCTATGATGCAGATGAAATATAAGACATCACATACTGTACCTCCACTTTGGTTGAAGCGCCGCTTCAAACTGTGAATCGTGGCTTTGAAGTAGTTCGGCTGAATGGCAACACACTCTCCAGTGTACAACTCAAAGTGCTGAGGATTGTTTTCGAAAAAGTTCTTCATCCACTCCTGTTTTAGTTCTATTGCCTTTATGTTGGAGTCGCAGTAAGCAGCTGTGATGTCATCAACCACTGCAGCGACCACAAACTCTGGGAAGTTTGGGACTCCAGAAATTGCAGTATAGAAATACTTCAGAGAGTGTTTCACTGTGGGACAAACAAGATTCATACATTTAGTATATATATATACACACATCATCCTCATCATACTCATAAATATTATGTTTTTCAACACTTTAGATTATGGCCCACAATGCACGGTGTAATTATTTGTACTGACGGTCAAACAGTAAAGTACTGATTTATTCATGTAGAAGAGAACAAGATATTAGAAAGTAAGAGTTAGGAGTTAGAGAGTGTACAAGGTGGAAAGTTTATAATGTAGGTACTGTATTTTGAGCAAATGTTTCGAGCAGCAGTTCGGGGTTTGGGTAAACTTTCAAAAGGACATATTTTTATCGAACACCGAGTTAATTATGAACTTGATCATCCCTGAGAGACGCTCACAAACGAGCATCCTATTAATGTTTGTTCATGAAGTGAAGTTATTTTACTGTCATGCTGAGTTTGAAGGTGATGCAGTGAACCACAGCTTGTTGTATTATACTTTAAGTTTGACACGGTGCAATGACTCTCAATCTAAGTTATTATAGTTTTGTATTTTTCAGTGTTTTTTATTTTTTATTTTCTTTTTAATTCTGGTTTTCTGTTCAGTTTACTTGTAGTTAGTTTCCATGGTAGTTTTGCTTTTTAGTTCAGTTTATTTTGTAAAATGTTTTGTTTTAGTTTTCTTTATCATAATATGGGGAGTATTTTTGTCAGCGGCAAAATTTTAGAAGGTATTACAACACAATAAATATATTGACTGATGCCTCCTTATTTTTGACCAGATTAACAAACGAACTAAAGATATTTCCTTGTTATTTAATTTTAGTGACTTTTGTAAGAACAGTACATATGTTTATTTAATTTCTGTTGCCTCAGAGGCGTAGTTTTTGTTTTTACTTCAATTAACTAAAATGTTTTTTCACACCTAAGTTTTTAGTTTAGTTTTAGAACAAATTCTCAGTAAAGTTTTTCAATGACTTGTGTTTGTGTCCTTCACTGTTTGCGGCAGCAGTTTTGATCCTGTGACAGGACAATAAAATTAATCATCTACTCTAACTGCCTCATCATAAAAGAGATTTTCTTGACTACTTCCTGTACATAACAACAATGAACAAAACTCTGCAACAACAATCGACATAAACCTGAATCACCTCATGATTCTGAATTCCCCTCTAAGTAAGTCGGCCTAATTTATAACATTAAAGCTCTAACACAGTTTTACACACAGCTTTAGGCCTACAGTATGTTCCTGAATACACGTCTGGACATTTGTTTGTTCAGAAGTCAAAACATAGATGTACACAAATTCAATTGTTGATCTTCACTTTGTTATTATCTGTCCTCCTCCATGAATGTAAGTATATGATCATTTTGAACTAAATCACAGCACATCTATAAAATGCTACAGAATTTACAACAATATCTCACCCCAAACATCCTTTGTTGTAATATCTGTAATATCCAGTCTCTGTGATATTAGAATAGATAGATAAACCCACTTAGAATTCTGGGAAACTGTGATGATCATATTTCAATTTTTTTTTTTGACATTTATAGCACTGAAAAAAAAATCTCTGCACACCTGAATGTGTGACAGGTGCGTCGGAGGAAGATTCAGCTCAAAGACAGTTAGAGAAACTCCCGCACACTGTCTCGCTTTCTGCTGATATATTTGTTAAATATCGACGTTACGGTCTAAACGACCTTCATCAGGTTTACTGGCAGCACCCAAACATTCCCACACATACACAAACATATACACTGCCTCCATTTCCAACTGTCCAATCAGAGGACTGCTGAGATTGATGAACACCTGAAACTGATTAATGCGTCATCAGACAGACAATAGAGCTGAAAAAAAATCACTAAATCACAATAAACCTTAAAAATGCATTTTATCTTATATACCAGACAAGTTAAAAAACTGATAAATCAAGTATCATCATATATCATCTTATGCATCATCGTATAATAAATATATCGATCCCAAAAACTTCCATTAATGGACATCAGACACACAGGATGAATAGAACCAACAGGTAGGTTCACATCATATCATTAAATAGATTTTATGGATGTGAACCTGTGTATTGACATTAATTCTACACTGACTGTCTTATCAGAAACGGAAGTGTAGCTTCAAGTCACCACTGTTTTACTGTTAAACTGACAAACTGCCTAAAGTGTTTCAAGGAAAGATATAAGATTTGATCTTACCTGGATGCACAGCGTGACACAACAGAGACAACAATATGAAGGTCTTCATGTTTTTTATTAGAAGTTAATAAGTTTTATCAGCTCATTCTCTTCAGTCTGCGAACAACAGGTGAGTCGAGGCTTCTGGTTTTCTGTGGGTTCAAAGGTCTGAGATTTTCATTTGGATAATGTGACTCCTCCCTTCCTTCACTCTGCCTCAGCTGTTGAAGGCGTTTGATACCAAAAAGAGCAGATAAGACTGAGGGGCAATAAAATCAGTGGTAAACATGAGGCTCCGCCTAGTGGTGGGTGGGGGACCAGTGCAGGAAATATTTAACGAAATACAATATTTTCTCTCAATGCAGCATACAATAGCAATAGAACAACTAAAAATCTGTCCAGTTCACCAAAATAGTGACACAATAACTGCAGGAAGTTTGTGTCAAAGAGATTTGAATGAATTTTGAGCTGATTATTTTCTGTGTGTCTTAACTGCATACTTTTCTAATTCAGGATGAGGCTGTTCAGCAGCTCTGTGAATAAAACCTGTGTTCAGGTCTTCACCATGCTCTTATTCTGTCAGATTTTAAAAAAAAAAAGAAACTCTAAATCTTAAATAATAATCTAAATGCCAAGAATAACATTTTTAATTTTATTCAGAGATATAAATGAAATGCTGAGATAAAAGCCTACAGTAAATATATATATTTTTTAAAGTTTTCTCACACCAGCATGCGGAAAACGGATGCAAAGAAGAGATGGATTCACATGCACAAACATGCACATGCAGCCATCATGGGTGAACAGAGACGCCTGAAATATAACAAAAACACAGGGAGTGTGAAGTTGTTTCCCGCTCAGGAGGCAATAACTTCAACTCTTTACATAGCAAATGGTTGTTTGCTGACATCTAAAGTTGTATTTAGCACCTTTAAAACCAAGAAGTTCTCACGACCCCCCTGGGGAGGATCACCTCCCACTTTGAAAACCTTACTGGATCGACTATGAACTCAAAATTGTGCGCATAAAAAACATCCATTAGGTTTCCATCATAGTTTTATTAGTTGTTGAAAGTTAACCATGAATCATAACTGTACTGAAAGATGCAACACTCAACTCAACACACACATGCATAATTTAAGACACAGCATTTCAGACAAGAGCAAATCCTAAAAAAACAGAAAACATTAATAATAACAACAAAATGAATGACATGTAAGAGCAGCTAAAAAGATAATATAAAGATATGTTTATGTAAACATTTATAATCTCCAGTTCCAGAGGATCTCAGAGGACCAACAGTTTTCATATTGTACAAGCAGCTCAGTGATTTATCTTCAGGCTATTCAGTGATTTATCTTCATAAGATTTTCTTATTGATTTTGTGACACAATGAAGAGACATGAGTTAACAACTAGTGCAAAGTCTTCATTAGTGTGTTTCAAAGGTGGAAACACAACAAGTCCATTATCCAAGACTGGAAGTCCTTCTAATCACAACCAAAGACAGATGACTGACTAATAATATAAACTAGATAAGGTCCAACACATCATTCTCTTTTTTCTCTTTAGATCTTTGGTCCAGAAAAAATGAAAACAGCAGCATCATTTCTCTCATGGAGGATTTCCCTCTGCAGCTGTCACTTCAATATTCTTCTCTGGTTGGTAAATGAATTCGCACTTGACCAGTTTGACTTAAGCTGTGATGTTCTGACAGGTTCTATCACTTAACATCTCAGTGTTAAATATAAACACATGTTGATGTCTTTAGCAAATCAGGATTAAGTATTTTCTATTAGAGAAATAACAGTTCACAGTAACATCACTGGAGTTCTCCTCTAATCTTCACCGGGAGCCTGTCAAGACAGATTTAATACATGAAAAGATGAATTACGAATTATTCTAGTTAATACTGGACATTAATAATGTTTGTTATATCAGTGATTTATCTGTTCCTGGGAGTGTTGGAAAATAACTAAGTTTATTGACTCAAGTTGTAATTGTGTGCATTTTTGAGGCAACTGTCCTCTACTTGAGTACTTTTTATTTTTATGCTATTTTTTTATTTCTATGACACCACATTTCAGAGGGGAATGTGGACTTTTGCCTGACAGCTATAGTAACTTTTCAGATTTTAAATTTACTTTAAAAACACATGATAACTGATTGATGGCCAAAATTTTCAAAATTCTGATAATACTTTTGCATTTCAGGAGGATTTTAAATGCAGGACTTTGACTTATAAAAAAAGTACTTTTACATTGTTGATTTGATACATTTATTAAAGTAACGAATCTGAATACTGATTACTTCCACTGTTGATTTCTGGTTTAACAGGTATCAAGTTTGTGTTTGGAGAAGTACGTTAAAACCCAGTGAGACTGAGATAAAATCTGTCTTCATGCAGAATATCCTTGTGAATCCTAAACATCAGCTGCATGTGAAATACAGGATGAAAACTGTAAATTAAGTCAGTGTTCTGATATGTGCAGAATACAGTTGAAACAAAGACGTACTCACTGCGATCAGTCAGGAGCTCAATTTCTGTCTGACGACGATGATGATGAGCCTCGAGCTAGAAGCAGAAAATTAAGCAAAATTATTTAAACTGAAATGATATGATTATATATGAAAAGCAGGCCTGGACATGAATGATTGATTACTAATCACCACAAGCAAACAATACCAGATACAGTAAATTCTTAATAATAGAGCAATAAATCCAATTTATTTTAGTTTTCATGAAGGAAAACTTAATATTTCCAAGCCTGAAATACAGATATTATAGATATTACAGTATTAAAAGTTAAATTTAGGAAAGGTTGACACTTTCCTCATAAATTTCACATATTTCTGCAGTTCACATTTTTTTCAAAGCTTTTATCCTTTCAGGATAAATATGTTTTTTTGACATATGCATGTTGCCTGTTAAATCAGACAGTGGAGTAAAACTTTTTTCCCTCAACATTTTCAGTTCTTCTCCAGATGAAGCTTCCAATGATGCAGAGTGTCAGCAGCAGCAGACCCACAACTCCTCCAAGAACAGCCTCAGCAGGAAACCCTAAAGAAGAACCTGGAACCAAAACAGAACATTCACACTTTGTCTCTACAACTGGAGGAAGATGCATAAGTTATCTGATCTCAGTCTTACCTTCGTTGGTCCTGATCACTGCTTTGTCCAGTTTGGTGACGATGTCGTCCTTCACACCAGAGAGCTGAAACACACACTCGTACCTCCTCCAGTCTTCAGGTGTGACTGATGAAAGGTCCAGGTCAACACTCATCTGGAAGGTTCCATCATGGTTGGGGAGGATCTCTCCGTGGTCCACGTCCTCATGATGCTCCTCTCCATCTTTCCTCCAGAACAGTGAGAATCTGTCAGGGTAGAAACCTGAAGCGTGGCAGCTGACTGGAGAGGAGGACGTCTTCTGGAGGAGAGACACTGAGGGAAGCTCTGGAGAGGCAGAGAAAGATTAATGCCTTTTTTTACACGTATGTTTTCTTAGTATCATTCTTCTTCTTCAGTGCCGTTCTTGGTGCCTTATCTCTGCTGACAGTTGATAAGGAGAATAGTCTGAAACCAACAGCATGATGTCAGTCACAATGCCCATCTGCTTGCTTGTGCACAGGCTTGTACATTCAAGATACAATCCAATCAGATTGCTCCATAACTCTACTGGTGGTGAGAAACTCCACCTTTAAGGTAGAAATGTATGACTCTGTGCTTAGACTTGTGACTGGCCAAAGTGCAATGTGCAGAATTAATGTTCTCTGAGTTACTGTCAGCTGAAAATGACGGCAGGTGAAATAAATGATCTACTGCTGCTTTAAGTGAATTCACAACTGAAGGCGCAACAGATAAGTTAAAATCAGCATGTTGAAAAAATCTTTTAGGAGAATAGACTACATGTGCAGCTCAATACAAACATCTTATGAGCTGTAAGAACATATGACAGAACTACACAACAACAAGAAAGATCAGTTTTTATGGTTCAGAGAAAACCAGTAAGACTTAATGTCTTATAAACATAATATATAACATAAACTTATTTAACTCAAGCTGAGACTGTGCACTGGCCATCACAGTCTCAGCTTTAATAGAAAGTACTGTCAGCGCGTCCCAAGTCTCTGATTGGTTAGGACTGAGTCAGATATTACCACCATAGAAAACAGACAAAAAGAAGCCAATGTTGGACTGATTGCATTGATAATACAATGGCTGTTCAGTCTGTGCAGGCTGTATGAATGTTGTTGTATCTGTGTGATTCTACCTGTCCTCTGCAGATACTTCCTGCCATACGCCACATAGTTCTTCAGCAGCTCTGGGTAAATCTGAGAGAGGTACGTCTCAGTTTCTTTTATTCGAGGTTTCTCAGCATCCCATCTCAGTTTGGTTGCGACAGCCTGCGGTTTAAGAGCGATCCATGTCGATGTCTTCAGGTCAAATGCCATGAAGTCTTCTCCGTCATATCCGTACTTTAAAAAACCATTAACCTCTCCAGTCTCATCATCCCACTTACAGCCATCTATCCTCTGTAAAACATGGACACCTGAGAGAGAGAGAGAGAGAGAGAGAGAGAGAGACAGAGACAGAAACAAATGAAATCTCCAGTGCAAAGATGATCTTAACAATATGTCAGTAATAGTAATCACAACATTTTACTACTACAATGAGTACAGTGAGAAGCTGGAACTTAGTTTGAACCAGCAGTTTGAGGATTATTTTTAAATGTGCATTGTTTTTTTGTATGCATCCTACTTAGATTAATTTAATTTATTGGCTTTATATCAAGGTGGTAGTTGTAGTTCTCTTTGTGCTACCCACATAAACAAAAGCTTATATTAAAATATGATTATAATGATCTTATGACCCATTAAGTGTGTGGTGGTGCCCTCATCTGCAGTGACCTGTCCTCGCCTCATACTTCCTTATTTTCTAATGATGTGTTTGGGACACTTAACCAACCCCAAAAGGTCATCATATAATGGCCTGCGAATGAGAGACAATGATCATCTGTCTGTCTGTCTGGTGCATTTATAAACAGCAACTGACAAATCCTGCATATCACACTTTTAAATAAAAACATTAAACACAAGGATTTCAGAAGCTGTAAGATACTGTAATGTAAGCAGTCAAAGTAGATATGAGAAATGGTGAATTAGTGCTATTCTGACTGTGTTTGTGTGTGTGTGTGTGTGTGTGTGTGTGTGTGTGTGTGTGTGTGTGTGTGTGTGTGTGTGTGTGTGTGGGTACATGCACACACATACTTCATGCCACCCCTGCATAGGTCAGTGCCCACTTTGGTCACCCCAGTTAAAAAAGTCAGGACACACCCCTGGTTTAGCAAACGAGCCTAGCAAACACCTCATTGATGGTTGGCATGTAGACTGTCAGGTATGATAGGACCGCTGTGGGTTGCGCCACTGTTGGCAAACTTTTATGACATGCTTTATTATGTGAATAATTATCATGATGCTTTGTAGAAGGTTAATTTATGACACAATCAAGATGCAGAGGAGTTTATAAGAATAAGTGAAATGAAACATATTATATACTGTACCTCCACTGTGGTTGAAGTGCTGGTTCAAACTATCAATTGTGGCTTTGAAGAACGCTGGCAGGTACTCAAAACACTTCTCATCGTACCACTTCAAGCGCTGAGGATTGTTTTCAATAAACGTTCTCACCCAGTCCTGTTTTAGTTCTATTATTTTTTTGTTGGTGTCGCAGTAACCCACCAGGACGTCATCAACCTCTGCAGAACCCACAAACTCTGGGAAATTATTCTGGAGTCCAGAAGATGCAGTGTAGAAAAACTTCAGGGAATGTTTCACTGCAGGACAAACAAGGTTTATACATTCAGTATAAATATGCACACATCATCATCATCATCATCACACTCAGTATGATTCAGCTGAAACATGTCATCAGGGAACTCAATTACTGCTTGGGCCCCACAGGAAAGAATTTAAACTAAAGATTTAAACTGTGATCTTACCTGCTGATGAAATGTGACAGAGAAGAAGCAACAAAAATAACTTTCCCATATTGTTTTGATGAGATGTGTTGGTAAAAGACCGAGCTGCTTCAGCTGCTTTGTCTTCTGTTCGATGATGCTTCCTCTTGGAGGAGGGAGGTGGGTGTGTTTCTGTTCTGTTTAGAGATTAGTGGATGATCAAGCCTGTTTCTCACCTGTGACAAGACAATCTGATAAAGTGTAGTCTAGGGATAAAACATGATGAAATGCATCAAGACTTTTAGCAAGAGCCTAAACTCTTCCTGCAAATACTTTTCTTTCATTGCCAGCACCTGAACGCAGTGCCTGCCACGCCCTCCTGCCTCTGTGGTTAGACAAAACAAACAGTCACCTGCCACAGTTTATGGCATTTATGCTCACTGATGTTGTCCTTCCACTCTGACTAAGTAGGTCAGACTGAATTCCCCTCAAGTTTAACCATTATCCCTCCATAATGGAAGGTACAGAGACGATGGTGAGAACAGATTCTGTGTACAATGTTTTAAAATACTTTAACATATCCACTGTATATGAAACCAAAAAGTCTTAAGGCTTATCTTCCATCCAGTTCTATGTAATTTGTTTTAATGCATATTATTGTGCACAAATATTTATCTCCTTCCTGCTGTGTTTCTGATGGAGTCATACGTATTATGATATTGGACGACTGAAAGGGCTTCTTTAAATAAGAAATATTTGTGGCTTACTTCAGATCAGCCCCCCAAAACTTCTTGAACACTGAAAATTATTTTTATTTATTCATTTATTTTATTTGAACTTTCTGTTTTATTGAAACTTGTTTGAATGTTTACTGTTGGATGAACGTATTTCCTTTTCTTTGTGACAAAATAGAAAAAGTATGGCATGACTTCCTTTTTCTTTTAACATATTGTTGAATTACATCTTGAGTTGTTCATCAACATCTCAACATTTCTGAGTATTTTTGCATTTTCAACACAATGTTTCTCTAAAACTCTCTGCAGCTGTCTTGGCTAAACATCCAGTGTGAATTAGAATTATGTGAATTAATAGATTCAAAATAGAATCAAAAGAGCAAACCTGCAAACAGATAGAGAAAAAAATGAACAGCTGAAGCCCTCTAGTGGAAAGTTACTGAAACACACCTTTAAGTCTACTTGATGTACAAATTAGTATGTTGGGTTTTTTTTTTACCTTGGAAGTGTACAAGCTTCTTTAGTAATCCTGTGTGTAAAGTACAAAGTGTTAATGATTTTTGATTTGTAGAATATGAGACGTGTTCACTGGTTAATGACTCCTTAAGAGCAAAGAAAAACTTGACTCTGACCAACCAATAAGAATTCTTTATAATTGAATAATTATTATTAGAATTGTTGCTATTGTTATTTTAAGTTCCCTCATGTATTTAATCAGAACTTTTTGAAAGACTGTGTGTTTAAATGTCCTTTGCCTGTAATGACAGCTGTGAATAAGCATGTTTCACCATGTATTTCACTCTCAGTCTCTCATTGTTCTGCTTCATCTTTTCTTTCACTTTCTTTCTAAATGTAATGAGCTCCTCATGTGTGGAGACATGAACTGAGGGACTGAGGCCACTATAAGTACTAACACAGTTTTTCCTCTGGGGAATATAAAGGACATTTTTCACATCACACTGACAAAGAATGAAATGACTATGAACTTTTATTAGAAATTAGAAAAACATCAAATAGGTTTCTATCACACACAAAAACATACTGTAGGCAGAGTGGCATCATGGTGAAATGATGATTGAGGAGGTGATCTGGTTCTGTTATTCATGTCTGAGAGGGAGGGCCGGTGATTTTAGAGGCAGTTTGTGTGACGCTAGTTAAGTTTGTTCTTGTTATAGATGTGAATATATGAATAAAAGCGTGGGGAACAGTAACTTCACCAATTTGACTTACAGTTTTTTTGATTGTTAAAATGCACTGATGTCAAAAGTCTTCACACAGTCAGTGAAACAGAAATCTCTATGGACCAAACTATGAGTCATTTTTCATCACGTTGACACAAAATGCATTCAAACTCTAGAGAGAGAGAGAGATGACCTCACAGAACTGTACAGTATGAGTCATTAGATAAATGCTGTCCATGTATTTTTGCAGCCCTGGAATTTCAGCACTGAATATTTTTTTTGTTTCAACTTTTTATTTTATTTTTATTTTTCACAAGTATGATATTCAAAGATATAGAAAAAAGACACTGAAGCAAATTGCTACATTTCTGATTCACTCTTACCTGTACAGTACAGTCAATACAGTGAAAATGTGTTATTCTTATAAGAATAATATATATCATGTAAATGTGTATACACACACACACACACACACACATATATATATATATATCTTAAGGCTGAACGATTTTGAAAAAATATCTAATTGTCTGATGTTGCAATTGCAATATGATTTCCAATATCAGAAGCAATGCTAATTAGAAATTTTCATTTAAAACACATGATAATGGTGTGATTTTTGCAAGGATCTGTACCACAGAAGTTTTCTTAAGTCTGTAAAAATATGATGTGTAGGCTGGGACATTTTTTCAGCACAATGATATTTAATTTAAAATGGTAGTTTGACACACATTTTGCATTTAACACATAATGCTCCTTCTGTGATTTGAAAATTGCTACATGCCATATTGCGATTTCAATAAAATTTTGATTGATTGTTCAGCCCTAATATATATATACAGCATATGTGTACATACGTATATATGTACATTCCAGCTTCCAATAAAATATGAAAAAGAAATAAAAATATGTCTTTCACAAATTATACTATGAAGAAAAGGAATAACAGTTCTGATGCCACAGTAACATCACTGGAGTCAGCATCATCAGCCTAATTTTTTTGTGCGCATTGATGATGGTACGTTTAAGGACCTCTGTGATTCAGAATTCGTGAAAAACCTTTAAAAACCTTTTTCATGACTTTTATGTTTTTATGGTCTCAGGCATTACATTGTCAGGTCAAAACTTGTGAACATTATATCTCCACAAGGCCTTTAGGGAATTTCTTCAAATGTGTCACAATGGACTCAAAAATGAATTGATTAGATTCTGGGAGTCAAAGGTTGAAGGTCAAGGTCATGGTGACATCACTGAACACGTTTGACAAAATCTCAAGAATTCATACTCTAAGTATGTCATAATTACACACAAATGTCTAGTAGGATAAAATGATGAGGTGATGACATTTTATATCCAAAAGGTCAAAGGTCGTCTTCACTGTGACATCATAATGTTCAGCTCTCTATCAGTCCTCTGTCCTGACGTGACGTACTCACTGTGATCAGTCCAGAGCTGATGATGAAGAGTCTGAAACTACAAGCAGAAAATTAAGTGAAATCATTTCATACATGTGAGACAGGAAAGATGATTTGATTACTGATGTTCATAAGCAAATAACACTGATCACATTAAATTCTTAATAACAGAACAGTAAACAAATATACTTTATTTTTCATAAAGTAAAACTCACTACTGAAATGCAGATAAGATATTACAGTATTGAAAGTTAAAACACATTTGCATGTTATGAAGAAATTCATAATATGATGATGAGGATGAATATGAATATGAATATGATGATGAAATAATACAATAATGCTTTCATTACTGTATGATAACCTGAAAATAAGAATGGTTGTGTTTTCATTGCCTTAAAATGAGTGATTTATTTAGTCTGTAGGTTCTCCAACATGCTCGTGAGGTGAGGTGTTTGCAATCTGCAAGCACACTGCCAGATGCCCCTAAATCCTACACACTGGTTCTTTAAATCCAACAGCGGTGTCAGAACAGTTTCACTCACCGTTTTTTTTCCTTCTCCGGATGAAGAGTCCAGTGATGCAGATTATCAACAGCAGCAGTCCTACAGCGACTCCACCAACAACACCAGCAGGAAACTCTGAGGAAGAAACTAAAACCAAAACAGAACTTTCACACTTTTTCTCCACCACTGGAAGGAGATGAACATGTTTGGTTAACAACAACCACTTATTGTCAATTAACTGATGCAATAAATTCCTCAGTGTTTTTCATATTGACCAACACAGCTGAGTTCTCATGTTCGCAGAGCTGGACCAACAGTATCCACATATACCAAGATACACACACACACACACACACACACACACACACACACACACACACACACACACACACATGCTGCCATGTATCACCACTCTAGCTGACAGCTAATACTTTGTTGGCCTAAAACATAGCCATAGTTCATCCATCACTGTGACATCACTGGATGCAGGAAGAACAACAAGACTTTGCAGCAGTAAAACTCAGCTGTCTCGGTCAATATAGCACACACTGAGGAATTTACTGCTTCAGTTGACTACATTTACTATCAACACTGACTGGTCATTCACAAAAAAAGTGCACTATTTGGAGCACTGTGTGTTCAGACAGTTAAATGAGTCCTGAGACTCTGGATTTGACCTGAAACACTTTTTTGGGTTCATCATCTTGTTTGGTTTGATAGATGCAACACCCACTGAGTCTCCAGATACTGAGGATTCTGATGAGTACAATGTGATCATAACCAAAAACTATAAAAATAAGACCCAAGTTGTTAACCACATTCATGCTGTTAGTCTGAGGGTAAAGATTAAGAGTTCAACATCTGAACAACTTGTCTACATTTGAATTGTCAACAACATAATCCCGGTAGTTATGATCCAGAGGGATACTACATCAACGTGGATAAAGGACAATTCTGACTTATTTTGATCAGATCTGTCTTTAAGTGAGAGATCTGTTCTATGACGAACCTGTGAACATGTCGGGGCAGGGCAATGTGCAGATGGATCGTATTATCTTCACATTTACTCTCTGAGCTTTTTGCCAAGATGCTTTTCTTAATTGCCTGTTAACCCTTTATTTTCTTCTTATAGTTCAATCTGCAGGGTTTCTCCCACTGCTGAGAAGAAAACCGCTTTTCTTCTCCCTAATTTTTGTGACGTTATACTCTTTTCAACAATCAGCTGTTCTGGGACCCTTATGTTCTCCATGCACACTCACAAAGGCTTATGTGGAAGTTGAAGTTAATTCAAGCCAGATTTCTTCACTTCAGCACAGACTTATTTATCAGCCTTGATGATATACCCCCAGGTCTAACTTCAATGGACAAACAAAAACTGATCTGTCTTACCTTTGTTGGTCCTGATCTCTGCTTTGTCCAGTTTGGTGACGATGTCGTCCTTCACACCAGAGAGCTGAAACACACACTCGTACCTCCTCCAGTCTTCAGGTGTGACTGATGAAAGGTCCAGGTCAACACTCATCTGGAAGGTTCCATCATGGTTGGGGAGGATCTCTCCGTGGTCCACGTCCTCATGAAGCTCCTCTCCATCTTTCCTCCAGAACAGTGAGGCTTCGACAGGGTAGAAACCTGAAGCGTGGCAGCTGACTGGAGAGGAGGACGTCTTCTGGAGGAGAGACACTGAGGGAAGATCTGGAGAGACAGAGAGATACGAGGGACAGAATCAATTAAAAACATCAGTCTGAGCAGGATATATGGACATCAGTGAAATCAGGTCATGTGATTCTACCTGTTCTCAGCAGAGAGCTCCTCCCATATTCCACATACTTCTTCAGGAATGCAGGACAAATTTGAGTGATGTAATTCTCACAGTATTTTACTCGAGCTTTTTCAGCGTCCCACTTCAGTTTGGTGGTGACAGCCTCTGGTTTTGGAGCGATCCATGTCAGCGTCTTCAGGTCGAATGATATGAAGTCTTCTCCATCGTAACCGTACTGATTAAAACCAGTAATCTCTCCAGTCTCATCGTCCCACACGCAGGCACTCATCCTCTGTAAAATGTGGACACCTGAGAGACAGAGACAGAGACAAAAAGAGACTGCAGTTAACTGTGATGATCAGTGCAGATGAAATCTCCAGTGGAGAGATGATCTTAAAATTATTGTGCATTTTGTGATTCTTTCTTGGGATCTCAGGATGGAAATGAGTTTCTGTTGGTCGGGCTCAGCAAACAAGTCTAAGCTGACTGGTTGGCTGGTAAGGCAGCCAATATGATGGCAGCATTTTGATTATATATTGGGTGTCTGTATTTGTTTACGACTATGATACAAGAAAGCAGTAAAAAGTAAAATGCAACAGAACAGACTTTACCTCCACTCTGGTTGAAGCGCTGCTTCAGACTGTAAATCGTGGCTTTGAAGTAGTTTGGCTGATTCTCAGAACAGGCTCCACTGTACTGCTGCAACTGCTGAGGCTCATTTTCAAATAATGTCTTCACCCAGTCCTGTTTTAGCTCGACTGTCTTTTTGTTGCTGTCGCAGTAACCCACCAGAATGTCATTGACCAGGACAACACCCACAAACTCTGGGAAGTCTGGGACGCCAGAGGATGCAGTTACAAAAAACTTCATGGAGTGTATCGCTGCAGGACAAACAAGATTTATACATTCAGTTTAAATGAGCACACATCATCATCACACATATCATAAATATGATGTCTTCAATCTGATTCAGCTGAAACACAGGCTTACTTTTAGGTAAAAGTGAAACTAAATTAATGTGTCCTTGAGCTTAAAGTAAAGATTTAAACAGTGATCTTACCTGCTGATGAAACATGACAGAAGATAAGCACTGGCAACAAAAATATCTGTCTCATCTTGTTTTTAAGAAACGTGTGTGGATAAAGGACGGAGTTGGTTCAGCTGGTTTGTCCTCGGTTCAACTTCTCTTTCTCTGTGCAGGAAGGTGGGTGTGTTTCCTTTCTGACCAGAGGAGTTTGGAGAATCTTGATGCTTGATTTTCACATGTGAGAACTCTGTTTCAGCGTCGCCACTGAAGAATGAAGAATATCAAGTGACTGATGACTTCAAACATCGACAGTGTTTCAGGGAGAGTGATCATAATCATGAGACTGTTTCCACCTAATACCAAATAAACTGTGTAACAGGCTACAATTATAATTCCCCGATCACATGACACTGAATTTCATAAGAAATGTTACGTAAATATCAACTAGGAAGTTATAAAACACATGATCCAGCAGTGAACCTGCACCAGCCTGAACTACACTGTAAACTACTGCTGTAAACTTTGGATGTAAGCAGATTGCATTGAACTGCTGCGTCACCTGTCAGGAATCAACAACTGTGGAATCAATGCAATACTATGTAGATTAAACTCTCACTCAGATTATTCAGGTTTGTACTACATAAAATGGTAATAACATTGAATTGCCCTGCAAAATACTTCTCTTTGTTTACTGAAACTAGCAGGGACTGAATGTCCTGACATGACATCAACCATGCTGTCTTTCTACTGTGGTTAGACAAGAAGTCACCTGCCAGAAGTTTTTCGGGAGTACAACCCCAGTTCCAGAAGAGTCAGGACATTGTGTAAGGCATAAATAAAATGCATACAGATATTTAATGTTCAAGGTGACCAATTTTATTGCTTTTTGTAAATATACACTCATTCTGAAGCCTGCAACATGTTTCAAAAAACTGGGACAGAAGTATGTTTACTGCTGTGATACATCACCTTTTCTTTTGATAACACTCAGTAAGAATTTGGGAACTGAGAGCACTAATTTCTTAAGTTTTGTAAGTGAAATTCTTTCTCATTCTTGCTTTATATACAACTTCAGGTGCTCAACAGTCCAGGGTCTCTGTTGTTGTGGGTCTGGACTGCAGGCGGGTCAGTCTAGTACCTGAACTCTTTCATGACAAAGCCACGCCGTTGTAACACGTGCAGAATGTGTCTTGGCATTGTCTTGCTGAAATAAGCAGGAACGTCGTCTGGCAGTATTTGTTGCTCCAAAACCTGTATGTACCTTTCATTAATTGGGCCTTCACAGATGTGACAGTTACCCATGATGCCATGGGCACTAACACACCCCCATACCATCACAGATACTGTCTTTTGAAGTTAGTAACAATCTGGATGGTACTTTTCCTCCTTTGAACAGTTTGAAATGTGGACTCATCAGACAACACTTTTCCACTTTGCATCAGTCCATCTCAGATGAGCTCAGGACCAGAGAAGTCTGCAGCATTTCTGGATGTTGTTAATGTCTTTCACTCTGTCACAGGTCCCAGGCTTTCAGTGTTGGTTTTTGTCCTGGTCCCTTATATGCAGCTGTTTCTCTGGATAATATTATGGATCGTAGATGGTGAAATCCCTAAATTCCTGCAGTTTTGTGTTGATAAATGTTGTTCTTAAACTGTGGAACAATTTACAGTTTTTCACAAAGTGGTGAACTTCAGCCCATCCGTTCCTGTGAATGACTGAGCTGTTTGAGGAAGCCTCTTTAATACCCAATCATGATACTGTCACCTGTTAATAATTTACCTGTTTACCTTTGGAATTTTCCAAATAGGTGTTTTTTGATCATTTCACAACTTTCCTAGTCTTTAGTTTATTACAGTGAATATAAGTCAAAAATTATTTGCAAATCATTGCAATCTGTTTTCATTTATGTTTTACACAAGAATCATTTTTTTTTAATTGGGGCTGTATTAATTAACTCATTTTCTTTCAGTCTCCTCCCTGATAGACCTCATCTTTAAACCTTTAAACTCATATCTGTCACATTCCAGAGTCAGATTAAAATGTACTGAAAGAAAAAAAAAGTCCTCTGAAAAGTCTGAATTTCAAAGTAGCATCACTATTATGACCAGGTTCCAACAGCCAAGTGTGCAACTGAATTTGTTTTTGTACTCAGTGACGACATTTTTAACTGCAAATCTGATGAAAATACACTAAAATACATTTGTGATGCAATTCATAAAAATATCCTCTAGCAGGTGCCAGTTTTGGCCATGTTTTTGCTTGTGGTTACAGGGAGTTTTACTTAAAAGAACAATTTATTTCCATGTTCCAAATAACATAAACCTCTGAAAAATATGAATTATATTATATTGAATAGCTTCATGTAGACAGACAGATAAATGCAGGGCCTGAATGGCTGGAAAAGGGTCAAAGGGTCAATAATAAACCAGCCATTCTCTCCACTTGGTTTGAATTGATGTAGTTTCTAAATTCAGCCACTAGATGGAGACAGAGACCCTGAAAACAGTCATCCCCAAACACTGGGTCATGGCCACAGGTTTGCCACAGACTGTGGAAGAAATCCTGCAAAATTCATATCTGCAGTACATTTTTAATAAAGCATTTAAAATGTGCTTGTTTTACTGATGAGAGGAAAAAACAGGAGCCTGTTAATTTCACCTAAATGCACTTATTTTGTCTCATTTATGAAAACAGAAGGCTAAAATGTTGTACATTGTAAAGACAAAAAGAAATTCAAGGCAACTTACTTCAATATAATTTTGAATATTGAGCCCAATTCAAGCAATTAAGTGTTTAAAAAAACTTTTCCATTTTTCAAATCAGGGTTTCTTCAACTCCAGAAAAGGTCTGTCAATGTCAGTTTTTGTATTTTTTTTTTTATAATTTTGATGAAAATGTGACTAAACAAGTTGTCAGTTTGAATTTCTCTTCTTCAAACTGTTTCAGACGATGTGATTCATCCATATTCAGCTGCTCACATGAATCATTTATTTATCAATAAACTAAAGGTCACAAAAGGTCAAAATAAAATGTAGTGATAATATTCATATAATTGTAGCTGCAGTCACAGATGTGTCAGCATATATGTGGAATCACAAAAGACACAGAAATTTAAAACATTTGTCACTTTATTGAAAAGTAAAACAAAAGTATAAAAGGGATGAAATCACAGATCAACTTTATTAATCAGTGAACTACTGAAGCAAACACAAGAAGTGATTTTGAGCATCACTGTTTAATTTCTGTGTTTACAAGATTTATGGGAGAAAAAACATCCCTTGTCCTTAAAAACCAGCAAGAAATATTGACAAGACGTTACACAAGCCTTTGAAAATCTCAGCTAAACTTAAAAAAGTGATTTTGAGCATCACTGTTTAATTTCTGTTTACAAATTTAAGGGGGAAAAACTTCCTTGTCAAAAAACTAGCAGAAAATATGTGCAAGAAATCCCACAACCATTTAAGAATTTCAGGTAAAATGAAAATGTATTTCAAAACAGATCAAAAGATGGATACTATGAGATAAAAAAACACAAGATACTTGATTCATTAAGAAAACCCCAAACTATAAATTATTATTGGCTTCCTCCTGGTTGGAATCAAACAAAATCTTCAAGCTTCATCAGAAATATACAAACAAACTATTTACACAACTGGAAAATAAATCCTGTACTGTTTATATTTTGTGTTTATTCGGTGGACGAGAGGTGGAGTCCAGTTTATCACCAGGAGGAACACAGACACACAACCATCAACACAACAGACAACAACAGACAATTTAGGGCGTCCAATTTATGTATCAAGTTTTCAGATGTTGCTGATTGATTTTCAGTTTTGTCTCCAGTGATCAAACACAGACAGAGAACAAAAGAATGACTTTCTCTGTAGAAATAATATAAAACTCTCTACTGGTTGATAAATATCTGTGATCTCAAGATTTATATCATCAAATCACCAGAACCTGAGAGAATATATGACAACTGGAACACATGTTCATGTACGTGTGTGTGTGTGTGTGTGTGTATTTACATTTGTATTACTTATATTGATTTTACCAGAAACCAAACACCAGAAGCAGAAGTATTTAACTATAACTGTGGTGGATTTGTTATAGATGAACACACAAATTGTTTATTCTGTACAAGAAGTGCTGAGATGCTTTTTTTCTCCTCCTCCTCCATGCTTCTTGTTCCAGAGGAAAATTTATCCATAAACCTAAAGAGACAACAAACAAAACATGAAAATATCAATGATTCAGACATTTAAGTGATAAATTTATTAAAACAAGGGTTTACCTTCTATGATTCTAAAGTAAAATAGTTTGTTGCTAATTAGGTTGAAGATCATTTTAATAAACTGATGTCACTGTTTGTCTGAAGGTTAATATTTGAGTTTTTAATATGATGTTTAATCTGAGCTGCTGATGTGAAGGTTTCTGAAAGCATCTGTGTCTTTCTCTTAATAATCTCACTTAACTTCATATTAAACAGCTTCACATTTGTTGTTGAAAATCAATTGAAAGTCTCAGAAGTGTTACAGTGAATAAAGAAACAATCACACATAGTTTAGTGCAGCTTTGTCTAATAACAGGTGTGAATAGTTCATGTCTCATATGAAGAGACTCACTGTGTTCAGGGTGGTGTGTTTGTCATTCAGGACACTGGATTCAGTTTCTCAGAGAGCTCAGAGCCGGTGTCAGGAGATGGAGGACATTTGGCTGAAATACAAAACAAAGACACAGAATTTTATTTCTCTCAGCTGCCAAAAAGTCAGAATATGTTTAAAAAGCTTCTTCACAGTGGATATGATCCCTCTTCTAGTCACACAGACTGATCAATAAATCTCTTCTAGCTGTTTGATTTTTTCTCATTAAACTTCTTTTCCCATTTGTATGAAAAATAAACTTGAAAAAATAATAATTCATTCAAAAGAAAATGCAGCTTTTATCTATTTTTTCAAAAGTCAAAAATATGATCCACAAAACAGTCAGAAAACTGCGACTGCTCTCTCAACCTGTGAGCCACTAAATGTCTTAAAGTTTTTGTTAAGTGCCATAAAATTGTTGGTGAGTCTTCAAGGGACATGAAAGTATCTGAGTGTGTTACCAGTAACCACATACAGAAAATACAACTGTTTTTTCTAAACCAGTGAACATAATATTTAAAACACACAAGCAAATATGAAACATAAACATATAAATAATTTTGCTCCTCTGGTTGTTTCATCATGACACTGTGGCTCTGAGCCGTTCAACACAGAGTTTGATGTGCAAAGACTAAAATCAAAACACAGTAAAAAGAGACGATCTTTCTGTTTGTGTCTCTCACCAGCTTTCTTCTTTTTGTAAAGCACGAATCCAATGACAGCGATGAGGAGGAGAGCGAGAACAACCACTGCAACAATGACTGCAAGAACAGGAACTGGATTCCCTGTTGAACAGAAAACAAGAAAAATATTCACAACCTGATGAAGCAGGTTAGAGAGAAGAACAACCATTCACCAACCAGACCACAATCCTGTATACAGACTCTATATGTTTGTTTATCCTGCTGTTGTTGTTTATTTAAACTTTTATTCCTCCTTGTCTGAACATAATGACTGTATCTGTGTTTGTTTATTCTTGTGTAACTTTGTTGTCTTTGTTTTTTAGTTTCTGTCTCATTTGTTGGTTTGTGGATCAATGAGTTTCTGACAATCATATTCAAACTCCTTTTTGACTGATAATAAACTTTATTCTGACTGATTTACTGAAAGATACAAACATTCATCCATGTTATTAAATAATTCTACTAAAACTACTCATCATCTGAATCTGACTGCTGCTGACATTAAAAGAAATTGTTTCATTTTTCTTTTAATGTTAAAAATTATGACCATATATTTTGGTATTCAAATGAAATTTAACATGAATTTGTTTATTATAAGTTGAGGTGTCATTTGTTTCTTATATTACAGACACTTTGTGTGCAGGTCAGGTGACGCCTCACCTTTTCATATTTGGATGCAGGTAATGTGGGAGTTTTTATCAGTAAATGTTGGAACTGAAGTCGTGGTTGAAAAATAATAATAAATAATAAACAGTCTTTTGACTAATATTCATTAACTTTTTTATGACACTGATGGATTTTTGTTTTGTTGGTTTATGACATTTTTGAGTGCATAAAATAAACTAATCTGATTCTTGAAAGTTAGTTGTAACTGAACACTTATTCAGTTCCTGCAACTTTTGTAGTTAAATCTGTGTCTATAATCTCTAAACTGTTGTTACACATTAAAATCTTTACACATGGTATAAAAAAGTTGTTTTGTTTTTTTGGGGGGGGGGGCCGTGGGGGTTTACAAGTATTTAAAAACTAAACTATAATCACAAAGATGGTATAAAAAGTTAAAATATTAATTGATGTTAAAAATTATTAATAAATGAAATATATAATGAAATAAAATTATGTTTTGAATGTTTCATTATTTTTCTGTATTCAATCAAAGCTCAGGAAACAGAGAACAGACAGCACAAAAAATCACAATGGACAATAATAATTTCTTTAAAACACCTCACACTTTTGACTTTAAATTAAGAAATATATTTTTTATACCTTTTTCAGAGTACAGAAGTGGACACATGCATTGATTTAATACTGATTTAAGTCTTAAAATTATTACAATATGAAATAAACTAACAACAAAGCAACAGAAGGAAATAAAACTAAGATAAATGTTTTCCTCCATCACTTCTGATCTCAGTCTTACCTCCTTCGTCCAGTTTGGTGACGATGTCGTCCTTCACACCAGAGAGCTGAAACACACACTCGTACCTCCTCCAGTCTTCAGGTGTGACTGATGAAAGGTCCAGGTCAACACTCATCTGGAAGGTTCCATCATGGTTGGGGAGGATCTCTCCGTGGTCCACGTCCTCATGAATCTCCACTCCGTCTTTCCTCCAGAACAGTGAGGCTCTGTCAGGGTAGAAACCTGAAGCGAGGCAGCTGACTGGAGAGGAGGACGTCTTCTGGAGGAGAGACACTGAGGGACGCTCTGGACAGGAAAGACAAAGACAGTTTATAGGTTCTTTATTAGTATTTACTGTTTATTAATATTATCATTCCTGTTTGATGTCATGTGTTTTAAAGAAGAGAGGGACAGAGAGGAAAAAGACAGATGAAGAGAGGTGAGGAGGGTGAGACAGATTAGAAAGGGAGGAGGAGGACAGTGAGTGTGAGAAAGACAGAGTCAGAGACAGAGAGACAAACTGAGACAGACAGAAACACAGCAGACAGAAAGAGAAATGTGCTTAAACTGAGACAAAGTGTGTCTCTGTATGTTGGTTCATATTTATTGTGATGTTACTGTTGGTTAGAAACAGAAGAGAAATATGAAGATTGTTGTGTCCATTAAACTACATCAGGTCATGTGATTCTACCTGTTCTCATCAGAGAGCTCCTCCCATAATCCACATACTTCTTCACCCACTCAGGACACTCCTGGGTGAGGTAGTGTTTAGTCTGTGCTATATAAGCTTTGTTATTGTCCCATTTGTGTTTGGTGATGACAGCCTGTTGTTTTGGAGCGATCCATGTCTCTGTCTTCAGGTCAAATGATATGAAGTCTTCTCCATCATAACCAAACTGCATAAAACCATTAACCTCATCAGTCTCATCATCCCACTCACAGCCGTACATAAACTGGACAATGTGGACACCTGAGAGACAGAGACAGAGACAGAGGCAGCATTAAACCAGAGTGAGATCACAGCACAGTCATCTATCATCAGCTGATATCACATCTTCACCACAGAGACACACTGATCCACACACACCAAAACAGAGGATCTACACCTCCTGCTGTGATTGGCTGGATGGACGTCACTCACAGCCAATCATCATCTGGACAGTGTGGACGTCTCAGAGACAGACAGAGAGGCAGAGACTGCTGGGAAACAGAGGGACATCCTAACACACTTCATATCCTCTTTTTTACCACACACACACACACACACACACACACACACACACACACACACACACACACACACACAGATTAAACCTGATCCTGGACTGAACATTACACCCACTGAGACCCTGCAGCCAGTGGATCAGTCCAACAATGTCCTCGTCCTGTGAGAAACTACAGACTAGACTGTCCTGAAGCTGCTCTACAAGCTTCACTGAAGGACACTTTCAGTCCAGGATTAGTCACCAGACTCCACCTGCTCAGCCAGGACAGTGTGTCCTGTTCAGCAGTGTGTCTCTGCAACTGGTCAGAATAAGACACAGACCATCAGGACCAGTATGGAGACTGTGAGACAGTCTGTGTGTCCTGATTGGTCCATCCATCAGTCCATCATTCAATACAACCAACAGCTGTTTCCAGATGTTGTCTTGATGCTGCTGATGAGACCAACACACTGTGGTCAGTAGAGTTCATCTAATCTAATCTAATCTAATCTAATATAATCTAATGTGTAGTTGTACTATATATATGCTGTATATTATGGGATGGACAGACTGTGGTCAGTACAGTGGAGTCGAGCTGTTAAACTTTTTAAACCTCTGATCTGAATGAGACATTTACCATGTCGTCCTGTCAGACAGGTTTATTAAAACACACTGCTGCTCCTCTCATATGTGGACCCAGCAGAAGCAGCCTGTGGCCCATTTACAGTCCGGCTCCGTAGTTTGAGAAACCAGGCAGTAATGTTCCTCTATCAGCTGTGTGTTGTCAAACTGTTGTGATAAACAGGTTCCTACAGTAGAGTTATTATGGACCAACTCACTGTGGA
This sequence comes from Lutjanus erythropterus, assembly GCF_056507025.1. Taxonomy (NCBI): domain Eukaryota; kingdom Metazoa; phylum Chordata; class Actinopteri; order Lutjaniformes; family Lutjanidae; genus Lutjanus; species Lutjanus erythropterus. The sequence goes on from NC_139332.1 coordinate 32,956,327, forward strand.
CACTTCAGTCCACTTATTCTGATCTAATCTAGTGGAGATAAAGTGTTAATAATCTCTGCTGGTTATTATGGGATGGACAGAAACACTGTATCAGTGTAGTACAGCAGCATCCAGTCGTCTCAGTCTCACTAATGTTTCTGTTGAGTCTGACTGTGTGTTTCAGACCAGAAAAACCTCCATCAAACACTTTAATCTGCCTCAATAAAACACACTTAAAGACGGAGAATGGTGTGTGTGTGTGTGTGTGTGTGTGTGTGTGTGTGTGTGTGTGTGTGTTGTAACATGTATGGGTGTAATGATTCACTCATGTGTCCAATGTATCGGACTATAATGTGTAAGATAGGAGTGCATCGGTTCAGACGGCCTGTATCAGTAAAAAGCTGAACATGAATCGGAAACAAATCGATGCAGCACTAGCGTATCGATACATCTCATTAGAATGCACATACGTTTAATTTTGGGATCAGGGAGCTGCCACTGTAAGTTTCCTCAGTCTTCTCTCTCCCGCTGTCTCTGCCTGCACTGCTCTCGCTGGACGCCTGCTACCGCGCTCACAAAAACAAGTGCTCCCTCCTCCCTCTCCTGTGTCTCCTCTGCATTTGCTCAAAACAGACGGCGCAGAAAACAGCGACAGAAGTGACATTGTACCATGTCGCACTACCAAATTTTCATAATGTGCAAGTGTAGAACAAGTTTGTGTTTTATTAGAAAGATGAGAAACGCTGCTGCAAATCATTTATGTAAAACGTGTCTGACAGCAGAGAACAGAGACACGAGTCTGAGCCACAGAGACGTCATGTCACTGTGAGAGCAGAGAACAGGAAGCATCACTGTTCCTCCACACTGATCAAAACCACAGCACTCTTCATATGAAACAGAGCAGCAGATCATCTTACTGCAAAAATAACGATATTTTAAACAGTTTTCAAGTTTCTCATTTATCTCATCTCATTTACACATGAGACTCATAAGATATAAACATCACTGTAATGTCTCCTTCTCTCTGTCTTTAATGTTACTATATTTAGTAAAACTATCAGGATTTTTTGGCAACTAACATCACTCTACAAATTTAGCATTATTGAATCAAAATGTAAAGATTCACTCATTGCATTGCCTTGTATTGCATCGTATCGTATCATGACAGAGCAGAATCGTATCAAACCAAATTGTTGGCCACTTAAAAATGTATAAAACATATCGTATTGTTGAACATGTATCGAGATACATATTGAATTGTCTCAGTGAGATACACACCCCTAATAACATGTGTTTGCTAAAATACAAGATGAAAATATAAACATAATTTTCATCAGTAGAAAGTGAAACATTAACAAACCTCCAGTTTGGTTGAAACGCTGCTTTACAACTTCAATGTTGTTTTTGAAGGTCTGCTGGTTACCCACACATCTCTCAGTCTCTCTCTCCCAGTACTGAGGATCATCTGCTGTGACTTTCTTCATCCAGTCCTGTTTGGGTTCTGCTTTCTTGGTGTTACTGTCATAATAATCTATCTGAACTTCATCAACCAACCCAACAACCACAAACTCCGGGAAGTTTGAGACTTGAGAAGATTCAGTTTCGAAATACTTCACAGAGTGAATCACTAAAAGAAAAAGATAAAGTCATTTCAATTTTTATATCACAGTTTTATAAAATCACTGAACAATATTATTTATTTTCCAGCACACAGTCTCAAAAGGAATGACATTCAAGACATTCTATGTTATACATTAAATAATACAAAAATAAATTTATACACAAGAATTGTTTCTTTAACTGTTTAATATTTCTGATGATTTTGTCTTGAAAAATGCATTTATTCGAAAATAACATAACAAACAAATCAAATATTTACGTTGTGTAATTGTGTTCCTGACTTTCATTAATAGAAAACAGATGTAATATTTTTCTAATGCTGGATATCTGAGTGTGAAGAGAAACTCCAGTTTTTGTTCACAAACCTCTCAACAAAATATTTATACTGCTTCTGATTATAATTTTATTTTCTATAGTCAACAGATTAAACATTCTGTATTTGATGATATTACGTCACTTATGGTCTCTATTTTATAAATAATTTGTGAACAATGACACGTTCTGAGGCTCTGAATTACAAATATGTGCTCTGAGATTATTTGTCTTTTTTGAAGTCCTACAGTAATTTTTCTTATACAGTTTGGAAGTGGGTTCTTTTGAGCTTTTCTATTGTTCTGTATTTTCCATAATTATTGATGAGTAAGTAATAAATGATTTTACTTTTTTATGCCGTCAGATTTTTTTGTTTGTGAATTTCAAATGTTTGACTGTAAAGTTTTAATGTAACCAACAAGAAATAAATATCTGATCCAGTTCAATTGTGTATCTAACTTTCAAATATCTTGATTTATGCAAACTTAAGAATTATTCTTAAATTCACAATATTTTTGATAAACATTATTTTAGAGTTTCTATTAGTATCAGTATTTACCAGATTAAAAGATTATTTTTCTTTTCTTTTGTTAAATATCAACATTTCCTCCATCATGAACTGATTTTTCTTCACTTTTCATCCTGATTCTAAAAGTTTATTCTAGATTTTTTAAAGTCTGACCACAGAAGATTTTCTGCAGGTGTGTGTGAGTTTTGATAATTAAATGATGGTCTCTTTCAGGATCCTTCACTGTCCTCTGCTGTCTGAATACATGGAGATCATATTTCTGTGTTCAGCTGCACTTTAAAAATTCTGCACTGCTCACATAAAAAAGAAGAATAGAACACAGAATGTGGTATTGATTCAATACAAATTAACTCCAGGACCAGGATCACCAAAATCAATAACAATATTGATACTTGATAGCAGCTAATAATATCTGATTGATCATCTAGTTCTACTAAACATCATGTTATTGTACAGACAGTAAATGTAATAACTACCAGTGTGATGTGATCGAACCAAACTAACAAAACTCAGTTTGGATGAACGACATTAAATCAGATGTGTGTTTCAGTGTGTGGAGTCAAACTGTGAGATTCTCTGAGGAATGATGGGAAATATTTTATATGATTCACACAAAATGTTTTGAAATTTTTCCAGACTGGGAAAATGCATTAATTGTCCCCAATGAATGAACAAATTAATAAAAATATTTATATAATGTTCAAACATTAATATCACAGACAATAGAACAACTTATGTAAACCTGTAGCAAACAAATTATAGACTGAAACTGACATAAAGCCTAGAAACACTTTGTTTTAATGTTTGTCCCTCTTTTCTTTATTTATCTATTTATCTAGTGCAAAGGTGGAAGTTACTTATAACGAATTCTCAAATTACTGCAATTAAATCTTTTTTTTGATACTTGTACTTTTATGAGTAGATGTTCAAGTCTGCATTTTGATTTGTACTTAAGTATGCATTTATTTTCTTTCTTTCTTTTTAATTATTTTCTATTTGTTAGTAATTTTGTTTAATTTTCCTTTTTTCCATATAATTTTCTTTTTTGTATGTGTGAATACATGTGCCCGTGTCCACTATGAGCTGTGCTTCGGGCATCTGCACATTAAAAAGGTAAATTTATTCATTTATGTATTTATTCTCTAGTATTTATTAATTTCCATTTAATGTATTATACTTTTTGTCCTTTTGTATAAATCTGAAATGATCTTTACCTAATCAACCTAATTAAGCATTCCTACTATTACTTTCATTGTCCATCAGGATGCTGTTCTCTTTCCACCTGTCTGACTGTTTTCTGCTGCGTAGTTCTGCTGCCATTTTAACATGAAGATCGTGAATGGATCGATAATGGAAAAGAAAAGAGAAATAGACTTAACTTTTAGACTAAACTTTTCTTCTAAAAGAGTAACTTTTAGAGATTTATAAGACGAACGGACAGTATTTACGAAGGATTAGTGGCGTATTATCTTTTAAAACATTACTAAACATGATTAAAATCTATAAGGAGGTCCTTAAACTAAACATCAAAAACTATCAAACAAATCATAAATTCATATATACAGTAAATAAAGACACGAAGCATTTTTTTTAACAATCAATCGACTATAAATAATCAATAACTCACCTGCCGTCGCGCCATGTAGACCGAATCCCAGGAGAGACACAAACATCAAGATCTTCATTGTGAACTGTCGTATCTGAACATTTGATGGATTAATATGTTTATTTATCCAGAAAAATAGAGACACGGTGATTCTAGTTCGAGCAACAAGAGTGAAGTGAGGACAAGAACCAGGAAAAGGCGATGACATCAGCTTCGGTCTGAGCCAATGACAATTTAGTCTGAACATCAACGTCACTTATAACTGGGTAAAACTGACCAACCCAGGTTATGAATGAAAATGAAAGTTAAATGTGTTATTTTATTCTGTGTAAGTGGATGGAGAGACATTTATTTTGTTGTCTCAGCTTTGTTGTCATGTGAAAGGAGTTTTAAATCTTCTGCTGCTCAGATCTTGTATCATGTTTTGTAGGTTAATGTGATGTAATGTGCAGAAATGTGTGAATTTTCTGGGAGGTCAGAGGTCACTGACCTACTATCAGGACAGACAAGATAATAAAACACAAGATGGTTTCCATGAAACAATATTTTATCTCAGTGTTTTAGTCTGAAATGAAAAGAAGAATCAGAGAAATAAAATAAAAGCAGAAAGAGTCAGAGATCAGGTCACCTCTGTCCTTCACAATAAAAGCCTCTGAACTGATTTGGAGCTGTGGACGCTGAAAACTGCTTGAACAAGAGAAATGTAACACCACTGTTGATGTTTGAACACCTGATGCTGTTTTTCATTTTGCTCGTTCTTTGGCTCCGTTTATTCTGTTTCAGTCCTCATTTATTGTTTATGAAACACTTTATAAAAGGTTATAGATGTTTAATGAATAAAACTCAGATCTTTTGCTCTCACTTCTTCAACTGAGACAATATTATTCATGATTATTACACAAACAAAGAAATATGAGTCACATCTTTTATCTTGATGATTGATTTTGTTTGTGACATTGAGGCTTGAACTCTGGCTGATAAAGGCTCTTCCTGCTCACTGCTGATCAATACCTGAGTTTACTGAGTTAACTAAACTCAATATTCCCCCGGGATCAATAAAGTATTTCTGATTGTAAATGATCACTGAGTTTACCTTCACAGAGAAGTCAGCAGTGTGACAGCGCCCCCCTGTGGACGAGTTATGTATCAGGTCACCTGAGGTCATCTGACTTTCTGTTTCTGTTTGTCAAAAACATCCTGATCCATGACAGTTATTGATGAAAAATTGTCCTATTCCCTGTATTATCTTAATAATAACTCTCATGTCAGAATAATTCTTCTTCACCTTTGCTGTAGGAAACCAACTTTCATCTTTTAGAGCAACAACGTGACACAGAGGTTTTACAGTAAATTTAGAAACAAACACAGAAGGTTGTTTTGCACAAAATGTCAGATGATGTTGTTGAACTAGAGGTGTGAATAGTTTCCATCACTGAATTTACTGTTTGGAAGAGACTCACTGTGTGGAAGGTGGAGTGTTTGTCCATCTGTGTTCTGGATTCAGTTTCTTAGAGAGGTCAGAGCTGTCGTCGGGAGCTGTGAAGGTCAGAAACACTTTGTTAGTCCACTTTATCTGCACTGAATTACCACTGTCTTTTATTAACAGCTCAAACTGCAGGAAAAAACAAAAATTTTCTGCTCTTGTTCTCCTCCGGCACAGTTTGGTTTTGTGTCTGAGGGATCTTCAGTAAACCTCAAACTGGATCATGATCTTACCTTCTCAGCACTGACAGACAGTCACTCTTTAGACCTGGAAACAACAGAATCCCTCCACATTTATTTAGTGGATGAGAGACCTGATGAAGTTTTTGCACCTGGAGAAAATTAGAGGAATAAAAAGACAAAATACAGGAAGTCTTTCTGGAGTTCTGCAGGCAAACACTGTCAAAAAAAAAAAAACACTAAGACACTGACACTATAAATTTATTCTTCAAAGGCAAACAAACAGACCAACATGTATCGACTCTCTGTCTTCATCAGGGTCTGACAAACACTAATCAGTCTGAAATAAATGTCAGCTGTGGATGTATTCTAATGTTTAACACATAGAGGGCGCTACAGTAATACAGCAGGATATACACACATGGAGCAAATGTGGGCAGTAATTAACACAAGGTGAAATTATATTTAAATTAAAAAAGACAACAACAAATACTGAATGAGTAACATTCAACAATTACAAAATTACAAATAAATAATAATAACTTGCCATCAATGAATTGCATTTATTTTCAGTTTAAAAAGCAAGCAAAAAACTTTAAATAAATGTATATAAAGTAATAATAAGCTAAAATACAATAAAAAGACAATAAAAATATATATGTACAGAAAAAAACTCACAATGAAGCAACAAGCTACAGTGCTTTTATACCAAAAAGTAATTATCTGAGACTCTAGTGAGAATAAATCAATATTTTTTATTGGTCCAGAGTCATCATTACATAGTTTGTCCAGCAGAGAGCAGTGACAGCTTTATTTTCTAACTGTGAAATGTGCTGCTCACTTTGTATCAGGGTCACCAAAAAACTCCCAAATATTGATCAGTATCAGCTCAAAAATACACTATCAGCTGAACAATACTGTTTAGATATTTGATCTGTTATCAGGAAATAGATTTATTCTTTGACAGATTTGATAAAGTTTTTTTGATGTGAGCAGTGCAGAATTTTTAAAGTGCAGCTGAACACAGAAATATGATCTCCATGTATTCAGACAGCAGAGGACAGTGAAGGATCCTGAAAAAGACCATCATTTAATTATCAAAACTCACAGACACCTGCAGAAATTTATTTTTAATTTACAGAGTTCAAAACTGTAATTCAAAGCCTCAAGGGAGAAGAAACATGAATTTTCATTGGTCACAATTTATAGTATAAAATAGAGACCTGAGGTGTAATGTAATAAAATTTTAAAAAGTTTGAATCTGTTGAATTTTAAAAAAGAATCAGAATCAGAAGCAGTATAAATATTTTGTTGAGAGGTTTGTGATTTCAGATTTTAAACTAATATGATAATGAGGAGTTTAAGCTGCTAATGAATCATCCTGAAGAATAAATGACTCCACTAACTGGAAACTAAACTTTTAGTTTTTATCCCTTTCAGTTACGACTTCATGAACTGAATATTTGACTCATTTGATATTTAATTTCAGAATAATTATTTTTTCATGACGAGATCAGAGTAATATAATACAATAGTAATACTGAATTCACAACAGAGATTATTAGGATGTCTTGAATTCTGTGTGTTTAAATCAATATTTTTTATTGATTTGATCTCCTACATACACATTATGAAAGCAGATACTGAAATATATTGCACATATATCTAATTTTGCTAAGATTGAAAAAAGTTTTAAAAATTCAAGTAAATAAAAAAACACTTTAAATATCAGTTCCTCATAATCACATAATGTTTAAATAAGTGAATGCTGAGATTTGCACTGCAGCTTTTAACTACTGAGGATAAAACAAACGTAAAAAAACAGGATGTTAGAAGAATATCAAAAAGTCATTAAAAGGAGGAATGACAGAAAAGTTTGTTAAAGTTTGGGAAACTTTCTGGTCTCATTTCATTTCTTGGAGACCTGGTGAGTTCTCCTCTCTCACTGTAAATATTTACTGTTTCTATTGTTTCTTAATGAAGATGAACCATTTAAAGACAAAAACTCAACTGTTGTTATAGATTGTCAGCGTTGAGAAGGTGAGATTATGATCTTTATTTATTTTATTGTGAAGGACAGAGGTGACCTTAAAACACCATGTTGTGTTTTATTATCTTGTCTGTCCTGATAGTCGGTCTAATCTGCACCGACACCAGTGAGCAGGTCTGTACTGAAACATACCAACACATAAATAAAATACCTTATTGGACATGGACTTCAAAAAGGATATAAGATGTTCTCCTCTATCTCATTTAATAACCAGATGATGTGATTGATGTGTTTAAAATAACAGATAATAACAGTCCACACTGAGAAACTGTACTGCTGCACATCAGCTGCAGGTTTGAACCACATTTATGATGATGTTTTCATCAGGACTGTTTTCAATCTCAGGGCAGCCACACACAACAAAAGAACAATAAGACACTACAGCATCCACACAGACTCCAGAGTCTCTGGTCTGTAGCCGACAGTGACCTCTGACCTCCCAGAAAATTCACACATTTCTGCACATTAACCTACAAAAAATTAGACAAGATCTTATAGCAGAAGGTTTAAAACTCCTTTAACATGAGAACAAAGTTGAGACAACAAAATAAAGCCACGATAAACAGAATAAAATAAGAGTTTTAATCAGTTATAAGTGACGGTGATGCTCAGACTCAGAGGTTTAATGTTGTAGTGACGTCCTGTCATCGGTTGGGGGCAGCAATGCGCCAAACAGTGTCCAGTCAGCCGGAAAAGAAGAAGAAGAAAAAAGAAGCAAAACGAAGAAGAAGAAGAGGAAGAAGGCTAAATTCTCATTGGCTCAGACAGAAATTTATATCAGCGCCTTTTCTTGTCCTCACTTGACCCTTAGTGCTAAAAATAGAATCACAGCGTCTCTATTTATTTGATTAAATAAACATTTTAATCCATCAAAGCTTCAGATACGACAGTTCACAATGAAGATCTTGATGTTTGTGTTTCTCCTGGGAACAGGTCTACATGGCGCGACGGCAGGTGAGTTATTGATTATTTATAGTCGATTGATTGGTAAAGAAAAAAAAATCTTCCTGTCTTTATATATTGCATATATGAGTGAGTGTTTGTTTTGATCGTATTTGATTTTTCGTTTCAGGACCTCCTTATGCATTTTAGTCGTGTTTTAAAAAGTAAGACGCCACTAAACGTTACTTTCATAAATCCTGTTTATGCATCTTATTAATTCTTAATAGTTACTCTGTTATCAGCAAAGTTTAGTCTTAAAAGTGTACTCGATTTTTCTTTTACGTTATTTGGGCCATTATTTCACACTAATAACGAACTAATAAGATCGATACGGTCTGATCGATCTTCATGTTAAAATGGCAGCAGAACTACGCAGCAGAAAATAATCCAATACACTCAGACAGAGGTGGAAAGAGAACTGAACATCTGTACTCAAGTACAAGTACCGTTACATTAGTAAAAGATTACTCAATTACACTTAAAACTACTGTGTTAGAAAAATATTTAAGTAAAAGTACAAAGTATTCGTATCAAAGTATGATACATTAGCTGTCTTGTGCAACAGTGTATCGATATTGTTATTGATTTTAGTGATCCTGGTCCAGAGTCATCATTACATAGTTTGTCCAGCAGAGAGCAGTGACAGCTTTATTTTCTAACTGTGAAATGTGCTGCTATTTGATCTATTATCAGGAAATAGATTTATTCTTTGACAGATTTGATCAAGTTTTTTTTTATGTGAGCAGTGCAGAATTTTTAAAGTGCAGCTGAACACAGAAATATGATCTCCATGTATTCAGACAGCAGAGGACAGTGAAGGATCCTGAAAGAGACCATCATTTAATTATCAAAACTCACAGACACCTGCAGAAAATTATTTTTAATTTACAGAGTTCAAATCTGTAATTCAAAGCCTCAGGGAGAAAAAACATGAATTTTTATTGGTCACAATTTATAGTATAAAGAGGTGTAATGTAATAAAATAATAATTAAAAAAAAATGAATCTGTTGAATATTTTAAAAAAATAATTAGAATCACATGCAGCAAATATATTTTGTTGAGAGGTTTGTGATTTCAGATTTTAAACTAATATGATAATGAGGAGTTTAAGCTGCTAATGAATCATCCTGAAGAATAAATGACTCCACTAACTGGAAACTAAACTTTTAGTTTTAGTCAATTTCAGTTACGATATGAATGTACTTTATTTTTTATATTCTGTTTGCAGGAAAATAAATAACATTGTTCAGTGATTTTTTAAAACTGTGATATAAAACCTGACATGATGACATTAAGTTTTTCTCACAGTGATTCACTCTCTGAAGTATTTCTTCACTGGATCTTCTGAAGTCCCAAACTTCCCAGAGTTTGTTTCTGTTGGGTTGGTTGATGAAGTTCAGATAGATCATTATGACAGTAACACAAAGAGAGATGAACCCAAACAGGACTGGATGATCGACGCCACAGCAGATAATCCTCAGTACTGGGAGAGTCAGACTCAGACCTGTGCAGGTCGACAGCAGGCCTTCAAAGCCAACATTGAAGTTGCAAAGCAGCGTTTCAACCAAACTGGAGGTTTGTTAATGTTTCACTTTCTAATGATGAAAATTGTTTATATTCCCATCCTTTATTTTATCCTTTATCCTGTCTCTGTCTCTGTCTCTCAGGTGTCCACATTGTCCAGAGGATGTACGGCTGTGAGTGGGATGATGAGACTGGTGAGGTTAATGGTTTTGATCAGCATGGTTATGATGGAGAAGACTTCATATCATTTGACCTGAAGACAGAGACATTCATCGCTCCAAAACAACAGGCTCTCATCACCAAACACAAGTGGGACAGTAAAAAAGCTGAGATAGCTTTACATAAGAACTACCTCACCCAGATTTGTCCTGAGTGGCTGAAGAAGTATGTGGATTATGGGAGGAGCTCTCTGATGAGAACAGGTAGAATCACATGACCTGATGTAGTTTAATTTCATCTGTCTTTTTCCTCTCTGTCCCTCTCTTCTTTTCACAGTTAATTATAATAATTAATGAACAGTAAAGAACAGTGGCAGCTGGTCAATAGAGGACGCCGCCTCTCCACACATCCTAAAACTTCAGTGAAGAAGACTTCATCACTTTAAAATGTATAGTGTGTAGTTCCTTAAATGAACAATGACAATATTGTGTAGTTAGTGAGTAAAATATATAATCTGCACTAAAATGTGCTGTTCAAAATGTTTTTTACGATGTCTAAAGTTACAGATAGGTCACATGTTTCCGGCTCGGGGCGTAATTTTTTCGTCCATTTACTCTCATTATAAGTTGTGCATGTGTAGTTTGATCCTCTCAATACAAGAGACAGGAGCTTGGTGGGGCGAACAGAACCTGCGTCCTCAGAATTTATCTGAATGCTGCTGGTTTACACATCAGCAACCTCTGGGTGGCAGCAGAGAGCGAGAGGCTCGACCTGCATCTGATTATTAATACAGCAGAGTGAGACGTGTTGATAGTTGGAGGAGTTTAACGCGTCAGCTGCTAGAATGGAGACATAAAATCCATGAAGTCACTGTGAACGGATGTAATTCAGAATCGGACTCAGGTAAAGTACTTGAGTAAATGTACTTAGTTACATCCCCCCACTGGAGATGACAGAAGCTGAATGTGTGGTGTTGGTCTTTTACAAACTTTTAAATATTTGCTGTTTTGTGAAGAAAAGTGGGCGACACACCTTAAAGTAGGTACTTTATATAAACCTGTCAAAGACATTTAACCACAGAGTCACTGAGACATTTACATCTCAGGGAGAATTTACCTGCAAAAAGTATGTTTTAAGCCACAAAATGTCATTTTTTAATTAATTAATTTATTTATTTATTCTTAAATGTTGTTGTTTTCTAATAGGTTTTAGTGTGTTTGTAATTTTCTTCCATTGTCTGAAGGTTTGTGGTATCAGATGTCTTTCATACTTATTGAGGTACTTTTTGCTGACTTTAGTCTCATAAACTGTAAAATAAAATGTAATTATTATAAAGGATTTGTACAAATTGAAGTACCTTAACTTACCTTAACTAAGCAAGTTCCATTATGTAATAAAACATGTTCATTTAGTTCTGCAAGGCCCTTTTCGTATATTAAAATATTCTGGTGTGATACCTTAAGATGTTTGCCTGATTTTCACTACAGCGCCCCCAAGAGAAAAATTCACCGCCACTGGTAAAGAACCTTTAAACTGTCGTTGTCTTTCCTGTCCAGAGCTTCCCTCAGTGTCTCTCCTCCACAAGACATCCTCCTCTTCAGTCAGCTGCCACGCTTCAGGTTTCTACCCTGACAGAGCCTCACTGTTCTGGAGGAAAGATGGAGAGGAGCTTCGTGAGGACGTGGAACACGGAGAGATCCTCCCCAACCATGATGGAACCTTCCAGATGAGTGTTGACCTGGACCTTTCATCAGTCACACCTGAAGACTGGAGGAGGTACGAGTGTGTGTTTCAGCTCTCTGGTGTGAAGGACGACATCATCACCAAACTGGACAAAGCAGAGATCAGGACCAATGAAGGTAAGACTGAGATCAAATTTGTTTATTTAACATCCTGAGAAATGTTACAAACATTGTTCTAAATTAAAAAATCCATCAGTGTCATAAAAAAGTGCTCCGATATTAGTTAAAAGACCTAATACCTTACCTGCATCCAAATATGAAAAGGTGAGGCGTCACCTGACCTGCACACAAAGTGTCTGTAATATAAGAAACAAATGACACCTCAACTTATAATAAACAAATTCATGTTAAACTTCATTTGAATACCAAAATATATGATCATAATTTCAAAAATTCTTTTAACAGAATTTCTCCTCAACAGGGAATCCAGTTTACATTTACATCATCGCTGCAGTGTTTGTTCTTCTTCTCGTTCTCGTCGCTGTGACTGAAGTCTACATTTATAGGAAGAGGAACGGTGAGAGACCAGACAGAAACGGTGTCTTTTTTTTTTTTCCAACGTTTTGAATTTAGATGTTAAGAGCCACAGTTTCATGACTACAGCATGATGATGTAGAGAGAGGTGATGATGTAAGATCTAAACAAAACATAGAAGGTATTTATTTATCAGTTGGAGGGAATCTTCACTGGAAATAAGATGTTTAAGTCATTTTTAACAGAAACACCATAAATAACTTGTTTTATCTTTTTATTTCAGCCAAACGCCCTCCATCCCGTAAGTAGAACTTGTTTTTACTCTGTTGTCTCTGATCTGATGTGCACTCTGTAGATTAAAAAGTGTCATTTTGTGCTGAAGAACTTGTTGCAGTGTTTGCTGTTTGTAAAACACAGTGTCAGTTCAGAGCAGGATGTGGACTAACAATGTGTCTCTGACCTTACAGATATAAACAACCCTGAGGTCCAAATCAGACATAGTTTGGTATGAACAACATTTTAATTTCCTTTTATGATGATTAATTGATCGTTAGTTTTACTAATAATCAATTGAGCAAAGTGTTTACAATATGTAACCCTGATATTTTAGGTCTAAAAGATTCTTAATATTCTTATTTTTGGGATAAAACTGTCTAAACTTTTCTGATAAATGATTTTGTTTCCTGTTTTCTTTTTGTCTCTTCAGGTTTAAGGACACATTTCACTCTGGAACAATCAGTGCAGTGGTTGTGTGTCTGTGTTCGTCCTGGTGATAAACTGGACTCCACCTCTCGTCCACTGCACACTGGGTTTGACTCCAGTCCTCTGTGACTCTCAGCAGGATGAGCAGGACAGGAAATGGATGGATGGACTTTTCTATCACTGTGATCAATTATCTGGATTTGTACTTGATTCATTGGACACATGTTTACATCTGGTTATGACTATGTTCAAAAATATGAAAAATAAACATCGGCACAGAATTTATTTTCCAGTTCTGTAAATATTTTGTTTGTATATTTCTGATGAAACTTGAAGATTTTGTTTTTATTTAAACCAGGTAAAAAAAAATCTTAATGAATCAAGAGCATTTTATATTTGTTTTGCTTTAAAGTATCTTTTGATCTGTTTTGAAATATATTTTAATTTTAGCTGAGATTTTTTAAAGGCTTGTGTGACGTCTTGTAAATATTTCCTGCTGGTTTTTAAGGATGTTTTTTCTCCCATAAATTTGTCAACAGAAATTAAACAGTGATGCTCAAAATCACGTCTTGTGTTTGGTTCAGTAGTTGTTGGCTTTTATTTTGGTGCCCATATTAACAGATTAGAGCAGCCACACAACCTGCTTGAGCTCATGTGTGGCTGCAAAACGCATCATCCAGAATTTTGGAGTCTTGCCTGTCTTTTTGCATAATGCACGTCGGTTCACAATGAAAATGATCTATTGACTGTCATATTGACATCATTAATGCTACATTATTAGCAACATGACATCTTTTACTCCAGTTTTATTGACTGTATCTGTAGAATATGCCACAGAAATTAAAACATTGTGTGAAGGGCAGTGCGCTTTATTTTTCTTTCTTTCTTTTCTCTGTCTTATTCTATCCCTTCCTCCCTCCTCCCTCCTTCTTTCTCTGAACAAGGGGGAGAATCACTACCTTTGCATATGCAAGCTCTTTTCTTCTCTTTCAAACTCTTCTGCAGACTCAGTGTAAGACAGGGCTTTCAGCAGCCGCCCACAACAGAAACGCAGCCTGTGTGGACGCCACAGTTGGCGAGCTGCAGCACTTCAGTGAGGTAGCTATGATGCACAAGTACATGAATGAGACGTGAACCAGCTGTAAAAGACGACTTCCTGGAACAAAACTGGAGGAAACGGAGAAAAACTGAATAAGACATTTATGCTTTCAGAAACTGTTGCAACCAACCACTGCGAGGCACATTAATTTTTTGTGCTTAATAAGTAATAAATGTTAAACATAATAGCTTTACTTCAGTTTTTTGTTTTCATTAATCTTTTCATTCATTTTACATTGATGCAATGATGTTTTTCATCCGGGTCTCTAAGCATATTAAATGTGTGTTTTTCATAAATTTTGCAAATATTTTGTGGTTGAATGACAGAATAACTACATAAATGACAGGTTTCTGTAAACATGTAGACGGTGAATACAGTGCTCAGAATCACCTCCTGTGATGGATAATTGAAACCATGTTCTTTTCTTTGGTAAGATGTCAAGGGATATAATTCATTACAGTTTCCTCATACCACATGGGTTGTTAACTTGGGTAAAACCAGTGAAACCAGCTAGACAGTAATGGTGGTTACTGAGTGGATCATGGCATTTACATGAAGTCACCTGAGCACATACAATGTCGATTTAAAGGTATGGGTGTAGGATCTAGTGGTATCTGCCAGTGAGCTAGCAGATTGCAAACACCTCACCTCAAACAGTACTTCTAAGCATGCAGGCAAACCTATGGTGGCTACAAAATTCTGCATTTGGTTTGTCCCTTTTGGGCAACTGTAGAAACATGGCAGCCTTCAGGTAATGATGCACCAATAAAAAAAAAGTAATGAATATTATATTCCATTATTATCAAGGTATCAAGGTCACTTATTATCATTACACAACACAGGGCTGCATAACAAAAAGAGAGTTGTAGTCCATGCTATACATGTATAGTGTATGTGTATAAAAAAAAAAATAATAAAACAATTCTGTGACACGAGTTTCCTAACTCCATAACAGTTAGCGTTGAAGAAAATCTTTAATGAAGTGAGTTTCCTACAGTAATGCTTTCTACTGAACTTCCTTTCGAATCTAGAGCATTTATCTAAAATATTAAATAGTCATGACTAAAAGAGTGATGATAAACATTACAATAAGGTCTCACGATATTATTTACCATCAGTTTATGGCTTAAAAACTAAAAAAACCCCAAAAAGTGTGGATGTGGTTTTATCAGACTTGATTGACAGCAACCAAACAACCCAACAACTGTCATCAGATTCTGATTCGAATGTTGCTAAATCCTGGTTGGTGTATAAAAATTGTACTACACACATAACCAGGGTGTCTTTTGGTGATCTGGCTTCACTCAACCCAACAAAATCAATGAAGGATAAGTGCTCACACAAAGCTGCTGTGTTTATAGCATGGACAAGTCCACTGGCAGCAAAGCGGTCAAAAAAGTCTCAGACTGTGTCACTAATAATATTAATATTACATCAATTCTATAAAGCACGTTTCTTGATACTCAAAGACACTGTCTTGTTGTTAAAATCATCATAGAAAACAACACAATAAAAACAAATTTATATCTCAGCTGAAACACTGTCCCTCCAAACCTTCGGACCCAGGTCATGAAAATATCACTGATTCATCATTTGGTCATAAGTAGATCTGATTAAAATTACATTTGTGTATTCAGTTAAATTAATGTGCTGCTTAAATGTATTCTTATGGTGTGTGAGACAGTTTTAGCCTATTTTTTTCAGCTGCAGTGTTGAGAGAGAAATACAGCATCTAATGCTGATCATCATTCTGTCATCTGATCTGCAGACAGACGATCAATTGTATATCCCTCACTGTAAAACTCTTCTCTATATGGACACATGTATTTAGAGTAATGCACCAGTCAGTCAGAACACATTATAAAACAGACTTGGCAGCATATAAATGATAAACATCACAACATAATCCAACGTAGTCTTAATTTAATATCTTTTTTAAACACAAGTACAAGGCTTTAAGGCTTCAAGTCTCTGTTGTGGGATGAAATCAGTATTTAAAAGAACCATGAAATTATACTTTCCCTTCCTTCCTCTCATGATGATGATGATGAGCAAACTTAATTCCTGCCTGGATTATGATCACAGACAATGTTTGTTTGAAGAAACTGTTTTGTGCAATGGAGAGAACTGGACCCAAAAGCGAGACCCAGACAGCAGTTCAGTTTTAGGTGGCTTTATTGTCAAACAAAACAGGAATGGATGTCTTGGGTAGATACAGGGCTCTCAGGAGAAACAGGGTAAGCAGGCAGAGCAAGGCTGGAAACAGATGGCAGGCTGAAGCCGCAGGCAAATGGGTTCCCAGCAAGTGTCGATCTGAAGCAGAAAACAGATGAGTCTTATGCAAAAATCCACACGAGGAGAAAAAGCAATCAGTAACAGGTAAACCGTGGTCAGTACCACAAGGCAGACTGAACGATCTGGCAGAGACTGGGCTGCAGAGTCGGGGTATTTGTACTGCTGGAGTTGATTGGTGGATGGTTTTCAGGTGAGCAGGCAGATTGGTAGCAGGAGTTGATTGGCAGCAGAGCTGATGAGCCACGCCAGACACAGACACAGAGAGACAAGGAACCACAAGAAACAAAGGGAGAAACAGCTGACACATGAGGAATGAAGGGAAAGGCAGACTATGACAGAAATACATTTATATGTTGGATTCATAACAAGGTGTTTGAGGTGGATGGTGGCTGTACGAAGTGCAGGATTTTAACACCAGGGTTCACATCCAGATGCCTGCAACAAAAGTGCTTTGGTGAAGGAAATATTGGCATTTTATGTAGGTTTAGGCAATAAAAGCACCCTGGGTATGGTTATGGACAGATTGTCATTTTGAGAAGGTTTTGGCAACAAAAACACTTTTTCCATCTGATATTTGCTTTTGCTTTTTAGTTGTATATAAACATAAATTCTAGGAGACTGGGATTAAATAAGTGACATTACCTTTTTACAATTTGAATGCTTCAAACAAGTGAGAGGAGCACAGAGTACAGAAAAGAAATCTCTGCTGTGAAATAATCAAAACTGTTCTAACTTTGGCAGGAATCGCCTCGTTACTTATAGTGACAAGATGAATTAGTTTTCGAGGCCTTTAAGTTAAACGAGGTGATAAAGAGAAAATACAAGATGAGGCACAGATATAAGCTGCACATCAAGGGCTGTTAAAGAGTTTACTTTGTGTTTCACTGTGACACTAACTTTATTAACCAATTAAATGATGGTAAAGCCTAGTGGATAACTTTATTGGTTTACAACATATTAAAATAAAATGAATAATGGCTATTTTAAAACTGAATGGCTTTTACAGAATATGTGGCTGGGTGGAACTGACATATTTAGAAGGATGATCTGTTTTTTGTTTGTTTGTTTATTATTTGTGTGTATTTAGGTTTGTGCTCAGTCAGTCCACTACACTCACCCACTGCACTGACCTCTAGTGGTTTTCTTCTTATTTGCAGAGGTGTTCAGATATGCAACTGTAAACTGTCCACTCCAATAAACTGGGGATAAATGAAATTTCTTCTTTGGTGTTCGAATCATTAATACGTATATTTGAAAACAGCAAACTGTATATAGATATTCTGTGCTCTGTATATTTCTTTTAATGTGTGGAAATGGTTTTACTGGAATCTTCAGCCAAGACTCAGCATGTAAGAATGTATGTGTCTTTAACAGACGATTATTTTTTATTTCATTTTATAATAATTATTATAAAATAAAATCACTAATCTCCGAAAATACATTTATTTCTGTGGGATGTTTTCTGTGTTACTAGAAACAAATGTTTTGTTACAGCAGGACGGTGACATATTGTGCCTTTAAAGAGGAAAGACAACCACACACAGCTCTCGCCTTCACTTGTCTGTATTGAGTGAGGTAGAGGAGCACGAAGCCCAAAGCAAAACCAACAGATCGTCCTCTGTTGTATCACTGGCTTCACAGTGTAAACAGTGTCCAGTACCAACACACCAATTATTCTACTGATAACATACCTAAAAAGACTAGTTGCTTTTTGGTGAAATTCACTGTTTTGACTCAAAATATGTGTTTTATTTCCGATAGTAGGTCAGTGACCTCTGACCTCCCAGAAAATTCACACATTTCTGCACATTACATCACATTAACCTACAAAACATGATACAAGCAGCAGAAGGTTTAAAACTCCTTTCACACGAGAATAAAGTTTAGACACCGAAATAAATACACGATAAACAGAATAAAATAAAATCATTTAATTTTCACTTTCGTTCATAATTCGAGTTTGTCAGTTTTACCCAGTTATAAGTGACGTTGACGTTCAGACTCAGAGGTTTAATGTTGTAGTGACGTCCTGTCATCGGTTGGGGGCAGCAATGAGCCAAACAGTGTCCAGTCAGCCGGAAAAGAAGAAGAAGAAGAAGAAGAGGAAGAAGGCTAAATTCTCATTGGCTCAGACAGAAATTTATATCAGCGCCTTTTCTTGTCCTCACTTGACCCTTAGTGCTAAAAATAGAATCACAGCGTCTCTATTTATTTGATTAAATAAACATTTTAATCCATCAAAGTTTCAGATACGACAGTTCACAATGAAGATCTTGATGTTTGTGTTTCTCCTGGGAATAGGTCTACATGGCGCCACGGCAGGTGAGTTATTGATTATTTATAGTCGATTGATTGGTAAAGAAAAAAACTCTTCATGTATTTATATATTGCATATAAGAGTGACTGTTTGTTTTGATCGTATTTGATTTTTAGTTTCAGTGCCTCCTTATGCATTTTAGTCGTGTTTTAAAAAGTAAGACGCCACTAAACGTTACTTTCATAAATCCTGTTTATGCATCTTATTAATCCTTAATAGTTACTCTGTTATCAGCAAAGTTTAGTCTTAAAAGTGTACTCGATTTTTCTTTTACGTTATTTGGGCCATTATTTCACAATACCGGAACTAATGAGATCGATACGGTCTGATCGATCTTCATGTTAAAATGGCAGCAGAACTACGCAGCAGAAAATAATCCAACTCACTCAGACAGAGGTGGAAAGAACTGAACATCTGTACTCAAGTACAAGTACCGTTACATTAGTAAAAGATTACTCAATTACACTTAAAACTACTGGTGTTAGAAAAATATTTAAGTAAAAGTACAAAGTATTCGTATCAAAGTATGATACATTAACTGTCTTGTGCAACAGTGTATCAATATTGTTATTGATTTTAGTGATCCTGGTCCAGAGTCATCATTACATAGTTTGTCCAGCAGAGAGCAGTGACAGCTTTATTTTCTAACTGTGAAATGTGCTGCTCACTTTGTATCAGGGTCACCAAAAAACTCCCAAATATTGATCAGTATCAGCTCAAAAATACACTATCAGCTGAACAATACTGTTTATGTATTTGATCTGTTATCAGGAAATAGATTTATTCTTTGAATACATGGAGATCATATTTCTGTGTTAAGCTGCACTTTAAAAATTCTGCACTGGTCACATAAAAAAAAAGGTTTGTCAAATCTGTCAGACAGCAGAGGACAGTGAAGGATCCTGAAAGAGACCATCATTTAATTATCAAAACTCACAGACACCTGCAGAAAATCTTCTGTGGTCAGACTTTAAAAAATCTAGAATAAACTTTTAGAATCAGGATGAAATGTGAATAAAAATCTGTTCATGATGGAGGAACTGTTGATTTTTAGGAAAGGATAATAGAGTTTAAAAAAGTCAGTTTCCAGAAATCATCAATGGGAAACTGTGATACACAAGGGAACAGGGTCACATATTTTTTAAAAAAAATAGAATCACATGCAGCAAATATATTTTGTTGAGAGGTTTGTGATTTCAGATTTTAATCTAATATGATAATGAGGAGTTTAAGCTGCTAATGAATCATCCTGAAGAATAAATGACTCCACTAACTGGAAACTAAACTGGAGTTTCTCTTCACACTCAGATATCCAGCATTAGAAAAATATTCAACTGTTCTTACAAACTGTTTTCTATCAGTGAAGGTCAGGAACACAACTGTATGATAAAACTGTTTGACTTGTTTGATATTTTATTTATAAAATAAAAGAGTTTCTGGAACAAAATTTATATCTATAAATGTTTGTATTTATTGAACAGAGATTATTAGGATGTCTTGAATTTACTGCAGTTTGTTTTGATTCTGTGTGAAAATAAATAACATTGTTCAGTGATTTTATAAAACTGTGATATGAAAACTGAAATCATGACATTAACTTTTTTTCTTCCAGTGATTCACTCTCTGAAGTATTTCTTCACTGGATCTTCTGAAGTCCCAAACTTCCCAGAGTTTGTTGCTGTTGGGTTGGTTGATGAAGTTCAGGTGGTTCATTATGACAGTAACACCGAGAAAGCAGAACCCAAACAGGACTGGATGATCGACGCCACAGCAGATGATCCTCAGTACTGGGAGACACAGACTGGGAACTTTGCGAGTGAACAGCAGGTCTTCAAAGGCAACATTGAAATTGCAAAACAGCGTTTCAACCAAACTGGAGGTTTGTTAATGTTTCACTTTATACTGATGAAATTATGTTTATATTTTCATTCTCAGGTGTTAACACTCACACACACACACACACACACACACACACACTCTCTCACACACACACACACACACACACACACACACACACACACACACCATTCTCCATCCTTAAGTTTGTTTTATTGTTGAAAATTAAACTGTTTAATCAGGACACACAGACTGTCTCCCAGTCTCCATACTGGTCCTGATGGTCTGTGTCTTATTCTGACCAGCTGCAGTGACACACTGCTGAACAGGACACACTGTCCTGGCTGAGCAGGTGGAGTCTGGTGACTAATCCTGGACTGAAAGTGTCCTTCAGTGAAGCTTGTAGAGCAGCTTCAGGACAGTCTAGTCTGTAGTTTCTCACAGGACGAGGACATTGTTGGACTGATCCACTGGCTGCAGGGTCTCAGTGGGTGTAATGTTCAGTCCAGGATCAGGTTTAATCTGTGTGTGTGTGTGTGTGTGTGTGTGTGTGTGTGTGTGTTCGTTCAGCTCACATTAAATCACACCACCTTCATCAGAGGAGATAAACTGTTGGTCTCAGTGGAGTCAGTGTGTCTCTGTGGTAAAAAAAAAAAAAAAAAAGAAAAGAGGATATGAAGTGTGTTAGGATGTCCCTCTGTTTCCCAGCAGTCTCTCTGTCTGTCTCTGAGACGTCCACACTGTCCAGATGATGATTGGCTGTGAGTGGCGTCCATCCAGCCAATCACAGCAGGAGGTGTAGATCCTCTGTTTTGGTGTGTGTGGATCAGTGTGTCTCTGTGGTGAAGATGTGATATCAGCTGATGATAGATGACTGTGCTGTGATCTCACTCTGGTTTAATGCTGTCTCTGTCTCTGTCTCTGTCTCTGTCTCTGTCTCTGTCTCTCAGGTGTCCACATTGTCCAGAGGATGGTTGGCTGTGAGTGGGATGATGAGACTAAAGAGGTTAATGGTTATCTTCAAGATGGTTATGATGGAGAAGACTTCATATCATTGGACCTGAAGACAGAGACATGGATCGCTCCAAACCAACAGGCTGTCATCACCAAACACAAGTGGGACAAGGACAAAGCATTCAGTGCAGAGAGAAAACAGTACCTCACCCAGATTTGTCCTGATTGGTTGAAGAAGTATGTGGATTATGGGAGGAGCTCTCTGATGAGAACAGGTAGAGTCACATGACCTGATGTAGTTTAATGGACACAACAATCTTCATATTTCTCTTCTGTTTCTAACCAACAGTAACATCACAATAAATATGAACCAACATACAGAGACACACTTTGTCTCAGTTTACACACATTTCTCTTTCTCTCTGCTGTGTTTCTGTCTGTCTCAGTTTGTCTCTCTGTCTCTGACTCTGTCTTTCTCACACTCACTGTCCTCCTCCTCCCTTTCTAATCTGTCTCACCCTCCTCACCTCTCTTCATCTGTCTTTTTCCTCTCTGTCCCTCTCTTCTTTAAAACACATGACATCAAACAGGAATGATAATATTAATAAACAGTAAATACTAATAAAGAACCTATAAACTGTCTTTGTCTTTCCTGTCCAGAGCTTCCCTCAGTGTCTCTCCTCCATAAGACGTCCTCCTCTCCAGTCAGCTGCCACGCTTCAGGTTTCTACCCTGACAGAGCCTCACTGTTCTGGAGGAAAGATGGAGAGGAGCTTCATGAGGACGTGGACCACGGAGAGATCCTCCCCAACCATGATGGAACCTTCCAGATGAGTGTTGACCTGAACCTTTCATCAGTCACACCTGAAGACTGGAGGAGGTACGAGTGTGTGTTTCAGCTCTCTGGTGTGAAGGACGACATCATCACCAAACTGGACAAAGCAGAGATCAGGACCAACAAAGGTAAGACTGAGATCAGATTTGTTTATTTAACATCCTCAGAAATGTTACAAACATTGTTCTAAATTAAAAAAATCCATCAGTGTCATAAAAAAGTTATTGAATATTAGTCAAAAGACTGTTTCTGAACCACAACTTCAGTTCCAACATTTACTGATAAAAACTCCCACATTACCTGCATCCAAATATGAAAAGGTGAGGCGTCACCTGACCTGCACACAAAGTGTCTGTAATATAAGAAACAAATGACACCTCAACTTAGAATAAACAAATTCATGTTAAACTTCATTTGAATACCAAAATATATGATCATAATTTCAAAAATTATTTTAACAGAATTTCTCCTCAACAGTGAATCCAGTTTACATTTACATCATCGCTGCAGTGTTTGTTCTTCTTCTCGTTCTCGTCGCTGTGACTGAAGTCTACATTTATAGGAAGAGGAACGGTGAGAGACCAGACAGAAACGGTGTCTTTTTTTTTTTTCCAACGTTTTGAATTTAGATGTTAAGAGCCACAGTTTCATGACTACAGCATGATGATGTAGAGAGAGGTGATGATGTAAGATCTAAACAAAACATAGAAGGTATTTATTTATCAGTTGGAGGGAATCTTCACTGGAAATAAGTTGTTTAAGTCTGTCATTTTTAACAGAAACACCATAAATAACTTGTTTTATCTTTTTATTTCAGCCAAACGCCCTCCATCCCGTAAGTAGAACTTGTTTTTACTCTGTTGTCTCTGATCTGAT
This sequence comes from Lutjanus erythropterus, assembly GCF_056507025.1. Classification (NCBI taxonomy): domain Eukaryota; kingdom Metazoa; phylum Chordata; class Actinopteri; order Lutjaniformes; family Lutjanidae; genus Lutjanus; species Lutjanus erythropterus. The sequence goes on from NC_139332.1 coordinate 32,979,841, forward strand.
GTGCACTCTGTAGATTAAAAAGTGTCATTTTGTGCTGAAGAACTTGTTGCAGTGTTTGCTGTTTGTAAAACACAGTGTCAGTTCAGAGCAGGATGTGGACTAACAATGTGTCTCTGACCTTACAGATATAAACAACCCTGAGGTCCAAATCAGACATAGTTTGGTATGAACAACATTTTAATTTCCTTTTATGATGATTAATTGATCGTTTCTTTTACTAATAATCAATTGAGCAAAGTGTTTACAATATGTAACCCTGATATTTTAGGTCTAAAAGATTCTTAATATTCTTATTTTTGGGATAAAACTGTCTAAACTTTTCTGAAAAATGATTTTGTTTCCTGTTTTCTTTTTGTCTCTTCAGGTTTAAGGACACATTTCACTCTGGAACAATCAGTGCAGTGGTTGTGTGTCTGTGTTCGTCCTGGTGATGAACTGGACTCCACCTCTCGTCCACTGCACACTGGGTTTGACTCCAGTCCTCTGTGACTCTCAGCAGGATGAGCAGGACAGGAAATGGATGGATGGACTTTTCTATCACTGTGATCAATTATCTGGATTTGTACTTGATTCATTGGACACATGTTTACATCTGGTTATGACTACATTCAAAAATATGAAAAATAAACATCGGCACAGAATTTATTTTCCATTTGTGTAAATATTTTGTTTGTATATTTCTGATGAAACTTGAAGATTTTGTTTTTATTTAAACCAGGTAAAAAAAAATCTTAATGAATCAAGAGCATTTTTTATTTGTTTTGCTTTAAAGTATCTTTTGATCTGTTTTGAAATATATTTTAAGTTTAGCTGAGATTTTTAAAGGCTTGTGTGACGTCTTGTAAATATTTCCTGCTGTTTTTTAAGGATAAGGGATGTTTTTTTTTTCTCTCTTAATTTTTTAAACAGAAATTAAACAGTGATGCTCAAAATCACTTCTTGTGTTTGGTTCAGTAGTTCACTGATTAATAAAGTTGTTCTGTGATTTCATTCTTTTTATACTTTTGTTTTACTTTTCAATATAGTGACAAATGTTTTAAATTTATGTCTTTTTGTGATTCCACATATATGCTGACACACATCTGTGACTGTAGCTACAATTATATGAATATTATCACTACATTTTATTTTGACCTTTTGTGACCTTTATTGATAAATAAAGGATTCATGTGAGCGGCTGAATATGGATGAATCACATCGTCTGAAACAGTTTGAAGAAGAGAAATTCAAACTGACAACTTGTTTAGTCACATTTTCATCAAAATGATATAAAACTATTGGCCTGCGCCTAAAAACCCCACTGAGGTCAGAGCCTTCTTTGGGCTGTGATCTTACTACAGAAGCTTCATTTATCAGTTTGCAGAAACGTCTGAGCTGCTGCATGTCCTCACTGAGACAGGGAAGACAGTTTTATGGACTGAGGTTGAACAGACAGCTTTTGAAAGCCTCTGCAAAGCACCGTGTGACACACCCACATATGACAGGGAATTGTGGGCCATCTGTCACTTTTGCCAATATTTGACAGGCCACAAACCCTGAAATATGAAAACCTGAATATGAACGGGCTGCGCTTCATCCAAGCTCAAAAATCTGATCCTGAGCTGCAAACAATCATGAACTGGTTGTTGACTGACAGTCGGCCACCAGTCTCAAACATTAAAGCAGCCTGACCAGAAATGAGACAGAACTGGAGAGAGTTTCCTAAACTCATCCTCACTGATCGTCTCTTGTGTCTCAAAGTCAGACCTTCACCAGGTGTTTTACAGGTATTTCAAACATTACATGGACATTTTACTCTCTGGACATTTCAGTGCATAAAAAACATCTCAGACACGCCGTGGTCATCGATATGTATTTGTTGGGAAGGTGGAACGAGCAAACAGGACCATAAAGGATAAAAAAAATATCTGTACACCAGAGGAGGTGAGTGTGATGACCACCTAAGACAGGTTGAATTTGCACACAACACAAGTGTTCACTCCTCCACCAAACACACTCCTCTCTCCCTGGTTCATGGTCGAGAGGCCCGCCTGCCTGCTGATCTGCTGCTTGGGGTCTCCACAGGAGTTTCACATGTCCCTCCAGATACTCCAAGTGAATATGCCAACTCTGTCTTACAGAGACTGTGCGCTGCTTTTCACTCTGTTGCACAAAATAGTGAAGCAGCAGCTGCTCAACAAAAACATGACTATGATGGTTGGATGAAACACAGCCATTGAGCCAGGTGATTTGGTGTGGGTTGACCTTCCTGCCCTTGCCGGACAAAAGCTGTCACCGAAGTGGATGAGCCCCTTCAAAGTGTTAAGACGGTTGGACTCAGAGTGGACTTTTGGACCAGCGGGACCCAAGAGCGAAGCCATCAAAGTCATTCACTACAACCTTATCGCTCTGTCTGGTGCACAGAAAGGAATCCACCATCATCGTCGGGACGGTCCAGGTCCTCCACCACTTCCTGCACTCTCTGGCTGCAGACCTTATGTTTACAGGGGCTGTTGGAGCCACAGTAATGTTTTTTGTTTGTTTTGTTTCTTGTTCAATTAATATATAAGTGATTATATGTAAATAGAGATGCAGTTTTGTTGTTTGTACACGGGGTGGAGCACCAGGTCAGAAGGTAATATAGGTAAGAGGCAGGTGATGAGCAGCAGGTGAGTGAACAGCACAAGCAAACTGTTTTTTTTTACTGTGTGTGGCAGCATGGAAGTTTGGCAAAGTGTTGGAACTGAAACTGTTAAATGGATACTTAACTGTGATGGACAGTAAACCTGTTAAATGGAAACCTGTCTGAGATGAATAATGGACGTATAATGATTTACCTGTGTGAAGGTGAGCACCTGTGGAAATAAATGGGTCACCGCACCCAAAGAAATCAACGAATTGGACATTGGTTTATTGTTGTTGCCAAGAACACGCGTCCGAACAAGTTCACCCCTCAGTGGCCTTAAATGTAATGTCTGGGTTTTTCATTGAAAGACAAATACATTTATTGTATTCTTGACCTCGTCATGGAACAAGCAATAAAGAGATCAAGTTTGTCTTATTTCTTTGAGCTGTTCTGTCAACAAACTGTGCTGCAGAATCCCAGTGATGAAGAGGACCTTCATCACACTCTGACAGTCTCTGTTGTCTTATGATATATATTTTGTCCTACCAGTCGTCCTCAGGCTGGGACACATTATCCACTTCTATTAATACGTCATCGATTTTGTCCCGACACAACCCATGCAGCCATTATTGACTGATCGTATTGATTGATGACAATCTATAACAAGAGTTGAGTTTTTGACATTTGTCTTTAGACAGCTCATCTTCATGAACACAGACTTTGTAAAGTCTCTGATAGATCTACTGTCTGATCAGAGGACATGAGTGAATAAACCAACAGAGCAACTTCATTTAATGATCAACTATTGAACTTAATTTCTGTATTGTTACGCTCCACCGTAAGGTGACCTTACTGCAGCAAACAACACTCCACAATTAACCCAAATAATCCACAAAGAGACACTTTTAAAATGAGCAAATCCATGGGATTTATTAACACAAAATACAAATAAATATACTTAATGAAGACTAACAAAAGACATTAAGTCAAAACATAAGTTCAGCTGTAACAGTTTGTACAAAATTAAAGGAGAAAAAAAATACCCTTGTCCTTAAAAGAAAAAAAAAAAACAGCAGAAAATGTTTACAAGACATCATACAACTCGTTAATAATCTCAGCTGAAGTTAAAATGTATTTCAAAATAGATCAAAACATACTTGAAAACAAATACAACAAGATGCTCTTGATTTATTAAGAAAAACCTGAGAACTATAAATTACTATTTTTTAATCTAATCTCAACTATTTACAGAATTGGAAAATATTTTGTGTTTGTGCACAGGAGCATTTACATAATGTAGTCATAACCAGATGTAAACATGTGTCCAATGAATCCAGATAATTGATCACAGTGATAGAAAAGTCCATCCATCCATTTCCTGTCCTGCTCATCCTGCTGAGAGTCACAGAGGACTGGAGTCAAACCCAGTGTGCAGTGGACGAGAGGTGGAGTCGAACACAGACACACAACCATCAACACAACAGACAACAACAGACAATTTAGGGCGTCCAATTTATGTATGAAGTTTTCAGATGTTGCTGATTGATTTTCAGTTTTGTGTCCAGTGATCAAACACAGACAGAGAACAAAAGAATGACTTTCTCTGTAGAAATAATATTTATATTTATATATAATTTATATCATCAAATCAACAGACCCCAAGAGTATATATGACAACTGGAATGCATGTTTGTGTGTGTGTGTGTGTGTGTGTGTGTGTGTGTGTGTGTGTGTGTGTGTGTGTGTGTCTATTTACATTTGTATTAGTTATATTGATCTTACCAGTAACCAAACACCAGAACTATAATTCTGTAACTATGGTGGATTTGTTTTAGATGAACACACAAATCAGTAATATATGTATGAGAAGTGCTGAGATGCTTTTCTTTCTTTTTTATATTCTTTTTTTTTTCTTCTCTCTTCTTGCAAATATGAAAGATCCTCATTTAATTAAACAACATTTAAGCAACATTTTATCAGAGAAACTCTACTTTTTTGAATGTTGCCATTTATGTCTGATAATATTTGTCTCAACCCATCTTTCAATTTTTTTGTATTCCAATCAATTAATAAACATCTACTACAGATTCCCAACCCTGATTCTATCACTTTATGATATGATGATCAATAATCAATGAATTCTCAGTTTATGGAGGAGAATGTGGCGACACCGCTCCTTGTTCCAGAGAAAAATTTATCCAGAAACCTGAAGAGACAAAAAGAAAAACATTAAATAGAAAACAATATAATTTAAAATATCAGTGATTCAGTCATTTAAGTGTGAACATTTATTAAAACAAGTGTTTACCTTCTATGTGTCTGAAGTAAAATAGTTTTTTGCTAATTAGGTTGAAGATCATTTTAATAAATTAGTGTCAGTTTGTCTGAAGGTTAATATTTGAGTTTTTAATATGATGTTTAATCTGAGCTGCTGATGTGAAGGTTTCTGAAAGCATCTGTGTCTTTCTCTTAATAATCTCACTTAACTTCATATTAAACAGCTTCACATTTGTTGTGGAAAATCAATTGAAAGTCACAGAAGTGTTACAGTGAATAAAGAAACAATCACACATAGTTTAGTGCAGCTTTGTCTAATAACAGGTGTGAATAGTTCATGTCTCATATGAAGAGACTCACTGTGTTCAGGGTGGTGTGTTTGTCATTCAGGACTCTGGATTCAGTTTCTCAGAGAGCTCAGAGCCGGTGTCAGGAGGGTTAGGAGGACATTTGGCTGAAACGCAAAGCAAAGACACAAAATTTTAGTTCTCAGCTGCCAAAATGCCAGAATATTTTTAAATACCTTCTTCACAGTGGATATAATCCCTCTTCTAGTCACACAGACTGATCAATAAATCTCTTCTGGCTGTTTGTTTTTATCTCATTAAATGTTTTCCCATTTGTATGAAAAATACACTTGAATAAATAATAATTCAAAAGAAATTACAGCTTTTATCTATTTTTTCAAAAGTCAAAAATACCATCCAAAACAGTCAGAAAACTGCGACTGCTCTCTCAACCTGTGAGCCACTAAAATATCTTAAAGTTTTTGTTAAGTGCCATAAAATTGTTGGTGAGTCTTCAAGGAACATGAAAGTATCTGAGTGTGTTACCAGTAACCACATACAGAAAATACAACTGTATTTTCTAAACCATCGAACATAATATTTAAAACATAGAAGCAAATATGATGAGACATAAAAATATAAATAATTTTGCTCCTTTGGTTGTTTCATCATGACTCTGTGTCTCTGAGCTGTTCAACACTCACTGTTGTTAGAAACAGATCTTGATGTGCAAAGTCTAAAATCAAAACACAGTAAAAAGAGACAATCTTTCTGTTTGTGTCTCTCACCAGCTTTCTTCTTTTTGTAAAGCACAAATCCAATGGCAGCGATGAGGACGAGAGCGAGAACAACCACTGCAACAATGACTGCAGGAACAGGAACTGGATTCACTGTTGAACAGAAAACAAGAAAAAATATTCACAACCTGATGAAGCAGGTTAGAGAGAAGAACAACCATTCACCAACCAGACCACAATCCTGTATACAGACTCTATATGTTTGTTTATCCTGCTGTTGTTGTTTATTTAAACTTTTATCCTCCTTGTCTGAATATAATGACTGTATCTGTGTTTGTTTATCCTTGTGTAACTTTGTTGTCTTTGTTTTTTAGTTTCTGTCTCATATGTTGGTTTTTGGCTCAATGAGAGTTTCTGACAAATTCTGACAACATTCATCCAGTTATTAAATAATTCTACTAAAACTACTCATCATCTGAATCTGATTGCTGTTGACATTAAAAGAAATGGTTTAATTTTTCTTTTAATGTTAAAAATTGTGACCATTTATTTTGGTATTTAAATGAAGTTTAACATGAACTTTTTTGTTATAAGTTTAGGTTGCAAATATTTCCGCACTTTTTTTATGACAATGATGGATTTTTGTTAAACTGCTTTTATGAAGTTAATTTAAAACAATGTTTGTAACATTTCTGAGGATGTTAAATAAACAAATCTGATCTCAGTCTTACCTTCGTTGGTCCTGATCTTTGCTTTGTCCAGTTTGGTGACGATGTCGTCCTTCACACCAGAGAGATGAAACACACACTCGTACCTCCTCCAGTCTTCAGGTGTGACTGATGAAAGGTCCAGGTCAACACTCATCTGGAAGGTTCCATCATGGTTGGGGAGGATCTCTCCGTGGTCCACGTCCTCATGAAGCTCCTCTCCATCTTTCCTCCAGAACAGTGAGAATCTGTCAGGGTAGAAACCTGAAGCGTGGCAGCTGACTGGAGAGGAGGACGTCCTCTGGAGGAGAGACACTGAGGGAAAATCTGGAGAGGAAAGACAAAGACAGTTTATAGGTTCTTTATTAGTATTTACTGTTGTGGGTTAATTATATTATCTATAAGGACCTGCTCAGTGAATGTATCAAAGAAATGAAAAATCTAGACAGCAATCTAGCAGTTTGGTACAACTGATAAACTGGTTAATCCACTTAGACCAGTTCCTGCTGAGCTCCACTCCTCAGAGAAATGTAATGAATTTGCCACCTACTTTAAGTATAAAATCTCCAATATTAGAAGTGAAATTGTGGCTTGCTCTGCTGGTGGGTGTGACCTCTCTTCTTCCTCTCAGTGCCATACTGCCAGCACTCTTTACAACTTCGCCCTGATTCAGACTAGTGAGCTACAAGATGTGGTGCAGCAGCTCAGTTGTGTGTCTATCGGTAACTGTAAATCTGATGAGGTTGGCGTTCCATACGGAGTCCCTCAGGGGTCAATTCTAGGTCCTTTGTTATTTAATTTGTACATGCTTCCGCTTGGGTCCATTATACAGCGACATAATTTTTCATATCAATCATATGCCGATGACACACTGTTATACATATCTGTTTCCACCAATAACCTTAGCCCAGTAAATGACCTCATCCAGTGCATCACAGATATCAAATTTTGGATGGTGATGAATTTTTTACAGCTTAATCATGACAAAACAGAGATTCTGTTGGTAGGACCAAAGTCTTTGAGGAATGAAATTTAATCTTTAACTCCCCTGTGTGATTTTAACTTCCAGAAGCACATCTCTAATATTTCTAAGACTGCCTTTTATTACCTCAGAAATATATCAAAAGTTACATGCTTATTGTCTCAGTCAGACTCTGAAACATTGGTTCACGCTTTTATTTCCAGTAGGCTGGATTACTGTAATGCACTTTTTGCAGACATTAAATAAACTTATTTATTCAGAATGCAGCAGCCAGAGTTTTACCAAAAACTAAAAGGTCTGACTGCACAACCCTTATTTTATCTTCCCTTCACTGGCTCCCAGTAAAACAAAGAATTGATTTTAAAATACTTCTTGTAGCTAAAATCAACGGTGTTTTCAGTCATTATGGTCCTACTCTCTGGAATTTTCTCATACATGAACTATGGTCCGCTACAACAGTGTTCTCTTTTAAAAGCAAACTAAAAATGGATCTTATCATGTGATTCTACCTGTTCTCATCAGAGAGCTCCTCCCATACTTCACATACTTCTTCAGCGACTCAGGACAAACCTGGGTGAGGTACTGTTTATTGTGTGCTATCACAGCTTTGTTATGATCCCACTTGTGTTTGCTGATGAGAGCCTGTTGGTTTGGAGCGATGAATGTCTCTGTCTTCAGGTCAAATAATATGAAGTCTTCTCCATCATAACCATCTTGATCAAAACCATTAATCTGATTAGTCTCATCATCCCACTCACAGCCAAGCAGCCACTGGTAAATGTGGACACCTGAGAGACAGAGACAGAGACAGAGACAGAGACAGAGACAGCATTAAACCAGAGTGAGAGCACAGCAGCTGATATCACATCTTCATCACAGAGACACACTGACTCCACTGAGACCAACAGTTTATCTCCATGGTTGAAGGTGAGACACACACACACTGAGGTGGAGAATGGTGTGTGTGTGTGTGTGTGTGTGGGGGGGGGGTAAAATAAAGGATGGAAACAACATTTCATCAGTAGAAAGTGAAACATTAACAAACCTTCACTTTGGTTGAAACGCTTCTTTGCAGTTATAATGTTGACTTTGAAGGCCTGCTGGGCGCCTGCACACATCTCAGTCTGTCTCTTCCAGTACTGAAGATCATCTGCTGTGGCGTCGATCATCCAGTCCTGTTTGGGTTCTGCTTTCTTGGTGTTACTGTCATAATAAAGGATCTGAACTTCATCAACCAACCCAACAACCACAAACTCTGGTAAGTTTGGGACTCCAGAGGATGCAGTTAAGAAATACTTCAGAGAGTGAATCACTGTAAAAAAAAAAAAAAAAGTCACCATTTCAATTTTTATATCACAGTTTTATAAAATCACTGAACAATGTTATTTATTTTTTTGCACACAGAATCAAAATAAACTATATTATTATCATAATAATAATTAATAATAAAGGTTAAGCATAACTTCTGCTCAATAAATACAAAAATACATTTATATATATATATATATATATATATATATATATATATTGTTTGTTTCACAAACTTTGATTTTTATGATAATTTTGCCTTTGTAAAAGCAGTTTAATATTTTTCTAATGCTGGATATCTGAGTGTGAAGAGAAACTCCAGTTTAGTTTCCAGTTAGTGGAGTCATTTATTCTTCAGGATGATTCATTAGCAGCTTAAACTCCTCATTATCATATTAGTTTAAAATCTGAAATCACAAACCTCTCAACAAAATATTTAAACTGCTTCTGCTTCTGATTTTATTTTCTATATTCAACAGATTAAACTTTTTATACTTGATTGTATTTCGACACTTATGGTCTCTATTTTATGCAAAAAAAAAGTTACTAATGTCAACATCATGAGGCTTTGAATCACAAATTTGAACTCTGATTTTTTGAAGATAAATCCTGCAGTAGTAAATGATTATTATTCATATTGTCAGATTTTTTTGTTTATGGATTTCAAATCTTTGACTGTAAAGTTATTTTTTTATGTAACCATAAATAAACAACTAGAAATTTTGTGTATAACGAAAAAATTAGGTTTACTTTTGTGTTTTTTTAGCGAAAATATCACTTGAACACAATAATCATAAGATCATTTGACCGATATTAAAGCATACCTGATGGTCAGTGTCTAGAAGCAGCTTGCACACCACTTTGGAAATCCTTGATTTATCTTAATACAGGTGACCACAAGGCAATGAATGTTTTTCAGAATGATCACACATTTGTGACCGTACACCTCAAAGGGTTGAAATGTTTTTTTCCTTTTTGGTGGGACAGGCACTTGACAATTCTGACACTGATCAGGCCTCATCCATTGAAAATGACGGTCATTGAAGAGATGATGCAGCATGTACCAGGCCAACACTCAGATGGAGTACAATACATTAAACAAAAAATACATTAAATAAAAAATGTAAAGGTTTAAAATTAGTCACAAAAAGTCACAAAGGCATGTACAAAAATTTGCCTAAGTCATTTATTTCTTTTATAGGTCTGCAGCTATTGATTCTTTTAGTAATCGAGTAATCTATTGATCACTTTGGCGACTAATGGAGTAATTAGATAGGAAATTTTGTGAGCTCTGAAATTTTTTCCATTAAATTACTTTTGGTTTATTTAATAGCAATGGTAAAATACAAAAGGGAAAATAAGACAAGTCTCTTAATTGAAAAACTAATTATTTCCCTTTTTAAAAATAAAATTGTTGTGATTTTAATATGTAAACAAAGTATTTTGATGCTCTCTGTTACAGTTAAAAGACAGTGACTTACATCTTCTGTTCATGTTTTTCTGCTGACATTACTACCTCTACTTTTACCTTTGTACCTGAGTAAAAAGTACGAAGATATTGCAGTAAAGGTTAAGTTTCTTTACTTTACTTTGTACTTTTACTTTAGCACCTTATGTGGGACCTGCAGATCTTTTTAAAAATTTGTTATCAAGTATTTTTACATTGTGGTATGATTACTTTTACTTAAGTAATTTTTCCATCAGCGCAGGTCAATGATCAGTGTTTCAGTTTCTCTCTGACTGAATACAGTGTTAAAAACATCAGCCACCATGAAATGATTTTCTATTTTTAGAGCTGCGCACTTCTCTGTCGTGTCTACAAGGGAACCCTTTATTTGTAAACCTCTCGCGATATTTGAATCCATTAATTCTGTTGAAATAATGAAACTCTCGCGATCTTTCGCCGGTCTGGGGTTCCCTTCTAAACACGAGCCTCTCTCTGTCTCACTCTCACAGACTCATGACAGCAGACCTGAACACAATGATGCAGTGTTTCACACAGATTTTATTTGTGTGACACTCAGGTATATTTTCTGACCAATTTTGACATTTTTATTTTTTTAATCAGTCTGAGAGGACGACAGCATCTACGACTGATTAGTGATCGATCTTCCTCCTCCTCTTCCTCACCTGTTCACTCTGCTGTGTGAAGGTCTGACAGTTTCTGACAGAGAAACACACACAGTCCTCCTTTTTTATTTACAGGTCTACTTCTACAGTTGTATGATCTTATAAGTTCACCTGGTTTGATGTCATTCAGTAACACGTTGGTTTGGATGCTTTTAATAAACTCCATCATTAACAACGAGTCTCCTCCACATGCAGCTCTCTGCTCTCTGATATAAACAATAAACATGTGAACGAAAAACTAAACACTGCAGCAGCACAGGACTGGAGTAAAGATGGTAATGATTAATTACCAATTAATTAATTAATTATCCAATTTAAAATGTATTGATGGATATTTATTCAGTGGTCTAGAAATGACAGTAACTTTGTTTTGTCTGGTGGAGTCAGTTGTTGAATAAAGAAAACATAAACATGAAATCAGGGGGGGAAATTAAAATGAGAAAAAAGTGTTTTAAATCTTATAGATTTTTAATAAATACTCGATTGTTAGCACTTTCAAGTATCTGTTAAAATGTAGAACATTTGTAACTGTTGTTTACTTCAGTTTAACTTGTCACTTCTGTTTCCGTCACTGTCTCGCGGTGTTTCATCTGACATTTTGACAGATCGATCAGACCGCATCATTTGGTGGCGTTTGACTTTAACCAACAAGAAGGTCTTAGAACTTAATATCACATCCAATGAAATGAACAAAAAACTCATATATACAGTATATAAAGACACGAAGCATTTTTTCTTTAACAATCAATAAATAATCAATAACTCACCTGCCGTCGCGCCATGTAGACCTACTCCCAGGAGAAACACAAACATCAAGATCTTCATTGTGAACTGTCGTATCTGAAACTTTGATGGATTAATATGTTTATTTGATCCACATACTTAGACACGCAGATTCCACTTAAAGCAACAAAGATAAGAAAAAGAAAACCAAACAGCAACTTCTGTCTGAGCCAATGAGAATTTAATCTGAACATCAACGTCACTTATAACTGGGTAAAACTGACCAACTCAGGTTATGAACGAAAGTGAAAGTTAAATGTGTTATTTTATCCTGTTTATCGTGGGTGTTATTTTTGTTGTCTCAACTTTGTTCTGATGTGAAAGGAGTTTTAAAGCTTCTGCTGCTCAGATCTTGTATCATGTTTTGTTGATGTTTCGAGGCCAGAGGTCACTGACCTACTATCAGGCAATAAAACACAAGATAGTTTCCATGAAACAATATTTTATCTCAGTGTTTTACTCTGAAATGAAAAGAAGAAGCAGAGAAATAAAATGAAAGCAGAAAGAGAGTCAGAGACTTTCTGAAACACAAACATCACATCAGGTCACCTCTGTCCTTTTCCTTTTATCTATTATAGTTTTAAGATTCCCAATCAAATCCAAAAAATTAAGTTTAAAAACAGTTGGGTTTTTGACATTTGCCTTTAGACAGCTCATCTTCATTAACAAAAACTGAAGAACAAAATTAAAATCTGTCAAAATAATCATGTTCATCTTTCTCTGCAATGAACCACAAAAGCAGCTACTGACCAAAAACATTTTTGTTTTTTCAGCTAAATCAGGGTTTGTTCAACTCCAGAAAAGGTCTATGTCAATGTCTTTTTTTATTTAATGTTGATGAAAATGTAACTAAACAAGTTGTCAGTTTCAGACGATGTGATTCATCCATATTCAGCCGCTCACATGAATCCTTTATTTATCAATAAACTAAAGGTCACAAAGGGTCAAAATAAAATGTAGTGATAATATTCATAGAATTGTAGCTACAGTCACACGTGTCAGCATATATGTGGAATCACAAAAAGACACAGCAATTTAAAATATTTGTCACTTTATTGAAAAATAAAACAAAAGTATAAAAGGAATGAAATCACAGAGCAACTTTATTAAACAGTGAACTACTGAACCAAACACAAGAAGTGATTTTGAGCATCACTGTTTAATTTCTGTTTACAAATTTAAGGGAGAAAAAAACGTCCCTTGTCAAGATAGATGAACACTGACATTAACATAAAATACATAAAATGTAGAAATTACAAAAAGGTAACACTGAACTTTGGGTCTGATTCCTGGTAATCAGTCAAATAATTTATTTGAATTCAATATTTGATCAATCATCAATCAGTCCAGATTTACATCAAGTACTGAACTTATTTTGTTCTTTACTTGAGTTCTATTTTATCCAACTTTATTCTTCTACACTACATCCCAGAGGCAAATACTGAACTTTTTAATCCACAAAGCTGAAAAAAGTCTGTTTCCTGACTTTTTACAGATACATGGTTTTCACAGGACAGTGATGCTGCAGACATTAGATGGTCTTATAGACCATGATGCATTGCTGTAGATTAAACCAGCCAACAGTGGCCTCTAAAGTGTTTAAAATGATCTCAACCTTAAACATCTACAGCAGTAAACAGCAGAAACATTAATGTAATAATATTAATCCAGAAACATCAGACATAATAACACTGACAGGAAACATTTTACTGCAACATGAATACTTTTACTTTGAGTACATTTATCTGATAATACTGTATTTCCATACTTTTACTTCCGTAAGGTTTTGTGAATGCAGGACTTTTACTTGTAGTGTAGTAGTATTTTTATAGTGTGATATTAGTACTTTTGCTTCAGTAAAGGAGGAGATCAAACACAGACAGAGAACAAAAGAATGAAAGTGTGTGTCTATACATGTGTATTACTGTATTGCTGATAGAGTATAAATCTGTAACTGTGGTGGATTTCTATGACATAAACACTCATATCTTTTTTGATGTAGTGAATGAACTTTGTGTTTTTACTTCTCTCCAGGTAAGAAAAAAACATGAATGATCCCCATTTACCAACATTTATCACAGGAAATTCCACCTTTTGAAAATAAATGACAAAAATAATACTGTCATCATTTAAGTTTTATAAAACACTTTGGATATGTTATGAACAAAATACTGAGAATTTAAAGAAACCATAACACAGATGTCAAAGGGACCTTCATTAAGTCAGTGCTGAAACCACACTTGAGATTTGAAAATATTCAAAAATACCCCTGAAAATAAAACTCCCCTCTGCTTTGGTCTGGTGGGGATCAATAATCAATGAATTCTCAGTTTATGGAGGAGAATGTGGCGACACCGCTCAAAATTTATCCAGAAACCTGAAGAGACAAAAAGAAAAACATTAAATAGAAAATAAAATAATTCACCATAAATGTTTGGTGAGTTCAATTCAACAAAGTCACATATTTAGAGAATCATTTAAACCTAAAATATCAATGATTCAGTCATTTAAGTGTGAATATTTTTGAAATCAAGTATTTTAACTTCATATTTGTCTAATAACAGGTGTGATTAGTTCATGTCTCATATGAAGAGACTCACTGTGTTCAGGGTGGTGTGTTTGTCATTCAGGACTCTGGATTCAGTCCCTGAGAGGAGTCGGTGCTGTTGTCAGGAGGTGGAGGAAGTGTGTCTGAAATAAAAAACAGACACAGAATTTTATTTCTCTCAGCTGCCAAAAAGTCAGAATATGTTTAAAAATCTTCTTCACAGTGGATATGATCCCTCTTCTAGTCACACAGACTGATCAATAAATCTCTTGTAGCTGTTTGTTTTTATCTGACTAAACTTGTTTTCCCATCACTTCTCTCTCACATCGTCATGATACAGTCACTGTAGGATCAAAACCAGCTCCACAGTGTGAACCTGAACCTGACACGTGTTTCTTATCTGAAGCTCACAGCTCACTGTGACTCCTCTTCAACATCAAAACAAAAAGACTTTTAATCATCTACTGTCAAACATTATTACAATAGAAAATCCATCTTTTCTTTCTCTTCTCAAACTGTGTGACTGCTCTCTCTACCTGTGACTCACTAACTACCTTAAAGTCTTCATTAAAACTTATTTCAATTCTGAAACCATGAAACTGTTGCTGGATTCCTTTAAGAGTAAACCAGCATCAAACATAATAAATGAAAAATACAAGCAAATATGATGAAATGTGAACATATAAATGATAATTATCATCATGACTCTGTGTCTCTGAGCCGTTCAACACTCACTGCTGTTAAAAACAGAGTTTGTTGTGCAAAGACTAAAATAAAAAAACATGAAAAAAAAGACAATCTTAAAAAAATATTCACAACCTGATGAAGCAGGTTAGAGAGAAGAACAACTATTCACCAACCAGACCACAATCCTGTATACAGACTCTATATGTTTGTTTATCCTGCTGTTGTTGTTTATTTAAACTTTTATTCCTCGTCTGAACATAATGACTGTATCTGTGTTTGTTTATTCTTGTGTAACTTTGTTGTCTTTGTTTTTTAGTTTCTGTCTCATATGTTGGTTTGTGGCTCAATGAGAGTTTCTGACAATCTGACAAATTCTGACTGATTTACTGAAAGATACAAACATTCATCCATTCATCTCTAAACTGTTGTCACACCTTACAGTGGTTACACATGGTTTGAAAAAAGTTTTTTTAAACAAGGATCACAAATGTGGTAAAATAATAATTTATTTGAAGGACCTCACAATTTTGACTTTAAATTTAGAAATATATTTTTTATAATCAGCCTTGTCAGGGTCCTGAAGTGGACACATGAATTAGTTTAATACTGATCTAAGTCTTAAAAACGACATAAAATAAAGACAGTAAAGTAAAATAAATGTTTTCCACCTTCATCATGTCCAGTCCCAGTCTTTCCTTCATTGGTCCTGATCTCTGCTTTGTCCAGTTTGGTGACGATGTCGTCCTTCACACCAGAGAGCTGAAACACACACTCGTACCTCCTCCAGTCTTCAGGTGTGACTGATGAAAGGTCCAGGTCAACACTCATCTGGAAGGTTCCATCATGGTTGGGGAGGATCTCTCCGTGGTCCACGTCCTCATGAAGCTCCTCTCCATCTTTCCTCCAGAACAGTGAGGCTCTGTCAGGGTAGAAACCTGAAGCGTGGCAGCTGACTGGAGAGGAGGACGTCTTCTGGTGGACAAACACTGAGGGAAGATCTGGACAGGAAAGACAAAGACAGTTTATAGGTTCTTTATTAGTATTTACTGTTTATTAATATTATCATTCCTGTTTGATGTCATGTGTTTTAAAGAAGAGAGGGACAGAGAGGAAAAAGACAGATGAAATTAAACTACATCAGGTCATGTGATTCTACCTGTTCTCATCAGAGAGCTCCTCCCATAATCCACAAACTTCTTCAACCAATCAGGACAAATCTGGGTGAGGTAGTTCTTCAAAGATGCTATATAAGCTTTGTCATTGTCCCACTTGTGTTTGGTGATGAGAGCCTGTTGTTTTGAAGGGATCCATGTCTCTGTCTTCAGGTCAAATGATATGAAGTCTTCTCCATCATAACCAACCTGAGTGAAACCATTAACCTCATCAGTCTCATCATCCCACTCACAACCTTCCATGAACTGGTAAATGTGGACACCTGAGAGACAGAGACAGAGACAGAGACAGAGACAGAGGCAGAGACAGAGACAGAGGCAGCATTAAACCAGAGTGAGATCACAGCACAGTCATCTATCATCAGCTGATATCACATCTTCACCACAGAGACACACTGATCCACACACACCAAAACAGAGGATCTACACCTCCTGCTGTGATTGGCTGGATGGACGCCACTCACAGCCAATCATCATCTGGACAGTGTGGACGTCTCAGAGACAGACAGAGAGACTGCTGGGAAACAGAGGGACATCCTAACACACTTCATATCCTTTTTTTTTTTTACCACACACACACACACACACACACACACACACACACACACACACACACACACACACACACACACACACACACACACACAGAGATTAAACCTGATCCTGGACTGAACATTACACCCACTGAGACCCTGCAGCCAGTGGATCAGTCCAACAATGTCCTCGTCCTGTGAGAAACTACAGACTAGACTGTCCTGAAGCTGCTCTACAAGCTTCACTGAAGGACACTTTCAGTCCAGGATTAGTCACCAGACTCCACCTGCTCAGCCAGGACAGTGTGTCCTGTTCAGCAGTGTGTCACTGCAACTGGTCAGAATAAGACACAGACCATCAGGACCAGTATGGAGACTGGGAGACAGTAGAGTTAATCTGATATAATCTAATTTACAGTCCGGCTCTGTAGTTTGAGAAACCAGGCAGTAATGTTCCTCTATCAGCTGTGTGTTGTCAAACTGTTGTGATAAACAGGTTCCTACAGTAGAGTTATTATGGACCAACTCACTGTGGACACTTCAGTCCACTTATTCTGATCTAATCTAGTGGAGATAAAGTGTTAATAATCTCTGCTGGTTATTATGGGATGGACAGAAACACTGTATCAGTGTAGTACAGCAGCATCCAGTCGTCTCAGTCTCACTAATGTTCCTGTTGAGTCTGACTGTGTGTTTCAGACCAGAAAAACCTCCATCAAACACTTTAATCTGCCTCAATAAAACACACTTAAAGATGGAGAATGGTGTGTGTGTGTGTGTGTGTGTGTGTGTGTGTGTGTGTGTGTGTGTGTGTAAAAAATAAAGGATGGAAGTATAAACAACTTTTCATCAGTATAAAGTGAAACATTAACAAACCTCCAGTTTGGTTGAAACGCTGCTTTGCAATTTCAATGCTGCGTTTGAAGACCTGCTGGGCGCGCAGACGCCTCCCAGTCTCTCTCTCCCAGTACTGAGGATCACCTGCTGTGGCGTTGATCATCCAGTCCTGTTTGGGTACGACTGTACTGGTGTTACTGTCATAGTAATCTATCTGAACTTCATCAACCAACCCAACAGACACAAACTCTGGGAAGTTTGGGACTTCAGAGGACGCAGTGTGGAAATACTTCAGAGAGTGAGTCACTGTAAGAAAAAGATAAGGTCATGTTTTCAGGTTTTATATCACAGTTTTATAAAATCACTGAACAATGTTTATTCTAGATTTTTAAAAGTATGACCACAGAAGATTTTCTGCAGGTGTCTGTGAGTTTTGATAATTAAATGATGGTCTCTTTCAGGATCCTTCACTGTCCTCTGCTGTCTGAATACATGGAGATCATATTTCTGTGTTCAGCTGCACTTTAAAAATTCTGCACTGCTCACATCAAAAAGATGAATAGAACAGAATGTGGTATAGATTCAATAGGATCACCAAAATCAATAACAACATTGATACTTGATACTTTTTATTGTTAAAAGCAGCTAATATTATCTGTGTCTGATTGATCATCTAGTTCTACTAAACATCATGTTATTGTACAGACAGTAAATGTAATAACTACCAGTGTGATGTGATCGAACCAAACTAACAAAACTCAGTTTGGATGAACGACATTAAATCAGATGTGTGTTTCAGTGTGTGGAGTCAAACTGTGAGATTCTCTGAGGGATGATGGGAAATATTTTATATAATTAAAGAAAAAAAATTGTAATTGAGCATTGAGTGCAATTTTAATTAAAACCATTAATCTGCATTTTTGAAGCCAAAAATGTTTTCTGATCACAAACGATAAAAACATAATGATTAATCATTAAATGGTTGATCACCATTCAGTATTTATCAAATTAAAGATGTATTGATGGATATTTATTCAGTGGTTTAGAAATGACAGTAACTTTGTTTTGTCTGGTGGAGTCAGTCAGTTGTTGAACACGGAAACTTGAAATCAGGGGAAAAAATGAAAGTGAGTAAAAACTGTGTTGCATCTTATAAATTATTAATAATTACTCGATTGTTGACATTTTCAACTATCTGTTAAAATACAGAACATTTGTAACGGTACTTGTTCTTGAGTACAGATGTTCAGTTCTCTTTCCACCTCTGTCTGAGTGTGTTGGATTATTTTCTGCTGCCATTTTAACATGAAGATCGATCAGACCGTATCGATCTCAAACCAACCTAGAACTTAATATCACATCCGATCAAATGAGCTATAAACTCATATATACAGGAAATAAAGACACGAAGCATTTTTCTTTAACAATCAATCGACTATAAATAATCAATAACCCACCTGCCGTCGCGCCATGTAGACCTATTCCCAGGAGAAACAGAAACATCAGGATCTTCATTGTGAACTGTCGTATCTGAAACTTTGATGGATTAATATGAAAATAGAGACACTTCCTAGAGTTCGAGCAACAAGAGTGAAGTGAGGACAAGAACCAGGAAAAGCTGACAGCTGAACCAATGAGAATTTAGCCTGAGCATCAACGTCACTTATAACTGAGTAAAACTCACCCACGAAAGTGAAAGTTAAATGATGTTATTTTATCCTGTTTGCTGTGTCTTTATTTTGTTGTCTGAACTTTTAAAGCTTCTGCTGCTCAGATCTTGTATCATGTTTTGTAGGTTAATGTGATGTGATGTGTAGAAATGTGTGCTGCAGAATCCCAGTGATGAAGAGGACCTTCATCACACTCTGACACTCTGTTGTCTTATGATATATATTTTGTCCTACCAGTCGACCTCAGGCTGGGACACATTATCCACTTCTATTAATACGTCATCGATTTTGTCCTGACACAACCATGCAGCCATTATTGACTGATCGTATTGATTAATGATAATCTATAACAAGAGTTGAGTTTTTGACATTTGTCTTTAGACAGCTCATCTTCATGAACACAGACTTTGTAAAGTCTCTGATAGATCTACTGTCTGATCAGAGGACATGAGTGAATAAACCAACAGAGGACTCTGTGTCTCTGAGCCTGATATCCCATACTGATGCAGAGGAAAAACAATACATGCTTTTTATTTCCATTATTACCATCAATCCTGTGAGCTCTACTGATATTTTAAAAGGTCTAATGACAAAAATTATGTCGCACAAATAAAATTCTGTCTTCTGAACATTAATAACAATTTTAAACAGACAAAATTAAAATCTGTCAAAATAATGTTGTTCTGCTTTCTCTGCAATGAAACACAAAAGCAAATCAAAACAAAAATAGTGATAATATTCATATAATTGTAGCTACAGTCACAGATGTGTCAACATATATGTGGAATCACAAAAAGACACAGAAATTTAAAATATTAGTCATTTTATTGAAAAGTAAAACAAAAGTATAAAAGGAAAGAAATCACAGAACAACTTTATTAAACAGTGAACTACTGAACCAAACACAAGAAGTGATTTTGAGCATCACTGTTTAATTTCTGTGTTTAAAAACGTCCCTTGTCCTTAAAAACCAGCTGGAAATATTTACAGGACGTCCCACAAAATTAAAACAGTTTGTTCCATCTGTCAGTCAAAGAATAAGTAAATCTATACAGAACAGAATGACGTACAAAAAATAAATATTTAATAAATAGAATATTTTGTGTAGAATCATGACAGATGAACACTGACATGAACATAAATAAGACATTTCTGAATATATATTAATTTTTAGAAAATACTAAAACATAACACTGAACTTTGGGTCTGATTCCTGGTAATCAGTCAAATAATTTACTTTAACTTCAATATTTGATCAATCATCAGTCAGTCCAGATTTATATCAAGTACTGAACTTATTTTGTTCTTTGCTTGAGTTCTATTTTATCCAACTTTATTCTTCTGCACACATAACCAGAGTCATAACCAGATGTAAACATGTGTCCAATGAATCAAGTACAAATCCAGATAATTGATCACAGTGATAGAAAAGTACATCCATCCATTTCCTGTCCTGCTCATCCTGCTGAGAGTCACAGAGGACTGGAGTCAAACCCAGTGTGCAGTGGACGAGAGGTGGAGTCCAGTTTATCACCAGGACGAACACAGACACACAACCACTGCACTGATTGTTCCAGAGTGAAATGTGTCCTTAAACCTGAAGAGACAAAAAGAAAACAGGAAACAAAATCATTTATCAGAAAAGTTTAGAGAGTTTTATCCCAAAAATAAGAATATTAAGAATCTTTTAGACCTAAAATATCAGGGTTACATATTGTAAACACTTTGCTCAATTGATTATTAGTAAAACTAACGATCAATTAATCATCATAAAAGGAAATTAAAATGTTGTTCATACCAAACTATGTCTGATTTGGACCTCAGGGTTGTTTATATCTGTAAGGTCAGAGACACATTGTTAGTCCACATCCTGCTCTGAACTGACACTGTGTTTTACAAACAGCAAACACTGCAACAAGTTCTTCAGCACAAAATACACAAACACTTTTTAATCTACAGAGTGCACATCAGATCACAAAAAGACAAAACAGGAATAAAAACAAATGTTACTTACGACACCAGCAGCTGAAATAAAAAGAAAATACAAATTAATTATGTTGTTATGATTATTATTTCCAGTGATGGTGCCCTCAGACTGATAAATAAAACCATCTCTATCCTTTGTTCAGATCAAACATTGTTTCTGAGCTCTGATTGGCTGATTGGCTCTGAGCTTTACACAGTTTACTGTCAGATGAAACACATTTTCATGTGCTGGGGATTAAAATTTGTTTCACCTTTGCACTCTGGATAAAAACATCAACTTAATGTTTAAAATCAGAATATTGGGAAAGACGCTGTTTCTGTTCTGGTCTCTCACCATTCCTCTGTTTATAAATGTAGAATCCAGTCACAGCGATGAGAACGAGGACGAGAACAAACACTGCAGCGATGATGTAAATGTAAACTGGATTCACTGTTGAGCAGAAAACAACAACAAACAGTCACAACCTGATGAAGCAGGTTAGATTATATTACAGACACTTTGTGTGCAGGTCAGGTGACGCCTCACCTTTTCATATTTGGATGCAGATAATGTGGGAGTTTTTATCAGTAAATGTTGGAACTGAAGCCGCGGTTGAGAAACAGTCTTTTGACAAATATCTGAGCACTTTTTTATGACACTGATGGATTTTTTAATTTAGAACAATGTTCTAAAAACATCCTCAGAAATGTTAACATTTCTGAGGATGTTAAATAAACAAAACTGATCTCAGTCTTACCTTCGTTGGTCCTGATCTCTGCTTTGTCCAGTTTGGTGACGATGTCGTCGTTCACACCAGAGAGCTGAAACACACACTCGTACCTCCTCCAGTCTTCAGGTGTGACTGATGAAAGGTCCAGGTCAACACTCATCTGGAAGGTTCCATCATGGTTGGGGAGGATCTCTCCGTGGTCCACGTCCTCATGATGCTCCTCTCCATCTTTCCTCCAGAACAGTGAGGCTCTGTCAGGGTAGAAACCTGAAGCGTGGCAGCTGACTGGAGAGGAGGACGTCTTCTGGAGGAGAGACACTGAGGGAAGCTCTGGACAGGAAAGACAAAGACAGTTTATCACTCCTGTTTGATGTCATGTGTTGTAAAGAAGAGACAAAGTGTGTCTCTGTATGTTGGTTCATATTTATTGTGATGTTACTGTTGGTTAGAAACAGAAGAGAAATATGAAGATTGTTGTGTCCATTAAACTACATCAGGTCATGTGATTCTACCTGTTCTCATCAGAGAGCTCCTCCCATAATCCACAAACTTCTTCAACCAATCAGGACAAATCTGGGTGAGGTAGTTCTTATACAAAGCTATCAAAGCTTTTTCATTGTCCCACTTGTGTTTGGTGATGACAGCCTGTTGTTTTGGAGCGATCCATGTCTCTGTCTTCAGGTCAAATGATATGAAGTCTTCTCCATCATAACCATGCTGCATAAAACCATCAATCTCATTAGTCTCATCATCCCACTCACAGCCGTACATAAACTGGTAAATGTGGACACCTGAGAGACAGAGACAGAGACAGAGACAGCATTAAACCAGAGTGAGATCAGAGAAACACTGTATCAGTGTAGTACAGCAGCATCCAGTCGTCTCAGTCTCACTAATGTTTCTGTTGAGTCTGACTGTGTGTTTCAGACCAGAAAAACCTCCATCAAATACTTTAATCTGCCTCAATAAAACACACTTAAAGATGGAGAATGGTGTGTGTGTGTGTGTGTGTGTGTGTGTGTGTTAACATCTGTTTACTAAAATACAGGATGAAAATATCAACATCATTTCATCAGTAGAAAGTGAAACATTAACAAACCTCCAGTTTGGTTGAAACGCCGCTTTAAAATATCAGTGTTGTCTTTGAAGGCCTCCTGAGAACCCAGACGAAGCTGAGTCTGTCTCTTCCAGTACTGAGGATCATCTGCTGTGGCGTCGATCATCCAGTCCTGTTTGGGTTCATCTCTCCTTGTGTTACTGTCATAGTGATCTATCTGAACTTCATCAACCAACCCAACAGAAACAAACTCTGGGAAGTTTGGGACTCCAGAAGATCCAGTGTAGAAATACTTCAGAGAGTGAATCACTGGAAGAAAAACTTAATGTCATCACTTCAGTTTTAATGACGATTTATAAATCACCTAACAATGATAATTTCCAGCACACAGAATCAGAACTACAGTACATTACAGACATCATAATAAAAGTCAGTCACATAAATACAAAATGCATAGATTTGCCTCAGAAATTCTTGACTTTAAAATTTCAGATATTTTCGTCTTGAAAATGTATTTATTCTAAAGGAAAGTATGAAAATCTGTGTTCTGATGAAACTAAGAAGCACTTTTTTTGTCGCTGTTGTCATTTTTATCTTAAAGTAATTAGTGATTTCATTTTTTATCTTGTCAAACACATTGCAGATGTTTGAGTATAAAGTTTTTTTTAAAGCAAAAAGAAAATAAATATCACATAACCCACTTTCAAATATGTTTGATTTCTGTAAACTGAACAATTATATTTGAGTTTAACTCATAATCTTTGACAATCAATATTTTGTCAATATAGTTCTGCTGCCATTTTAACATTAAGATCGATAATGGATCGATAATGGAAAAGAAAAGACAAATACACTTTTTAGACTAAACTTTTCTTCTAACAGAGAAACTATTAGAGATTAAAAACAAGAACAGACATGATTTACAAACCTAAACTTAAAGTTTAGTGGCGTCTAACTTTTTTAAAACATTCATAAAATCTATAAGGAGGTCATAGAACTAGGCATCAAATCCGATCAAATGAGCCATAAAGTCATGAAGACACCAAGCATGTTTTCTTCACCAATCAATCGACTATAAATAATCAATAACTCACCTGCCGTGGCGCCATGTAGACCTATTCCCAGGAGAAACACAAACATCAAGATCTTCATTGTGAACTGTCGTATCTGAAGCTTTGATGGATTAAAATGTTTATTTATCCAGAAAAATAGAGACACGGTGATTCTAGTTCGAGCAACAAGAGTGAAGTGAGGACAAGAAAAACTGTTTGTTGTTGTATTTTTTAGCCTTCTTCTTTTTCTTCTTCTTTTCCGGCAGACTGAACACTGTTTGGTACATTACTGCCCCCCATCGATGTCAGGACGTCACTACAACAACTCACCCTTTTTTTAAAAAAAATATTATTGTATTTGTATAAATTGTAAATTATATAAAATCAAATAAATAAAAAGAAAAGAAACAAAACACACAGACACACACACACACACACACACACACACACACACACACACACACACACACACACACACACACACACATACATACATATACATATACATATAGATACATGCATACAGATGGAAATTAAATTCCTCTTGAGAATATTCAGTATCAATCTTAAATGTTTCCAATGTTTTCTTTGCTGGATATATGTGAAAAAAAAAAAAATCTTGCCACTGGCAAAGTTACATTTGAGCATTGATCAGTCTCACCGAGGAATGTGCTGCTGTTCAATGGATCGATCAGTCTTGACACCCCCCTCTGCAAAGCATCAAACTGCACCACTGCACACTCTGTGTGTCTGACTGGTAACTTAAACTGAGAGAGGAAGTCATCACACACCAGCAGCACCAACATTAACAAGTTATATGAGTATTATTTTTAATACAAAGATTTATTTTTATAATGAATATTCCTGTTATTACAGATGTAGTAGTTAGTTGGTGAAAAAATATGTTTGTATAATAACTTTCAGGCCAGCAGAGCCTGTTTATGAAAATTTGTTAACTTTAACAGGTAACTTATCAATTTTGTAAGTAGAAATTTCAACCCATCCACAAGTTCAGTCTGTGTTTAGGGAAAGTGTCCCAAATGTTGTCTCTTTCTCTAATTAGGTAACCATTTAACTTTGAAAGTACTCAATGTTTCAAAACTTAGTACCTTTACACCGCCATTTGTTTTTATACTACATAGAATATCTTTCCTTAAGTAGGTGACATCTGTTTCTCCAAGTGAAATTAAATAACATTTTATCTAATTTGAATTATCATTCAGTGAAAGATTTCTCATGAACCACATATTGATTATTTTTTTTAAATATCTGTTCAATTATAGAGCTGAAGTTTCAATTACTACAAAGTTTTTCATTCTTATCAGCGACACCACCTAAATATGCAGCTGTATTCTTGACAAGGATATGTGAAGAAGTTCATAAGTACAAAATGTTATTGTAAAAAGCCACCCCCATATTTTATTTAATGTAACTGCCATTTAATTTCATGTAACTGTAATTTCATTTCATTATAGCCATATAAAACATACAATGTTCCAAAGGTAAAATGTCCTGAAACAGTGCTTATGAAAACAGGTGTTGTTGCCTCTTTTCGACACAAGAGGGAGCATCTGCTAAAGTGAGCGTCTCTGCCAGATGCGGGCACCTCGTGCCGAGGTGGACAGAGGTGTGTCAAAATGTGATGTACTGTTTCATCTGTGTATTTTCAGCAAGCCAGCTGGAACGGAAGTAAAGAAGAAAATCAAAATTCACTCTGTTTATAAGTGTGCAACAGATACAATTTAGTTCGAACAGCTCACACTTCTTTAGTGGTAATTCATTTTTCATTTTTAGAGCTGACACAGCAGAAAATTCCTTCATACATCTAACTGCTTTGATCACCTCGTATCTATTGGAGAGAAAAACTGATGTATCATCCACTAGTTGGGATAGTTTAAATTCTCTATTAAGATTGTTATACCTTGGAAATTACTTCTTAAAACGTGTGTAGCCATAATTTGTGTGACAAGAAGAAATAAGAAGTGGACAGTTTTGTCTTATCCTGCAACAAATATCAAACCTAGGAGTCGCACCTTGTGTTGGTTTAACTGAGCTGCAACTTTATTGTAAAAGTTCTTTCAAAAAATTGACTTCCAAATTAAAAACTTTAATTATAAATTTCTGGCTTATTGTATAAAATGCTCCATGGTGGAAAGAGTACTGGATATCTGTACTCAAGTAAGGGTACTGTTACATTGCTAGAAGTAAGTTCAAAGTATTTGTATCAAAATCTACTCAGAGTATTAGTTACTTGTAACCACTGATGTCACAGTCACCTCTCCAAACTAGGGCTGAAGATTTTCTGAATTTTTCTGAACCAATAGTTCGAACTGCTAATGACCAAATCAATAAAGAATCGTCACAGAACAGTCGATTAATCATTAATAAACTACAAGATATAAAACTCCCACCCATTCTAAGTTTTAATTTCCTTATTCCACACCTGACAAAACAATGTCAGATGACATATGATTCTTAAATTCTTAATGATGATTAATCAAATAATGATTAATAATTAATCATAAATAATTCTGCAGCGTTTTGTTTTTTTCTTTGTTTGAATGTCCTCATTTTCACTGGTCTGTTTGTGATCAGTTCACCTTTTTGGCAACAGAAGTGCAGATGAAAAGTTTGGATATTAATTCAAATTGTACTCAGAACTCAACTATGATTTTAAAAGTAACTAAGTAGATTACATCTTGTAATGCATACTCAAGTACAGACTTGTAAATCTAATCTACTATCTATAAAAGTACAAGTATTTTTTAGTAATTATTGTAATTTGAGTATTTATAATTACTTACTTCCACCCCTGCAAATGCTCTATAAAAATCCACAAATAAAATATATACTCACTGTAATCGATCATATCCAATATTACTAATTTGTTTCTTCCTTTGTTTCTGCTCTTCATCAATAATGTCATCCAAACTTAATTTTAATCTTTTAGCAAAGACCAACGCAAATATCTTAGCATCATTACTTAACAGACTAATTATCTTTCTTTGGTTTAGGGATCAAATTAATAAGAAGGTTTGGCTGTAATTATTCTTTAACTGTGGTTTCTTTGAACAATGCAACTAAAAATGGGTCTAATACCTGAATCCCAACATTTCCAGAATTGTTCAGAACATTTGTTTCTCTCAAATAATTTTTCAATTATTTTTAGAGTTTCATTTTTAAATTGGTTATTTTGTAGAAAGGTTTTGTTTAATTTCCAGTAATCTGTATTAACATTATGTCTGTTTAATCCCATATTAATCTTAAGTGTAACAGCCTTATGATCTGTGAACACTGTGGGTTCTTTTGTTGTGTGTGGCTGCCCTGAGTCTGAAAACAGTCCTGATGAAAACATCAACAAACAACAAATGAAAGTGTGTTTTCATTGATGTTATAGTGAGTAAATGTGGTGAGGAGCTCCTCCCAGTGGTTCAAACCTGCAGCTGATGTGCAGCAGTAAAGTTTCTCAGTGTGGACTGTTATTATCTGTTATTTTAAACACATCTGTGTTCAATCACATCATCTGGTTATTAAATGAGATGGAGGAGAACATCTTATATCCTTTTTCAAGTCCACATCCATCCAGACAAGATAATAAAACACAAGATGCTGTTTTCAGGTCACCTCTGTCCTTCACAATAAAAGCCTCTGAACTGATTTGGAGCTGTGGACGCTGAAAACTGCTTGAACAAGAGAAATGTAACACCACTGTTGATATTTGAACACCTGATGCTGTTTTTCATTTTGCTCGTTCTTTGGCGCCGTTTATTCTGTTTCACTCCTCATTTATTGTTTATGAAGCACTTTATAAAAGGTTATAGATGTTTAATGAATAAAACTCAGATCTTTTGTCCCTGAAAACTGGCAGGAAATATCCCACAATCCTTTAAGATTATCAGCCACAATTAAAATATATTACCAAAAAGACCAAAAGATGGAAATTACGAGATAAAAACAAGATAGTCTTGATTAAGAAAAAAAAGCCCTCAAAACTATAAATTAATATTTCTTTTAGTCTCGTTGGAATCAAAACAAAATCTTTAAATGTCTTCAGAAATACACGTGAAAACTATTTGCAGAAGTGGAAAAAAATATATATACTTATGCTTACTTTGTGTGTGTGTGTGTGTGTGTGTGCAGGGGTGACATTTACAGAACGTACTCATAACCACATGGAGTTTGAGTCTCGAAGGGTGAAGAGGAGTGAAGTGAGTATCTCTTATGTGAACTGGAAAAAATATGATTCAGTACTTTTAAATTAATATTTTGTCCTGTTTTTGGTTAATAAGCCTTTATGACTTC
Organism: Lutjanus erythropterus; assembly: GCF_056507025.1. Lineage (NCBI taxonomy): Eukaryota > Metazoa > Chordata > Actinopteri > Lutjaniformes > Lutjanidae > Lutjanus > Lutjanus erythropterus. The sequence continues at coordinate 33,008,211 of NC_139332.1, forward strand.
TATGCAACACAAAATAACATTTCAACATTTTGTAGTAAGACCTTTCTTATTATATATTATTATAATTTCTTATCATTCTCATCAAGTGAAAAGTCAAATCCCTCCTTCAGTTATCTGTAAAGAATTACAGCTTTGCTCAAATAATTTTATTCCTGTTCTTTAGTTTAACATCTACAGCTCTGAGCTACAATCATTTGGTCTCTGTGACAGACATGAATTCTCAGGTAATATTCATATATTTATATGTTCAAAGACAAGTAAGAATACAGTATATGTAAAATTACAAAAAGACACAAATTTGGAACTTTGGCAACTTTATTGAAGAGCAAAACAAAAGTACAAAAGAAATGAAATAGCAGGGAAACTTAATCTGACATTCATCTACTTAATTAACTGAAAAAAAGAAGTGATTTTCAGCAGTGATATTTAATTTCTGTTAACAAAACAAAGAAAGGAAACGTCTCTTGTCCCTAAAAACTAACAGGAATTATTTACAAGATGATTTCTATCAGTGAGCAGAGAAACTTTAAACATCCCACAACCTGTAAAGAATCTAAACTGAAATTAAAATATAATGTTTCAAAACAGATTTCAAAAATGAATATTATAAAACAAACAACACACTCCTGATTCAACAAGAAAAACTTCAAAAACATAAATTATTTACTTCCACCAAAACAAAATCTTTAAATTGTGTAAATACAAGCAAATTATTGAAGCAACTGAAGAATAAATTTTGTATGGATATATTTTGTGTGTGTGATTTATGGATGTTGTGATATATATGATGATGTTGTACATTTTCTGGAAATTAAATTAAGAAACCATTTTGGGATGTAATCATAATCAGATGGAAACGTGTCTGATAAATTACAAATCCAGATAATTGATCACAGTGATAGAAAAGTCCATCCATCCATTTCCTGTCCTGCTCATCCTGCTGAGAGTCACAGAGGACTGGAGTCAAACCCAGTGTGCAGTGGACGAGAGGTGGAGCCGAACACAGACACACAACCATCAACACAACAGACAACAACAGACAATTCAGGGCGTCCAATTTATGTATCAAGTTTTCAGATGTTGCTGATTGATTTTCAGTTTTGTCTCCAGTGATCAAACAGACAGAGAACAAAAGAATGACTTTCTCTGGATAAATAATATAAAACTCTCTACTGGTTGATAAATATCTGTGATCTCAAGGTTTATATCATCAAATCACCAGAACCTGAGAGAATATATGACAACTGGAATACATGTTCATGTATGTGTGTGTGTGTGTGTGTGTGTGTGTGTGTGTGTGTATTTACATCTGTATTAATAATATTGACCTTACCCCCCCCCCCCCCCCCAAAAAAAACAACACCAGAAGTATTTAACTGTAACAGAACCCATAAATCAGTAATGTATGTACAAAAAGTGCTGTGATGCTTTCCTTAGCATGTTTTTTTTTATATTATGTTTTTCTTCTTTCTTCTTCTCACAAATATGAAAGATCCTCATTTGATTTACGAACATGTTATCGGAGGAAATTCTACTTTTTTTAAATTTTAAAACTAAATGATCAAAAGAATTTAATGTCACCATTTATGTTTGATAATATTTGTCTCAACTCATCTTTCAAATTGGCTTGCTTTTATGGATTCCAATCAATCAATAAGCTCCTACTATAGATTCCCAACCCTGATTCTATCAGTTTATGATATGATGATCAATAATCAATGAATTCTCAGTTTATGGAAGAGAATGTGGCAACACCGTTCCTTGTTCCAGAGAAAAATTTATCCAGAAACCTAAAGAGAAAAAAAAAGAAAAATATGACATTAAATAGAAAATAAAATAATTTATCATAAATGTTTGGAGAATTCAATTAAACAAAGTCACATATTTAAAGAATCATTTAAACCTAAAATATCAATGATTCAGTCATTTAAGTTTTAATTTATTAAAACAAGGGTTTACCTTTATGTGTCTGAAGTAAAATAGTTTGTTGCTAATTAGGTTGAAGATCATTTTAATAAACTGATGTCACTGTTTGTCTGAAGGTTAATATTTGAGTTTTTAATATGATGTTTAATCTGAGCTGCTGATGTGAAGGTTTCTGAAAGCATCTGTGTCTTTCTCTTAATAATCTCACTTAACTTCATATTAAACTGCTTCACATTTGTTGTGGAAAATCAATTGAAAGTCACAGAAGTGTTACAGTGAATAAAGAAACAATCACACATAGTTTAGTGCAGCTTTGTCTAATAACAGGTGTGAATAGTTCATGTCTCATATGAAGAGACTCACTGTGTTCAGGGTGGTGTGTTTGTCATTCAGGACTGTGGAAGCAGTTTGTGAGAGGAGTCAGTGCTGCTCCTGTTGTCAGGAGATGGAGGACGTTTGGCTGAAATACAAAACAAAGATACAGAATTTTATTTCTCTCAGCTGCCAAAAAGTCAGAATATGTTTAAAAATCTTCTTCACAGTGGATATGATCCCTCTTCTAGTCACACAGACTGATCAATAAATCTCTTCTAGCTGTTTGTTTTTATCTGACTAAACTTCTTTTCCCAAAACTTCTCATGAACGTGAAAACAAAAAAAGTTTTCTTTCCTTCTACGAAAAATCAACTTAATAACACAAAGACAGAAAATCCATCTTTTCTTTCTCTTCTCAAACTGTGTGACTGCTCTCTCTACCTGTGACTCACTAACTACCTTAAAGTCTTCATTAAAACTTCTTTCAATTCTGAAACCATGAAACTGTTGGTAAATCTTCAAAGGACATGAATGTGTCTGAGTGTGTTATCAGTATCACACATAAAGAAAAAACAACTGGATTCATTGAAGAGTAAACCAGCATCAAACATAATTAATGAAAAATAGGAGCAAATATGATGAAATAATAATAATTGTTATTGAAATAAAATGTTGCTCCTTGTCCAAGTCTAAAATCAAAACACAGAAAAAAGAGACAATCTTTCTGTTTGCGTCTCTCACCAGGTTTATTCTTTCTGTAATCCATGCATCCAACGGCAGCGATGAGGACGAGAAGAAAAACAACCACTGCAACAATGACTGCAGGAACAGGAACTGGATTCCCTGTTGAACAGAAAACAAGAAAAAATATTCACAACCTGATGAAGCAGGTTAGAGAGAAGAACAACCATTCACCAACCAGACCACAATCCTGTATACAGACTCTATATGTTTGTTTATCCTGCTGTTGTTGTTTATTTAAACTTTTATTCCTCCTTGTCTGAACATAATGACTGTATCTGTGTTTGTTTATCCTTGTGTAACTTTGTTGTCTTTGTTTTTTAGTTTCTGTCTCATGTTGGTTTTTGGCTCAATGAGAGTTTCTGACAATCATATTAAAACTCCTTTCTGACTGATAATAAACTTTATTCTGACTGATTTACTGATAGATTCATACATTCATCCAGTTTGTTGCCATTAAAATAAATGGTTGCATTTTTATGTTAAAAAATATGAGCATATATTTTAGTATTCAAATTAAGTTTAACATGAATTTGTTTAATCTAAGTTGAGGTTTTGTTGCTTTATGAAGTTAATTTGGAGCAATGTTTGGGATATTTCTAAGTGCATTAAATAAACTAATTTATTCCTTAAAGTGATTTGTAACCAAACATTTATTCAGTTCCTGCTGCTTTTAATGTGGAAAAGTCAACACAGAACACAGAAAGGGAATGACTGCTCTAAAATGTGGTCAGACATTTAAGTGCTTACACGTGGTCTGAAAAAAAGTTTCTGTTGTTTTGTTTGTTTGTTTTACGTGGATTTAAAAAGTAAAATATAATTTGAAGGTAGTTTTCTTATTTTTCTGTATTAATCAAAGCTCAGGAAACAGTGAAGAAGCATCACAAAATATCACAGTGGACAATAATAATTCCTCTAAAGCAGCTCACAACTTTAAATTAAGAAACAGAATTTTTTGTAATCAGCCTTGTCAGGGACCAGAAGTGGACACATGTATTGGTTTAGTCCTACATACATAAACTACATAAAATAAAGACAATTAAACACAAGAAAACAAAACTTTCCATCAGACACATAAAAACACTTGAACAGGACTGTTAGAATAAAATAAATGTTTTCCACCTTCATCACCTCTGATCTCAGTCTTACCTTCATTGGTCCTGATCTTTGCTTTGTCCAGTTCGGTGACGATGTCCTTTGCACCAGAGAGCTGAAACACACACTCGTACTTCTTCCGGTCTTCTGCTGATGAAAGGTCCAGGTCAACACTCATCTGGAAGGTTCCATCATGGTTGGGGAGGATCTCTCCCTGTTCCACGCCCTCATGAATCTCCACTCCATCTTTCCTCCAGAACAGTGAGGCTCTGTCAGGATAGAAACCTGAAGCGTGGCAGCTGACTGGAGAGGAGGACGTCTTCTGGAGGAGAGACACTGAGGGAAGCTCTGGACAGGAAAGACAAAGACAGTTTATAGGTTCTTTATTAGTATTTACTGTTTATTAATATTATCATTCCTGTTTGATGTCATGTGTTTTAAAGAAGAGAGGGACAGAGAGGAAAAAGACAGATGAAATTAAACTACATCAGGTCATGTGATTCTACCTGTTCTCATCAGAGAGCTCCTCCCATAATCCACATACTTCTTCAACCAATCACGACAAATCTGGGTGAGGTAGTGTTTATACTGTGCTATTATAGCTTTGTTATGATCGAACTTGTGTTTGGTGTTGACAGCCTGTTGGTTTGGAGCGATCCATGTCTCTGTCTTCAGGTCCAATGATATGAAGTCTTCTCCATCATAACCAAACTGCATAAAACCATTAACCTCATTAGTCTCATCATCCCACTCACAGCCGTACATCCACTGAACAATGTGGACACCTGAGAGACAGAGACAGAGACAGAGACAGAGGCAGCATTAAACCAGAGTGAGATCACAGCACAGTCATCTATCATCAGCTGATATCACATCTTCACCGCAGAGACACACTGATCCACACACACCAAAACAGAGGATCTACACCTCCTGCTGTGATTGGCTGGATGGACGCCACTCAGAGCCAATCATCATCTGGACAGTGTGGACGTCTCAGAGACAGAGACTGCTGGGAAACAGAGGGACATCCTAACACACTTCATGTTCTCTTTTTTTGACTCCACTGAGACCAACAGTTTCTCTCCACTGTTGAAGGTGGTAACTTCATGTGAGCTGAACACACACACACACACAGGGGGAGGGAGGGAGAGAGAGGGGGGGGGACTGAACATTACACCCACTGAGACCCTGCAGCCAGTGGATCAGTCCAACAATGTCCTCGTCCTGTGAGAAACTACAGACTAGACTGTCCTGAAGCTGCTCTACAAGCTTCACTGAAGGACACTTTCAGTCCAGGATTAGTCACCAGACTCCACCTGCTCAGCCAGGACAGTGTGTCCTGTTCAGCAGTGTGTCACTGCAACTGGTCAGAATAAGACACAGACCATCAGGACCAGTATGGAGACTGGGAGACAGTCTGTGTGTCCTGATTGGTCCATCCATCAGTCCATCATTCAATACAACCAACAGCTGTTTCCACCTGCAGATGTTGTCTTGATGCTGCTGATGAGACCAACACACTGTGGTCAGTAGAGTTCATCTAATCTAATCTAATCTAATCTGATCTAATCTAATCTAATCTGTAGTTGTACTATATATATGCTGTATATTATGGGATGGACAGACTGTGGTCAGTACAGTGGAGTCGAGCTGTTAAACTTTTTAAACCTCTGATCTGAATGAGACATTTACCATGTCGTCCTGTCAGACAGGTTTATTAAAACACACTGCTGCTCCTCTCATATGTGGACCCAGCAGAAGCAGCCTGTGGTCCATTTACAGTCCGGCTCCATAGTTTGAGAAACCAGGCAGTAATGTTCCTCTATCAGCTGTGTGTTGTCAAACTGTTGTGATAAACAGGTTCCTACAGTAGAGTTATTATGGACCAACTCACTGTGGACACTTCAGTCCACTTATTCTGATCTAATCTAGTGGAGATAAAGTGTTAATAATCTCTGCTGGTTATTATGGGATGGACAGAAACACTGTATCAGTGTAGTACAGCAGCATCCCGTCGTCTCAGTCTCACTAATGTTTCTGTTGAGTCTGACTGTGTGTTTCAGACCAGAAAAACCTCCATCAAACACTTTAATCTGCCTCAATAAAACACACTTAAAGATGGAGAATGGTGTGTGTGTGTGTGTGTGTGTGTGTGTGTGAAATAAAGGATGAAAATATAAACATAATTTCATCAGTATAAAGTGAAACATTAACAAACCTCCAGTTTGGTTGAAACGCTGCTTTGCAACTTCAATGTTGCCTTTGAAGGTCTGCTGGGAGTCCATACAGATCTGAGTCTGTCTCTTCCAGTACTGAGGATCATCCTCTGTGACTCTGTTCATCCAGTCCTGTTTGGGTTCTGTTTTCTTGGTGTTACTGTCATAATGAACCATCTGAACTTCATCAACCAACCCAACAACCACAAACTCTGGGAAGTTTGAGACTCCAGAAGATCCAGTTTCGAAATACTTCAGAGAGTGAGTCACTGTAAGAAAAAGATAAAGTCATGATTTCAGTTTTTATATCACAGTTTTATAAAATCACTGAACAATGTTATTTATTTTCACACAGAATCAAAACAAACTACAGTAAATTCAAGACATCCTAATAATCTCTGTTCAATAAATACAAAAATACATTTATAGATATAAATTTTGTTCCAGAAACTGTTTGATTTTTATGATTTTGTCTTGAAAAATATTTTTATTTTTGAAATAAAATATCAAACAAGTCAAACAGTTTTATCATACAGTTGTGTTCCTGACTTTCATTGATAGAAAACAGTTTGTAAAAACAGTTGAATATTTTTCTAATGCTGGATATCTGAGTGTGAAGAGAAACTCCAGTTTAGTTTCCAGTTAGTGGAGTCATTTATTCTTCAGGATGATTCATTAGCAGCTTAAACTCCTCATTATCATATTAGTTTAAAATCTGAAATCACAAACCTCTCAACAAAATATTTATACTGCTTCTGATTATGATTTTATTTTCTATATTCAACAGATTAAACTTTTTGCATTTTATGATATTGCGTCACTTATGGTCTTGATTTTATAAATAAATTGTGACCAATGACACATTCTGAGGTTTTGAATACAAATTTGAACTCTGAGGGTTTTTTTTCTTTTAAGATAAATCCCGCAGTAATTTTTCTTACACAGTTTGGAGGTGGGCTAATTTGCTCTTTTCCATTGTTCTGCATTTTCCATAATTATTGATGAGTAAGTAATAAATGACAGATAAATGAGAAATGTCAGATTTTTTTGTTTGTGGATTTCAAAAGTTTGACTGTAAAGTTTTTTATGTAACCAACAAGAAATAAATATCTGATCCAGTTCAATTGTGAGTCTAAATTTCAAATATCTTGATTTATGTAAACTGAAGAATTATTTTGAAATTTAACTCACAATATTTTTGACAAAAACATTTTAGAGTTTCTTTTAGTATCAGTTATATACTGGATTTAAATATTATTTTTTCTCAGCTCTACTATCTTTTGTTAAATATCAACATTTCCTCCATCATGAACTGATTTTTCTTCACTTTTCATCCTGATTCTAAAAGTTTATTGTAGATTTTTTAAAGTCTGACCACAGAAGATTTTCTGCAGGTGTCTGTGAGTTTTGATAATTAAATGATGGTCTCTTTCAGGATCCTTCACTGTCCTCTGCTGTCTGAATACATGGAGATCATATTTCTGTGTTCAGCTGCACTTTAAAAATTCTGCACTGCTCACATAAAAAAAACTTGATCAAATCTGTCAAAGAATAAATCTATTTCCTGATAACAGATCAAATATCTAAACAGTATTGTTCAGCTGATAGTGTATTTTTGAGCTGATACTGATCAATATTTGGGAGTTTTTTGGTGACCCTGATACAAAGTGAGCAGCACATTTCACAGTTAGAAAATAAAGCTGTCACTGCTCTCTGCTGGACAAACTATGTAATGATGACACTGTTTCTAAATGAGCTCAGACCTCGTTTGTCTTTTCACTTCTTCACTTTCTTGTTAATTATCAGCCGACATACAGACACACAGATACCAACATATCTGAAATAAGACGATAAAGTATCTGATAGAGGAGGGAGAGAACACAGAATGTGGTATAGATTCAATACAAATTAACTCCAGGACCAGGAATAAATAACAATATTGATACTTTTTGTGATCAAGACAGTTAATGTATCATGTAAAGGAGCAAAATATCTTACATATAATATATGTCTATATGTCTTTTACAGGTCTGCACCTATCGATTATTTTAGTAATCGAGTAATCTATCAATTATTCTGGCGACTAATTGAGTAATTAGATAAGAAATTTTGTGAGCTCTGCAAATTTTGCCATTAAATTACTTTTGGTTTATTTAAGAGCAATGGTAAAATACAAAAGACAAAATAAGACTGGTTTCTTAAATGAACAACTAAATATTTCCCTTTTTAAAAAATTGTCGTGATTTTAATACATAAAGCATTTTGATGCTCTGTTACGCTTAAAAGAAAGTGAGCTACATCTTCTGTTCATGTTTTTCTGCAGACATTACTACCTTTACTTTTACCTTTGTACCTGAGTAAAACGTACTGAGTAAGGTACTACAGTAAAAGTTAAGTTACTTTACTTTGTACTTTTACTTTAGTACCTTATGTAGGACATACAGATTTTTTTCTTTTAATTTGTAATAAAGTATTTTCACATTGTGGTATGAGTACTTTGACTTTAGTAAATGATGCGAGTAATTTTTCCATCAGTGCAGGTCAATGATCAGTGTTTCAGTTTCTCTCTGTGACTGAGTGAATACAGTGTTAAAAACATCAGTCACCTTGAAATGATTTTCTATATTTGGAGCTGTGCACCTCTCAGTCATGTCTAGAAGGCCACCTTATATTTGAAAAACTCTTGCGATACTTGTACCCATTAATTCTGTTGCAATAATTAAACTTGTGCAATCTTTCACCGGTCTGGGGTTCCCTTCTAAACACGACCTTCTTGAAAAGGCTATTAGAGACAAAGACTGGAATAAACACCTTGTGCATAAAAGTATAGGTGATAACTGTAATTCATTCATAGCTGAACTCTAAACAAATATACACAGTTTTGTGCAGAAAGTGAAATGCAAACCAGGCCAAAGACACTATTTACTGAGACGATTATTTACCACACTGAGAAATAAGGTTGTTAAGGAGCTCTGAATGGCAAAAGCAACATTTTTTATTAATGCTGTTAGTGAAGCAAAGGGAAACGGCAAAGAAATCTGGCAGAATTTTAAAGAAACTAACAGGGAAATCTAATACTATTAATAAAACAAATGAACTAAATATAGAAGGAAATGTGACTCGTGATCCAACTACTGTGGCAGCAGCATTTGACTGAATTTCATTATGTCAAATTATTCTGCCACTCCTCTAAATACTGATGCTCCCATTCTGACTTTTAGTGAAGTGACCAACTCCAAAGTGTTAAGTTATCAAAGTTTAATTTTTCTCCTACTGTCATTAAATGGATAAAATCTGGAGGTGTAACGATTCACTGATGCATCCGATGCTTCACACTTTAATGTGTAAAATCCAAGTGCATCTCTTTGGTAAAAAGCTGAATATGAATCTGAAACAAATCGATGCAGCACTAGTGTATCAATACATCTCATTAGGACGCGTGTATGTTTCATGTTTGGCGTCAGGGAAAAATGCAACAACGATGAAACAAACACCATGACCTTCCTCCGTTTTCTCTCCTCGTCTCTGCCTGTTCTGCTCTCACTGCACACCTGCTGCTGCGATCACACAAAACAAGCGCTCACTCCTCCCTCTCCTGTGACTTCTCTACACACTTCTCTACCGTGTTGCACCACCAAACTTTCATAACACGCAAGTGTAGAATAAGTTTGGGGTTTTTATAAGAAAGATGAGAAACGCTGCTGCAGATCAGATGTAAAACGTGTCTGACAGCAGAGAACAGAGACACGAGTCTGACTCACAGAGACGTCATGTCACTGTGAGAGCAGGAAACAGGAAGCATCACTGTTCCTCCACATTAATCCAAACCACAGCACTCTTCATATGAAACAGAGCAGAAGATCATCTTACTGCAGAAAAACTGATATTTTAAACAGTTTTCAAGTTTGTTCACAGATTCTCATTTAGGCTACAGGATCTCATTTACACCACACACGTTAACATCACTGTAATGTCTCCTTCTCTCTGTCTGTCCTGTTACTATATTTAGTAAAACTATCAAGATGTGTTCTTACAGACAGCAAACAATGTGTTCGCATTGTTATTGATTAAACAAATTCAAAACTCATCTACCAGATCTACCTCCAGAGCAGACTGTAAAATACCACACAGAAAAGTATCTTTGGGCAGTCAGCCTTTTCCTATCAAGCAGCACACGTCTGGAACACTGAACCCACAGAACTCAGGAACATCATATCGCTTAACTTGTTCTCCAAATCAATAAAATCAATCAAACATGTTATCAATTAATGGTTATGTCCTTGTTTTTCATAATACGTGTTAGGACTTTTATGTGTTCTTGTATAGTACGTTCTACTTACTGTGTTTTCATTTTATGTTACTTTATTAATAGGGCTTAAATTTTGCTCTCTTTTCTTATGACGATGATAATAATAATAATAATAATAACTTTATTTATATAGCACTTTTCATACATAACATGCAACTCAAAGTGCTTTACAGTGGGGCATTAAAAACAACATAGGTAAAAAATGTTGTTTTTATGTGCCTTGTTATGAGCTCTTGTCTGTGGTTATGTCCTTACATACATATGTGTCTGTGTGTGTGTTTGTAAATAAGACTATGTATTTTGTGGTGTTTCTAGACTGAGAAAATATTTTTAATTGTTATTAATGAAATTAATATCACACACAATAGAACAAACTTTTTATATAAAATTGTAGTGAACAAGTTTAAATTTAAAACTGACATATAGCCAAAAAACACTTTGTTTTAATGTTTTCCCTCTTTTCTGTATTTATCTCAGTGCAGGGGTGGAAGTAACTGATTACAAAACTGTAATTAAGTAATTTAGGGGGGTTCTTGTGCTTTCATGAGTATATTTCTTACAACTGTACTTTTACTCGTAGTTAAGTATAAATTACACCATGTAATCTAGTTAAAAAAAATCATAATTGTGTACATTGAGTCATCTTTATTTTGAAGCCAAAACGGTTTTCTGATCACAAACAGGCGATAAAAACAAACAACAACAACACTGCAGCAGCACAGGACTGATGTAAAGATGGTAATGATTAATTACCAATTAATTAATTAAATTATCCAATAAAAAATGTATTGATGGATATTTATTCAGTGGTTTAGAAATGAGAGTAACTTCGTTTTGTCTGGTGGAGTCAGTTGTTGAACACGGAAACACAAACATGAAATCGGGGGGAACTAAAATGAAAAAAAAAAAAAGTGTTTTAAATATTAGAAATTATTATTGATAACTCGATTGTTAGCATTTCCAACTATCAGTTAAAATGTAACTAGAACATTTGTAACTCTTGTTGTACTTGAGTTTAGACTTTCAGTTCTCTTTCCATCAGTGTCTGAGTTTGTTTGACAGTTTTGTGTTGTTTAGTTTCAGCAGCCATTTTGACATGAAGATCGATCAGACCGGATCGTTTAGTGACGTCGTAGTTTTTTAAAACTTTACTAAAATCAAAACGTAGTTCTTAGAACTAAATATCACTTCAAATTAACAATAAACTTGTATATACAGTATATAAAGATACGTAGCATTTTTTCTTTAACAATCAATCGACTATAAATAATCAATAACTCACCTGACGTCGCGCCATGTAGACCTATTCCCAGGAGAAACACAAACATCAAGATCTTCATTGTGAACTGTCGTATCTGAAGCTTTGATAGATTAAATGTTTCTTTATCCAGAAAAACAGAGACACGGTGATTCTAGTTCGAGCAACAAGAGTGAAGTGAGGACAAGAACCAGGAAAGGCGATGTCAACTTCTGTCTGAGCCAATGAGAATTTAGCCTGAGCATCAACGTCACTTATAACTGGGTAAAACTGACCAACTCAGGTTATGAACGAAAGTGAAAGTTAAATATGTTATTTTATTCTGTGTAAGTGGATGGAGAGACACGCGGGTCTCAACTTTGTTCTGATGTGAAAGGAGTTTTAAACTTTCTGCTGCTCAGATCTTGTATCATGTTTTGTAGGTTAATGTGATGTAATGTGCAGAAATGTGTGAATTTTCTGGGAGGTCAGAGGTCACTGACCTACTATCAGGACAGACAAGATAATAAAACACAAGATAGTTTCCATGAAACAATATTTTATCTCAGTGTTTTACTCTGAAATGAAAAGAAGAAGCAGAGAAATAAAATGAAAGCAGAAAGAGAGTCAGAGATCAGGTCACCTCTGTCCTTCACAATAAAAGCCTCTGAACTGATTTGGAGCTGTGGACGCTGAAAACTGCTTGAACAAGAGAAATGTAACACCACTGTTGATGTTTGAACACCTGATGCTGTTTTTCATTTTGCTCGTTCTTTGGCTCCGTTTATTCTGTTTCACTCCTCATTTATTGTTTATGAAGCACTTTATAAAAGGTTATAGATGTTTAATGAATAAAACTCAGATCTTTTGTCCTCACTTCTTCAGCTGAGACAATATTATTCATGATTATTACACAAACAAAGAAATATGAGTCACATCTTTTATGTTGATAATTGATTTTGTTTGTGACATTGAGGCTTGAACTCTGGCTGATAAAGGCTCTTCCTGCTCACTGCTGATCAATACCTGAGTTTACTGAGTTAACAAAACTCAATATTCTCCCGGGATCAATAAAGTATTTCTGATTGTAAATGATCACTGAGTTTACCTTCACAGAGAAGTCAGCAGTGTGACAGCGCCCCCTGTGGACGAGTTATGTATCTGCCTTTGAACTGCTGAAAAAGTGATTAAAACAATTAATTTTGAGACAGAAGTTTGAAATTTTCATTTCCTCCTTATTACAGTTATTACATTACTGTCTGTGCAGAACATGTGATTTCATTTTTGGCTAAATCAGATCCCTGTAGGGGGTCTGGGGGCAAAATGTTGTGATTTTAACATGTAAACAAAACATGTAAACAACAACAAACAACAACAAACAAAACATTCTGGTGACTGTTTCAGTTTAAAGACTGATCTACATCTTCTGTTTGTGTTTTCTGCAGATATTACTACTTTTACATTAATACTTAAGTAAAAAGCACTAAGAAGAGTATTACAGTAAAAGTTACTTTACTCAGTACTCTTACTTTAGTACTTTAAATGTAGGATTTTTACTTGTAAATAATCATTTTACATTGTTACATTAATGCTTTACTTAAGTAAAGTATCTGAGTACTTTTTTTCCATCACAGAATCTGATGGGTCACCAAAAACTGTTTAACACGTCACCAGTCCTGCAACTTATTTTGCTCATTAAAGTGGAACATCAGTGTTTCTTTCTTTATGTGTGCGTTTTTATTTCCTTCATAACTTACAGAAATGATGGACATTAAAATGGAACAACAATAACAACATATATACATCACAACAATGTGGACGCAGTGGGAATAAAAATAAAAGCTTAATGATTCTGAGCTGTAATGTTAACACTGCAAGTTAATACACAGTTGACTGAAGTTAATGTTAGCTGATGTGCTAACAAGCTGCTACACTTTCCACTATAAACAGGTTGGGAAAGATTTGATTTGTTACAACTAAGTTTGGCAGGTTGACGATACTTTAGAAACTAGTTACTTGAGTTAGTTAAACAGCACATTACATAATCAGCAGTAAACAAGACTCGCCTCTTGCAGCACTGCACAATTAACTCATGTGATTTATTAACACAAAGACAGATATTAAATTAAGGCTGACAAAAGGCATTAAGTCAAAACATCAGTTCAAAAGAAAACATAATAATCCCATGTTAACAGGCAGAACACCAGCAGTTCCCAAACCACCAGCCTCTGACTTCTGCTGCCTGCAGAGGGGTGTAACTCCGAAGTGAGATTAATGTGTTAGCGAGCTATGTTGAGTCTAAAGCCAGGATTTTCAGTGTCACGAAGTTGGCTCTCTTTTAACCTGGCTAGATCACCATGGTAACTGATGCTGAACTCATAACCTGGTCGGGAGCAGGTTATGTTCAGAGTTTCAGATTAAATCGTCTGTAAAAAGCGCCGTTCTTTAACTAATTATTGTCCTAACAAGGTTGTTTATGAGTAATATAGCTTTTAAACTGAGGGAAGACGTTAAAAATTAAAAGTTGCTGAGCTGTATGTTCGTAATATCACAGAACGAATCCATATCATGTAAAAATGTAACATAATATAATGTAACAGCAGCATCACGCTGTCATGGTAACCTCTGTTTGGTGATGCAGAGTCATTTTCCCCATTTGCTCCTGATCATATTAACACTTTAAACTGACATGGTATATAATCCACACACTAAAATAATGATGAAGCAACTACAGACACTTTGAATACTTTTTACTGTTATTTTGTTTTGTCTTGGTGATTTTGCAGCTCAGATCACTGATTAGAAAATTCATCATCATTTATCACAGACAATCTTAAATCAGTTACACTCATTTTACGTTGGTTTGATCAAAACTTCAGTGATCTCCACGTCTCTGTCATCATACGACAGAGTCAGACAGACTTCTTCATGTTTAAATCTGCTGTATGGAGTTTTATTGTTTAATGTGCAGTTTTCATGTTAGAATAAACGGCAGCATTAAGACCGCATTTAGTCCATCAGTCATTTTCTGACTGCATTCTTCTTCTCCTGCTTTATTTGCAGCAACGTTGTTGCTTTTTATGTATTTTGTATATTTTCCGCAGCTCATAATTATAACAACTTGATGATTTTGACTTAAGTGGCTCGCGATCGCTTCATTTCATGCGGAAGAAGAGTCAAATGACACAACAAACAGCCCTTTTATATGAACGTGCACAAAGCCTTAAGATGAGAGCCTGGATTAACAAAGCGAGTTCATAACCACTGTCGTAGTACCAATTATCTCTGATTGCGGTTTTAGGCTTTGTTGATCCATCCTGTGTGCACGAGGTGTTTGTAAATCAGGTTTCTGGATTCAGTTTCTCAGAGAGCTCAGAGGTGTTGTCAGGAGCTGTAAGGAAAAGCACACTGTTAGTCCATTTTATCCTACACTGATCTGCCTTTAATAAACAGCTGCTACAACCTGCTGCAGAGGCTGGTGTTCAGAAAGCTTCTGTAGATCCACCAAAAGGTGTTCAGTACGACCAGCGTCTGCAACAGGTCCAGCATCCGATGTTTCCACAACCAAGAAACGTCCTTCATCCTTCACAATCAGTGACCTGTCTCACCAACATGAATGTGACATTTGCAACCTGCAGCATTAAAGAGACAGTTTACCCCCCCCCCCCGCCAAAAAAAAAAGATAATCATATTTTCTTCTGGCCTGTAGTGCTATTTATCAATCTATACTGTTTTGGTGTGAGTTGCCTAGTTTTTGAGTTATTGGCCACAGAGATTTCTGCCCTCTCTTAAATATAACAAAACTAAATAGCACATGTTCTGTGTTGCTCCATGCAACAAAAAATACAACTGGAAAACTCTAGACCAGTGTCTCTTTCCAGAAATCCCAACCTGGTTGCTCAAGATAATCCACAGACTTTGTTATAAGCAGTTTCATGCAGGAACTACTTTCTTTCTGCAGTAGAATCTACTGGAAATACTATTTAGTCCCATTATATTGGAGAGAAGAAAGAAATCCTCAGCTAATATCTCCAAAACTCTGCAGCTCGCACACACACACACACACACACACACACACACACACACACACACACACACACAAATCTCAGTGAATAAACGGCACCACAGGAAATGAAAGATACATTTTTCATTTTTTTTTCACTCAGACACTAAAATATAAGTATTAAAATTCTTCCATTTTTTTTTTTATCTCTTACCTTTCTTCTTCTTCTTCTTACAAACAAATCCAATGGCAGCGATGATGATGATGACGAGACCAGGAACAGCCACTGCAACAGTGATGGGGACGGTCATGTCACTGGGCTCCACTGATGAAGAAAAAAACAACAACAAAAACAAAATAAGATCAGTACAGATGAAGACGGTTTGAGCTGAAGTTCATCCATTCATCCAACAATGTTCATATAAACATGTTGGTGTTTTGCTGTGAACTAGAACTGACTTGGCGTTGAGTTAATATAATAATCAATGATTTTTTCTTTAATCTTAAAAGTGTGTCTTTAACGGACACATATCAAAATCACATGTGTTGGATTTAAAAGAGAGACACTGACACGATTTTCTCCACTCTGAAACACTGGGGGCATGTCCACTCTGCTGTCTCAGTGTCAAACACCACTACAACCTGAAACATGGACACTCTGTCTAGCAGATTTATTGGACATGTCCAGACATGTTTGAGCCACCAGAGCCAGAGGACGGTGACAGAATTATATTTTTTCTTCTGTGTTGGTTTGTTGGAACTGAAGTGAGCTGAAGTGAACTGGAGACAATTGCTTGGGGTACATTCGTAACTGACCATTAGGGCGGGTGAGGGGAGGGAGAGGCAGTATCGTTTGTGAGGCCTCTGTAGTGTCAGGGAACTACTTCCTCTCACTGTAAAAACTGACGGCAGCAGTGAGCAGTATTGGAGACGTGCTTTCAAGTTCCCACCCACACATATGAGCAGAGCTCAGCTGTTAACTGAGAAAAATTATTTGATATGTACTCGTGATGTTTTAGTTTGGCCCGTGTTTCTATTAACATTGCAGAGGCAGGGTTTATGAGTTGTACTGCAGCCGACCACCAGAGGGCGTCACTGTTCTCCATACAGTGTCTGGATCTGACCGGTGACCCTGGGTCGAGCAACATGCATTTAATTAATTCAATCTTTTAATTAGTTTATTATTTTCAGTTTTTGGGAGATAAATTCCCAAATAAATTTGAGGACAAAACCTAAAATACCCAACAGACCAACAGAGAAGCACCCACTCATCTCTCTCTGATCTCAATCTTACCCCAGTTGGTCCTGATCTTTGCTTTGTCCAGTTTGGTGACAATGTCGCCCTTCACACCAGAGAGCTCAAACACACACTCGTACCTCCTCCAGTCTTCAGGTGTGACTGATGAAAGGTTCAGGTCAACACTCATCTGGAAGGTTCCATCAATGTAGGGGAGGATCTCTCCGTGCTCCACGTCCTCATGAATCTCCTCTCCATCTTTCCTCCAGAACAGTGAGGATCTCTCAGGGTAGAAACCTGAAGCGTGGCAGCTGACTGGAGAGGAGGGAGTCTTCTGGAGGAGAGACACTGAGGGAAGATCTGGACAGGAAATTAATTTAAAGTCATTTTATATCATTATTAGGTTGGGATGTTGTGTATTTAAAACATTGAGTCAGGCTAAAAATATTAATAACTATTATTTTATATTTTAGCTTTTAGTGGAAATATGCACATATCATGTGCATTGATTCAAATGCACATCATGCTGTTCACCTCCACCACCAGGAGGCGCTAAAGTCTTAAGATAATAATACAATTGAATTGAATGCAGAGTGAGACACTGTACTACATTAATAGTATAGTTAAAGGGACACTAAAAAGGTGTTTTTGGTAGTATCATATTTACAATTTACAAAACTTTCTCTTTAAATGATTCCTTAAGACTTTTTCCCTCTTATTTAGAGCAAACTGAGGACATAAAATGCATTCACTTTATGTTGCAGTTTGTGTGGGGTTGACCCACACTCCTGTGTCAAATGCCTGAACAATTATGGCTTTTAGTAGTTTTTTATGCACTATTGGTCCCAGATCTAGCTCTCGCAAAAAGAAAGTAAAGTAAGTTGATATCTGTAGTAAAGTTACTGTACATGAGAGGCTCATGACCACTTCATGTGACTCTACCTGTTCTCTCCAGATAACTCTTCCCACGGTTGAAATAGCTCTTCAGCATGTCAAGACAAGTGGTGGTGAAGAAGTTCTTCCAGTGCCCATTCATAGCTTTATTTTTGTCCCACAACTGTTTAGTGACTTCAGCCCGTGGGTTTGCAGCAATCCATGTCTCTGTCTTCAAGTCAAATGTGACAAAGTCTTCTCCGTTATACCCGTGCCGGTTATAACCGTCTACCTCTCCGGTCTCATCGTCCCAGTCACAGCTCACAATCTGCTGTTTAATGTGAACCCCTGAGAGAGACAGAGACACTGAAGTGAGATCCAACATATATCACATTCAATCAGGCCCACTCCTGGTCATCTGTGTGCCTTTAGCGTGTGGTGCTCCCCAACTCCAAATCCTGTTCCACTTTTGTTCGTCCATCCCTGCAGCTACATGTGTTTCGTGTTTGAACCGATAAAGTGATCACTGTGTGCAAACACACAACGGCAGCAGTAAAGCAAACGGTGCAGTGAGTTCATGTGCGATCAAACATCACACTCTCATTAGGGTACAGTAGGAACAGTTTTTCTCCACTTTCATGAAATAACAACAATGGTGGAATATGACTAAGTACTTTTATTTAAGTACTGTACTTACCTACAATTTTTAGGTACTTGTACTTTCTTAACTTCTACTAAACTACATTTCAGAGAGAAATACAGTCATTTTTACTTCACTACAAACAGATTTAGTTACCAGTTACTTTACATAAAAGAACTGATTGAAAATATGATGCTATGAAGCTGCATTCCCTTTTAATCATTTTAATAATTTATTTCTTAATAGCCAGTTGGGTTTTAATCATTTTAATTTATTGTATATATAGTTGTTGGTTGGACAAAATGAGCAAGTTATTTCAGTCCTGTACAAAAAAGTTAAAAATGAGCTCCACCTTAACCGACTACAACAGTAAAATCCTGCCTTTGCATTAATGAATAGGTGATAATAAATGTGTTATAGTGTAATAATCACAGAGACCATGTTTCTGGATTAAGTTCTTTAACTTTTAACACTTAAAGCAGCCTAAATTTTCCTGATTATATTTACACACTTTTACTTGTAATATAGTATTAAAGTGTGTATTAGTAGTTTTACTCAAGTAAAGGATTTTAAGTGTTGATCATCTCAGCAGAGTTATCCTAATCCATCTGAAGTGAAAAATGAATGAACCAGCAAACCAGAAAAAAAAAAGTTATCAACATACCTTCAGTTTGGTTGAACTGCTGCTTTATACCGTCACTTTCCACTTTGAAAACTTGCTGATAATGCATGCAGTCTTGAAGGTGTGTTTTCCAGTATTCTGGATCATCTTCCATGAACTTCCTCACCCAGTCTTGTCTGGGTTCTATTCTTTTTATGTTGCTGTCATAGTAGGTCATAATCTCTCCCTCGAGGTTTGTGATGGCCACAAACTCAGGGACGTCTGGGACTCCAGAAGAATCCATGAGGTACAAGGTCATGGAGCGTTTCACTGCAGGACAAACAGGATTTAAGTGACCGAAATGTATTTCATATATGCATATATGTTTTTTTTTTACATGATTTTGTTTGAATAGTTGTCATTTCCCTGAACACAATGTCCTGTTATGTAGCAATGACAGCACACACAGGACAACAGCATTCCTGAAATTTGAACTCACTGACACACACAACTTTGCAGCATGTTTACAGAATTTTAGTGTTTATAAATATTCAATAATGAGAACAAGCTGTTTATAATTTCCATGATTAGTTCATGTAGGACAAGATAAGATGAAATAGAACTTTAATAATCTAAAAGGAAATTCTTTTGTGACAAATTTTGACATTTTTTTTTCCCTAAATCAGTCTGAGAGGATGACAGCATCTATGATTGATCAGTGATCGATCTTCCTCCTCCTCTTCCTCACCTGTTCACTCTGCTGTGTGAAGGTCTGACAGTTTCTGACAGAGAAACACACACAGTCCTCCTTTTTTATTTACAGGTCTACTTCTACAGTTGTATGATCTTATAAGTTCACCTGGTTTGATGTCATTCAGTAACACGTTGGTTTGGATGCTTTTAATAAACTCCATCATTAACAACGAGTCTCCTCCACAAAAAGTAATATCACAACCAAGAGAACACACTTTTTATTTAAAACTGTAGTGAATAAGTTAAAGATTAAAACTGACACAAAGCCTAGAAACACTTTGTTTTAATGTTTTTAATATTTTCCGTCTTTTCTTTATTTATCTCAGTGCAGTGGTGGAAGTAACTGATTACAAAAACTGTAATTAAGTAATTGTTGGGGGTGTACTTGTGCTTTTATGAGTAGATCTTCAAATCTGTATTTTTACTCGTACTTAAGTATGCATTTCACTATGTAATCTAATTAAGTTTAAAATCATAATTGTGTACCGAGCAATCTGCATTTTTGTCGCCAAAAGGTTTAAACAATGACATTTGGGCAAAATCACTAAACACTGCAGCAGCACAGGTTTGGAGTAAAGACGCTAATGATTAATTACCAATTAATTAATTATCCAATTAAAAAATGTATTCATGGATATTTATTCAGTGCTCTAGAAAAGTAAAAAGAAAAGTGTTTTAAAGTTTATAAATTACTAACGATTACTCGATTGTTAGCATTTCAAACTCTGTGTTAAAGTTGTCAACATCTGTAACCCTTGTTGTACTTAAGTTTGGACTTGCAGTTCTCTTTCCATCAGTGTCTGGGTGTGTTGGACTGTTTCGTGCTGCGTAGTTCTGCTGATATTTTTAAGATCGATCAGACGGTACCGTTAGTGACGTCGTACTTTTCAAAACTTGACCAAAAACAAGACGGAGTTCCTAGAACCTTATATCATATCCGATCAAATGAACAGTAAACTCGTATATACAGTATATAAAGACACGAAGCTTTTTTTCTTTAACAATCAATCGACTATAAATAATCAATAACTCACCCGCCGTGGCGCCATGTAGACCTATTCCCAGGAGAGACACAAACATCAAGATCTTCATTGTCAACTGTCGTATCTGAACATTTGATGGATTAATATGTTTATTTATCCAGAAAAATAGAGACACGGTGATTCTAGTTCGAACAACAAGGGTGAAGTGAGGACAAGAGAAGAAAAGGCGCTGAGATCAACTTCTGTCTGAGCCAATGAGAATTGAGCCTGAGCATCAACGTCACTTATAACTGGGTAAAAACTGACACACTCGAATTATGAACGAAAGTGAAAGTTAAATGTGTTATTTTATCCTGTGTAAGTGGGTGGTGGATGTCACGCGCCTTTTATTTTTGGTGTCTCAACTTTGTCCTCATGTGAAAGGAGTTTTAAACTTTCTGCTGCTCAGATCTTGTATCATGTTTTGTAGGTTAATGTGATGTAATGTGCAGAAATGTGTGAATTTTCTGGGAGGTCAGAGGTCACTGACCTACTATCAGGACAGACAAGATAATAAAACACAAGATGGTTTCCATGAAACAATATTTTATCTCAGTGTTTTACTCTGAAATGAAAAGAAGAAGCAGAGAAATAAAATGAAAGCAGAAAGAGTCTGAGACTTTCTGAAACACAAACATCACATCACCTCTGACCTTCACAATAAAATAAACACACTGAACCCTGGACTGTAGGAGCACTTTTTGATTTTGTGTCTCTTGTGGATCTTCAGTAAACCTCAAACTAGATCATGATCTTACCTTCTCAGCGATGACAGATAGACGTCTCATTCTTCAGACCTGGAAACAACAGAATCCTCCACCTTTATTCAATGGATGAGAGACCTGATGAGGTTTTTGTACCTGGAGAAAATTAGATCTACAAAGAGGAATGACAGAAAAGTTTGGGAACCTTTCTGGTCTCATTTCATTTGAGTCTCTCACTGTAAATCTTTACTTTGTGCTGTTTCTTAAAAATATGTCAGACATGAGACAAACTTACAGTGTTTTTCATTTTCTGTCTTTACCTCTTTATATGTTTTATCTTTATATCTCACTTTTGTTATTTATTTCAGTCTCATACTGAATGTATTTACTGCTTTTTGCTTTTGTGCCTCTTTTTATATTTAATCCGATCTCTGTGGATTGCTTTTTTTTTCAAAGTATTTCTAAGTTTTATATAAGTTTTTGAATATTATTCTTGTCTCCATATGTTGTTTGTTATCACAACAAGAGATTATAGGTTGGCAAAAGTTTTTTTTTTTCAGCTAAATCAAGGTTTCTTCAATTTCAGAAAAGGCCTATGTCAATCTCATTTTTTTTTTTTTTTTAATTTTGATAAAAATGTGACTAAACAAGTTGTCAATTTGAATTTCTCTTTAAAACACTTGTCACTTTATTTAAAAGTAAAACAAAAGTATAAACGGAATGAAATCACAGAGCAACTTTAAACACAGGAAAATTTTGAACATCACTGTTTAATTTCTGTGTTTACAAAATTAACGGAGAAAAACATCCCTTTCTCCCCAAGAAATATTTACAAGACATCCTACAAAATTGTGCTGAGGGGTCCTCCAAACTGACCAGAGAACCATGAAAACCATTTGTCACACAGTCTGAGCCCAGTGCTCCCACTACAGTCCTCCCTCCTTTAAAAAAGTTTGTTCCATCTGTCAGTCAAAGAATAAGTAGATCCATACAGAACAGAATGACGTACAAAAAAACACACAAAAATATTTAAGGAAAAGAATCATGATAGATGAACACTGACATTAACATAAAATATATAAAATGTAGAAATTACAAAAAGGTAACACCGAACTTTGGGTCTGATTCCTGGTAATCAGTCAAATAATTTATTTGAATTCAATATTTGATCAATCATCAATCAGTCCAGATTTACATCAAGTACTGAACTTATTTTGTTCTTTACTTGAGTTCTATTTTATCCAACTTTATTCTTCTACACTACATCCCAGAGGCAAATACTGAACTTTTTAATCCACAAAGCTGAAAAAAGTCTGTTTCCTGACTTTTTACAGATACATGGTTTTCACAGGACAGTGATGATGCAGACATTAGATGGTCTTATAGACCATGATGCATTGCTCTAGATTAAACCAGCCAACAGTGGCTTTTAAACAGTGTTTAAAATGATCTCAACCTTAAACATCTACAGCAGTAAACAGCAGAAACATTAATGTAATAATATTAATCAGGAAACATTTTACTGCAACATGAATACTTTTACTTCAAGTACATTTATCTGATAATACTGTATTTCCATACTTACTTCAATAAGGTTTTGTGAATGCAGGACTTTTACTTGTAGTGAAGTATTTTTACAGTGTTATATTAGTACTTTTGCTTCAGTAAAGGAGGAGAGTTGAAGGAGACACATCATGTCCATATATAGTCTGGACAGACAGACTGGTCTCCACAGAGGCTGCAGCAAAGTGTGCATGAGCTTATGAACACATGTTCATGTGAGACGCAGTTATCTTCTCTGAGCTACAGGTTATAAACACTGCTGCACGCTGGTGCTCATCAAACGTGATAAATAGATGTATTTAATTCTCACTTCTGTCAGACACAAAGTCACAGAGCAGCCTGAGATGTGTCTGTAAGCAGGAGACAGACAGACAGACAGACAGACAGACAGACAGACAGAGGGAGGAGCATCATGTGCTGCAAACTATCACATCAACTTAACGTTACTGTGAATGAAGGAGGAAACACAAGTTTACCTCATTAGTGTTCAAATGTTATTTTGTCTTCAGTTCTGCTTCATCCTCTCATCAAAGTTGTAAACATTCACACTAGGCCTGTGCAGTATACTGCTTCGTACCGAAAACCAGTCTTTGTTTTCGTTATGATATTAATTAATATTAAAATTCATATACCGCCATACCGGTGAATAGTCCAAACAATGTCCGGGACGTGCACGGCAGGAAAATGTTTCAAATCACCAGAACCTGAGAGTATAAATGACAACTGAAATGCATGTTCATGGATGTGTGTGTGTGTGTGTGTGTGTGTGTGTGTGCGTGTGTGTGTGTATATATTTACATTTGTATTACCAATATTGACCTTACCAAAAAAAAAAAAACATAAGTATTTAACTGTAACTATGAAAGAGTTGTTTTAGATAAACACTCAGATTGTTATTCTGTATGAGAAGTGCTGTGATGCTTTTCTTTCTTTTGAATATTATGTTTTTCTTCTCTCTCCTCACAAATATGAAAGATCCTCATTTGATTTACCAACATCAGAGGAAAAGACTAAATGATCAAAACAATTCAATGTCACCATTTATGTTTGAAAATATTTGTCTCAACTCATCTTTCAAATTGTTTTGCTTTTTTTTTGTATTCCGATCAATCAATAAGCTCCTACTATAGATCCCCCACCCTGAATCTATCAGTTTATGATATGATGATGAATAATCAATAAATTCTCCGTTTGTGGAGGAGAATGTGGCGACACCGCTCCTTGTTCCAGAGCAAAATTTATCCAGAAACCTGAAGAGACAAAAAGAAAAACATTAAATAGAAAATATTATAATTATTATTATATTTAGAGAATCATTTATACCTAAAATATCAATGATTCAGTCTTAATCTGAGCTGCTGATGTGAAGGTTTCTGAAAGCATCTGTGTCTTTCTCTTAATAATCTCACTTAACTTCATATTAAACAGCTTCACATTTGTTGTGGAAAATCAATTGAAAGTCACAGAAGTGTTACAGTGAATAAAGAAACAATCACACATAGTTTAGTGCAGCTTTGTCTAATAACAGGTGTGAATAGTTCATGTCTCATATGAAGAGACTCACTGTGTTCAGGGTGGTGTGTTTGTCATTCAGGACTCTGGATTCAGTTTCTCAGAGAGCTCAGTGCTGTTGACAGGAGGTGGAGGATTTTGGGCTGAAATATAATAAAGAAAAGACACAGAATTTTATTTCTCTCAGCTGCCAAAAAGTCAGAATATGTTTAAAAAGCTTCTTCACAGTGGATATGATCCCTCTTCTAGTAACACAGACTGACAGTGGCGTAGATGATGTAGGGTTGGTGGGTTTTGTAAACCCATGGGCCCTCTTGTGGTCAAACTTTTTTTTTTTTTTTTTAATGTAATGTTGCCGCGGTTGACCCTCGCAGCGGCAGGTAGCACGGAGTGTTACGTCAAACTGGGTTACTGCATTTTGTTGCATATAAGGGGGGATACAAGCGGCTCCTCCCAATTTGAACTGATCCATGTGTCTATTGAATGTGATTGGCTCAGCCGCTCAGACGGTGACCATTATTTTTCTGGAAAAAAAGAAAGAAAAAAGCAAACAAGGTAGAGGAGATTTGCAAAGATGCTGAAAAGAAAGAAGCCACCAGAAAAAGAGATGTGTTGTGCAGATTAGCATAGGGCAAAAAAGAAAAAAAAGTTAATTGAGGATGCGGCCGTGGTGGGAGAAGCCAGGCCAGTGACGACACGGGTCCGAGCAGCAGCACGGCCACAGCAGGTAAACAAGCACTGTCTGCTGTAACACAGCGCTATCATGATCTCAGACTTGAGACTAGGGTTGTCAAAAGAACCAACGCTACCGGTAATCTGAACGTGACCGAACGTGGATCCGCTCCGGCTGCTTGGTGTGGCCACAGCCACGGTTGAAGCCCATAAACATGACGCGCCATGTGTCTTTCTCCGGTCAGTTGTCATGGGAACAAGACGCTCTGACGGTGGTGCGCATTTAGACCATAATACATCCATGGTTTGGTCATGGTCTATTCCTGGCTTACTTATTCCTTACTTTTTTGGCTTTTTTCTGTCCTCTATTCGAGTGTGCAATGTCAGGCCCCTTTGACCTCAAAACCCATGTGAAATACAGCCCAGTTACGCCACTGCAGACTGATCAATAAATCTCTTGTAGCTGTTTGTTTTTATCTGACTAAACTTGTTTTCCCATCACTTCTCTCTCACATCATCATGATACAGTCACTGTAGGATCAAAACCAGCTCCACAGTGTGAACCTGAAACTGACACGTGTTTCTTATCTGAAGCTCACAGCTCACTGTGACTCCTCTTCAACATCAAAACAAAAAGACTTTTAATCATCTACTGTCAAACATTATTACAATAGAAAATCCATCTTTTCTTTCTCTTCTCAAACTGTGTGACTGCTCTCTCTACCTGTGACTCACTAACTACCTTAAAGTCTTCATTAAAACTTCTTTCAGTTCTGAAACCATGAAACTGTTGCTGGATTCCTTTAAGAGTAAACCAGCATCAAACATAATAAATGAAAAATACAAGCAAATATGATGAAATGTGAACATATAAATGATAATTATCATCATGACTCTGTGTCTCTGAGCCGTTCAACACTCACTGTTGTTAGAAACAGAGTTTGATGTGCTGAAAATAAAAGTTTGTTTTACTTTTGCAATCAGGATAAAATCATCAACTCAAAGTCTAAAATAAAAACAGAAAAAAAGAGACAATCTTTCTGTTTGCGTTTCTCACCAGCTTTCTTCTTTCTGTAAACCATGAATCCAATCCCAGCGATGAGGACGAGAGCGAGAACAACCACTGCAACAATGATGTAAATGTAAACTGGATTCACTGTTGAACAGAAAACAAGAAAAAATATTCACAACCTGATGAAGCAGGTTAGAGAGAAGAACAACCATTCACCAACCAGACCACAATCCTGTATACAGACTCTATATGTTTGTTTATCCTGCTGTTGTTTGTTGTCTTTGTTTAACTGGTTGTTTATGTTGGTTTTTGTCTCAATGAGAGTTTCTGACTGATTTACTGAAAGATACAAACATTCATCCATGTTAAAAATTATGATCATATATTTTGGTATTCAAATGAAGTTTAACATGAATTTGTTTATTATAAGTTGAGGTGTCATTTGTTTCTTATATTACAGACACTTTGTGTGCAGGTCAGGTGACGCCTCACCTTTTCATATTTGGATTCAGGTAATGTGGGAGTTTTTATCAGTAAATGTTGGAACTGAAGCCGCAGTTGAGAAACAGTCTTTTGACAAATATTCATTAACTTTTTTATGACAATTATGGATTTTTGTTTTGTTGGTTTATGACATTTTTGAGTGCATAAAAACAAATAATCTGATTCTTGAAAGTTAGTTGTAACTGAACACTTATTCAGTTCCTGCATCTTTTGTAGTTAAATCTGTGTCTATAATCTCTAAACTGTTGTTACACTTTAAAATCTTTACACAGAGTCTGAAAAAAGGTTGTTTACAAGTATTTAAAAACTAAACTATAATCACAAAGATGGTATAAAAAGTTAAACTATTAATTGATGTTAAGAAAGATGAATAAATTAAATAAATAACGAAATAAAATTATGTTTTGAATGTTTCATTATTTTTCTGTATTTAATCAAAGCTCAGGAAACAGAGAACAGGCAGCACAAAAAAATCATGATGGACAATAATAATTTCTTTAAAACACCTCACACTTTTGACTTTAAATTAAGAAATATATTTTTTATGCCCTTTTCAGAGTACAGAAGTGGACACATGCATTGATTTAATACTGATTTAAGTCTTAAAATTATTACAATATGAAATAAACTAACAACAAAGCAACATAAGGAAATAAAGCTAAAATAAATGTTTTCCACCTTCATCACTTCCGATCTCAGTCTTTCCTTCGTTGGTCCTGATCTCTGCTTTGTCCAGTTTGGTGACGATGTCGTCCTTCACACCAGAGAGATGAAACACACACTCGTACCTCCTCCAGTCTTCAGGTGTGACTGATGAAAGGTCCAGGTCAACACTCATCTGGAAGGTTCCATCATGGTTGGGGAGGATCTCTCCGTGGTCCACGTCCTCATGAATCTCCTCTCCATCTTTCCTCCAGAACAGTGAGGCTCTGTCAGGGTAGAAACCTGAAGCGTGGCAGCTGACTGGAGAGGAGGACGTCTTCTGGAGGAGAGACACTGAGGGACGCTCTGGACAGGAAAGACAAAGACAGTTTATAGGTTTTTTATTAGTATTTACTGTTTATTAATATTATCATTCCTGTTTGATGTCATGTGTTTTAAAGAAGAGAGGGACAGAGAGGAAAAAGACAGATGAAATTAAACTACATCAGGTCATGTGATTCTACCTGTTCTCATCAGAGAGCTCCTCCCATAATCCACAAACTTCTGCAACCACTCAGGACAAATCTGGGTGAGGTAGTTCTTCTGTAAAGCTATCAAAGCTTTGTTATTGTTCCATTTGTGTTTGGTGATGACAGCCTGTTGGTTTGGAGCGATGAATGTGTCTGTCTTCAGGTCAAATGATATGAAGTCTTCTCCATCATAACCATACTGCATAAAACCATTAATCTCATTAGTCTCATCATCCCACTCACAGCCGTACATCCACTGAACAATGTGGACACCTGAGAGACAGAGACAGAGACAGAGACAGAGACAGAGACAAAGACAGAGACAGAGACAGAGACAGAGGCAGCATTAAACCAGAGTGAGATCACAGCACAGTCATCTATCATCAGCTGATATCACATCTTCACCACAGAGACACACTGATCCACACACACCAAAACAGAGGATCTACACCTCCTGCTGTGATTGGCTGGATGGACGCCACTCAGAGCCAATCATCATCTGGACAGTGTGGACGTCTCAGAGACAGACAGAGAGGCAGAGACTGCTGGGAAACAGAGGGACATCCTAACACACACACACACACACACACACACACACACACACACACACACACACACACACACACAGATTAAACCTGATCCTGGACTGAACATTACACCCACTGAGACCCTGCAGTCAGTGGATCAGTCCAACAATGTCCTCGTCCTGTGAGAAACTACAGACTAGACTGTCCTGAAGCTGCTCTACAAGCTTCACTGAAGGACACTTTCAGTCCAGGATTAGTCACCAGACTCCACCTGCTCAGCCAGGACAGTGTGTCCTGTTCAGCAGTGTGTCACTGCAACTGGTCAGAATAAGACACGGACCATCAGGACCAGTATGGAGACTGGGAGGCAGTCTGTGTGTCCTGATTGGTCCATCCATCAGTCCATCATTCAATACAACCAACAGCTGTTTCCACCTGCAGATGTTGTCTTGATGCTGCTGATGTGACCAACACACTGTGGTCAGTAGAGTTCATCTAATCTAATCTAATCTAATCTAATCTAATCTGTAGTTGTACTATATATATGCTGTATATTATGGGATGGACAGACTGTGGTCAGTACAGTGGAGTCGAGCTGTTAAACTTTTTAAACCTCTGATCTGAATGAGACATTTACCATGTCGTCCTGTCAGACAGGTTTATTAAAACACACTGCTGCTCCTCTCATATGTGGACCCAGCAGAAGCAGCCTGTGGCCCATTTACAGTCCGGCTCCGTAGTTTGAGAAACCAGGCAGTAATGTTCCTCTATCAGCTGTGTGTTGTCAAACTGTTGTGATAAACAGGTTCCTACAGTCGAGTTATTATGGACCAACTCACTGTGGACACTTCAGTCCACTTATTCTGATCTAATCTAGTGGAGATAAAGTGTTAATAATCTCTGCTGGTTATTATGGGATGGACAGAAACACTGTATCAGTGTAGTACAGCAGCATCCAGTCGTCTCAGTCTCACTAATGTTTCTGTTGAGTCTGACTGTGTGTTTCAGACCAGAAAAACCTCCATCAAACACTTTAATCTGCCTCAATAAAACACACTTAAAGATGGAGAATGGTGTGTGTGTGTGTGTGTGTGTGTGTGTGTGTGTGTGTGTGTGTGTGTAAAAAATAAAGGATGGAAATATAAACAACTTTTCATCAGTAGAAAGTGAAACATTAACAAACCTCCAGTTTGGTTGAAACGCTGCTTTGCAACTTCAATGTTGTCTTTGAAGACCTGCTGGGAGCCCACACAGATCTGAGTCTGTCTCTGCCAGTACTGAGGATAATCTGCTGTGACTCTGATCATCCAGTCCTGTTTGGTTTCTGTTTTCTTGGTGTTACTGTCATAGTGAACCATCTGAACTTCATCAACCAACCCAACAACCACAAACTCTGGGAAGTTTGAGACTCCAGAAGATCCAGTGAAGAAATTCTTCAGAGAGTGAATCACTGTAAGAAAAAAAAGATAAAGTCATGATTTCAGTTTTTTTTTTTTTAACAGTTTTATAAAATCACTGAACAATGTTATTTATTTTCAAACAGAATCAAAACAAACTACAGTAAATTCAAGACATCCTAATAATCTCTGTTCAATAAATATAAAAATACATTTATAGATATAAATCTTGTTCCAGAAACTCTTTAATTTTTATGATGTTTTTGTTGTGAAAAATGTTTTTATTTAAAAATAATATACCAAGCAAATCACACAATTTCATCATGACATCCTGACTTTCACTGATAGAAAACAGTTTGTAAAAACAGTTGAATATTTTTCTAATGCTGGATATCTGAGTGTGAAGAGAAACTCCAGTTTAGTTTCCAGTTAGTGGAGTCATTTATTATTCAGGATGATTCATTAGCAGCTTAAACTCCTCATTATCATATTAGTTTAAAATCTGAAATCACAAACCTCTCAACAAAATATTTATACTGCTTCTGATTATCATTTTATTTTCTATATTCAACAGATAAAACTTTTGTATTTTATGATATTACATCACTTATGGTATAAATTGGTATATGGTAAAAATAAATTGAATACAAATTTGAAGTCTGATTTTTAAAAGATAAATCCTTCAGTAATTTTTCTTACAGTTTGGAGGTGGGCTGTTTTGATCTTTTCTATTGTTCTGCATTTTCCATAATTATTGATGAGTAAGTAATAAATGACAGATAAATGATGAATGGCAGATTTTTTTGTTTGTGGATTTCAAATGTTTGACTGTAAAGTTTTTTATGTAACCAACAAAAAATAAATATCTGATTCAGTTTAACTGTTCATCTAACTTTCAAATATCTTGATTTATGTAAACTGAAGAATTATTTTTAAATTTAACTCAATATTTTTGATAAACATTATTTTAGAGCTTCTATTAGTTTAAGTTATATACTGGATTAAAATATAATTTTTTCTGGTCACATAAAAAAAAACTTGTCAAAGAATAAATCTATTTCCTGATAATAGATCAAATATCTAAACAGTATTGTTCAGCTGACAGTGTATTTTTGATCTGATACTGATCAATATTTGGGAGTTTTTTGGTGACCCTGATACAAAGTGAGCAGCACATTTCACAGTTAGAAAATAAAGCTGTCACTGTTCTCTGCTGGACAAACTATGTAATGATGACACTGTTTCTAAATGAGCTCAGACCTCGTTTGTCTTTTCACTTCTTCAACTAATTGAGTAATCAGATAAGAAATGTTGTGAGTTCTGCAAATTTTCCCATTAAATTACTTTTGGTTTATTTAAGAGCAATGGTAAAATACAAAAGACAAAATAAGACAAGTCTCTTAAATGAACAACTAAATATTTCCCTTTTTAAAAAATTGTCGTGATTTTAATACATAAAGCATTTTGATGCTCTGTTACAGTTAAAAAAAGTGATCTTCATCTTCTGTTCATGTTTTTCTGCAGACATTACTACCTTTACTTTTACCTTTGTACCTGAGTAAAACGTACTGTGTAAGGTACTACAGTAAAAGTTAAGTTACTTTACTTTGTACTTTTACTTTAGTACCTTATGTAGGACATGCAGATTTTTTATTTTTAATTTGTAATAAAGTATTTTCACATTGTGGTATGATTACTTTTATTTAAGTAAATGATGTGAGTAATTTTTCCATCAGTGCAGGTCAATGATCAGTGTTTCAGTTTCTTTCTGAGTCAATACAGTGTTAAAAACATCAGTCACCAGGAAATGATTTTCTATATTTGGAGCTGTGCACCTCTCAGTCGTGTCTAGAAGGCCACCTTGTATTTTAAAAACTCTCGCGATATTTGTACCCCTTAATTCTGTTGCAATAATTAAACTTGTGCAATCTTTCGCCGGTCTGGGGTTCCCTTCTAAACACAACCTTCTTGAAAAGGCAATTAGAGACAAAGACTGGAATAAACACCTTGTGCATAAAAGTATAGGTGATAACTGTAATTCATTCATAGCTGAACTCTAAACAAATATACGCAGTTTTGTGCAGAAAGTGAAATGCAAATCAGGCCAAAGACACTATTTACTGAGACGATTATTTACCACACTGAGAAATAAGGTTGTTAAGGAGCTCTGAATGGCAAAAGCAACATTTTTTATTAATGCTATTAGTGAAGCAAAGGGAAACGCCAAAGAAATCTGGCAGAATTTTAAAGAAACTAACAGGAAAATCTAATACCATTAATAAAACAAATAAACCAAATATAGAGGGAAATGTGACTCGTGATCCAAAAACTGTGGCAGCAGCTTTTAATACTTATTTTATTGATTCTACAAAAAAATGACTCAGAATAATTTGACATAATGAAATTCAGTCAAATTTCAGCCACTCCTCTAAATACTGACGCTCCCATTCTGACTTTTAGTGAAGTGACCAACTCCAAAGTGTGAAGTTATCAAAGTTTAATTTTTCTCCTACTGTCATTAAATGGATAAAATCTAGGGTGTAACGATTTACTGATGCATCCGATGCGTCACACTTTAATGTGTAAAATACAAGTGTATCTTTTTGGTAAAAAGCTGAATATGAATCTGAAACAAATCGATGCAGCACTAGTGTATGTAGAATAAGTTTGGGTTTTATAAGAAAGATGGGAAACTCTGCTGCAGATCATTTATGTAAAATATGTCTGACAGCAGAGAACAGAGACACGAGTCTGACTCACAGAGACGTCATGTCACTGTGAGAGCAGGAAACAGGAAGCATCACTGTTCCTCCACACTGATCTAAACCACAGCACTCTTCATATAAAACAGAGCAGAAGATCATCTTCCTGCAGAAATACTGATATTTTAAATAGTTTTAAAGTTTGTTCACAGATTCTCATTTAGGCTACAGGATCTAATTTACACCACACATGTTAACATCACTGTAATGTCTCCTGCTCTCTGTCTGTCCTGTTACTATATTTAGTAAAACTATCAAGATGTGTTCTTACAGACAGCAAACAATGTGTTCGCATGAATCAGGTGACTTCACGAGTGGTTGACAATCATGTCGGTGTACCTCAGGGTTCAACTTTGGGTCTTCTGTTATTTAGTTTGTTTATTAATGATCTACCGTTAGATTGTCTACCTACTTTAACTTGTCAGATGTATGTGGGCGACACACTCACATATTTACATGCTAAAAACAAGAAGCAAGCAGCAGAAGAGTTTTCTGCTTCAATGGTCAATATTTCTTTTTGGTTAACAAACTCATGCCTACATCTGAATGTCGATAAAACTGATCGAGATCCAGACCCAGAAGTTACCGTAGCAGGGAGAAGATTATCGGTAGTACATGAGTTTAAATATTTAGGCACAGTATTAGATTCACAATGCACATTCAAAACACAAGTTAAAAAAAGTTGTGAACAGACTCAAATTCAATTTTCAAAATTCAGACACATTATGAGCAACCTAACAACAGAAGTTCACTTCAATGCAATGATTCTTTCACACATGAACTACTGTCTGACCAGCTGGACTCTGACAGGCAGAACTAAATCCAGTAGAAAGACTTTACAAACAGGCTTTGAAAACACTGGATTGTAAAATACCACACAGAAAAAGTATCTTTGGGCAGTCAGCCTTTTCCTATTGAGCAGTGCACACCTGGAACACTGAACCCACAGAACTCAGGAACATCACATCGCTTAACTTGTTCTCCAAATCAATAAAAATCAATCAAACATGTTATTATGATCTGAATTAGTGGTTCTGTCCTTGTTTTTCATAATACATGTTAGGACTTATGTGTTCTTGTATAGTACGTTCTTAACGGGCTTAAATTTTGCTGTCTTTGCTTATGATGATGATGATGATGATGATAATAATAATGATAACAACTATTTATGTAGCACTTTTCATACATAACATGCAACTCAAAATGCTTTACAGTGTGGCATTAAAAAACAACAGGTAAAAAATGTTTTTATGTGCCTTGTTCTTGTGGTAAAACTGTAGTGAACAAGTTTAAGATTAAAACTGCCAAAAAACTCTTTGTTTTAATGTTTTCCCTCTTTTCTGTAATATTCTCAGTTCAGGGGTGAAAGTAACTGATTACAAAAACTGTAATTAAGTAGTTTTTGGGGGTTCTTGTGCTTTTATAAGTATATTTTTCAAAAACTGTACTTTTACTCGTACTTAAGTATGAATTACTCTATGTAATCTAGTTTATTTAAAAATCATAATTGTGTACAGAGTCATCTTTATTTTGAAGCCAAAACGGTTTTCTGATCACAAACAGGCGATAAAAACAAACAACAACAACAACAACACTGCAGCAGCACAGGACTGATGTAAAGATGGTAATGATTAATTACCAATTAATTAATTAAATTATCAAATTAAAAATGTATTCATGGATATTTATTCAGTGGTCTAGAAATGAGAGTAACTTTGTTTTGTCTGGTGGAGTCAACTGCTGAAAAAGGAAACACAAACATGAAATCGGGGGGAACTAAAATGATAAAAAAAAAAAAGTGTTTTAAATATTAGAAATTATTATTGATAACTCGATTGTTAGCATTTCCAACTATCTGTTAAAATGTAGAACATCTGTAACTCTTGTTGTACTTGAGTTTAGACTTTCAGTTCTCTTTCCATCAGTGTCTGAGTTTGTTTGACAGTTTCGTGTTGTTTAGTTTCAGCAGCCATTTTGACATGAAGATCGATCAGACGGATCGTTTAGTGACGTCGTAGTTTTTAAAACTTTTACTAAAATCAAAACGTAGTTCCTAGAACTAAATATTACTTCAAATTAACAGTTAACTTGTATATACAGTATATAAAGATACGTAGCATTTTTCTTTAACAATCAATCGACTATAAATAATCAATAACTCACCTGCCGTCGCGCCCTGTAGACCTATTCCCAGGAGAAACACAAAGATCAAGATCTTCATTGTCAACTGTCGTATCTGAACATTTGATGGATTAAAATGTTTCTTTATCCAGAAAAACAGAGACACTCCTCGAGTTCGAGCAACAAGAGCGAAGTGAGGACAAGAACCAGGAAAAGGTGGTGTTAACTTCTGTCTGAGCCAATGAGAATTTAGCATCAACGTCACTTATAACTGGGTGAAACTGACCAACTCAGGTTATGAACGAAAGTGAAAGTTAAATGTGTTATTTTATTCTGTGTAAGTGGATGGAGAGACACGCGAGTCTCAACTTTGTTCTGATGTGAAAGGAGTTTTAAAGCTTCTGCTGCTCAGATCTTGTATCATGTTTTGTAGGTTAATGTGATGTAATGTGCAGAAATGTGTGAATTTTCTGGGAGGTCAGAGGTCACTGACCTACTATCAGGACAGACAAGATAATAAAACACAAGATAGTTTCCATGAAACAATATTTTATCTCAGTGTTTGACTCTGAAATGAAAAGAAGAAGCAGAGAAATAAAATGAAAGCAGAAAGAGAGTCAGAGACTTTCTGAAACACAAACATCACATCAGGTCACCTCTGTCCTTCACAATAAAAGCCTCTGAACTGATTTGGAGCTGTGGACGCTGAAAACTGCTTGAACAAGAGAAATGAAACACCACTGTTGATGTTTGAACACCTGATGCTGTTTTTCATTTTGTTCGTTCTTTGGCTCCGTTTATTCTGTTTCACTCCTTATTCATTGTTTATGAAGCACTTTATAACAGGTTATAGATGTTTAATGAATAAAACTCAGATCTTTTGTTCTCACTTCTTCAACTGAGACAATATTATTCATGATTATTACACAAAGAAATATGAGTCACATCTTTTTATCTTGATAATTGATTTTGTTTGTGACATTGAGGCTTGAACTCTGGCTGATAAAGACTCTTCCTGCTCACTGCTGATCAATACCTGAGTTTACTGAGTTAACAAAACTCAATATTCCCCCGGGATCAATAAAGTATTTCTGATTGTAAATGATCACTGAGTTTACCCTCACAGAGAAGTCAGCAGTGTGACAGCGCCCCCTGTGGACGAGTTATGTATCTGCCTTTGAACTGCTGAAAAAGTGATTAAAATAATTAATTTTGAGACAGAAGTTTGAAATGTTCATTTCCTCCTTATTACAGTTATTACATTACTGTTTGTGCAGAACATGTAATTTCATTTTTATAATATCTTATTATGGACTTGCAAACTCATAAGAGGTGAAAAACACACACACGTTCATAAAGTGATGGCAGAGGCTGCCATGTGACATGTCAACTGCTCGCCTGCTGCTGATTCACACTCACACACTGATGGCACAGCCTTTAGGGTTCAGTATCTTACCCAAGGACACTTTGGCACGTGGACTGGATGTGGACAACCCCACCATAATATTGTGCTCAAAGACTGGACACATTTTGAACACAGCTGTTCATAAACACATTAACACAAACTCCTTTTTGCTCAACCTACAGTAATAAACTCTGTGGAGACACACTCGTCCTCTGTTGATATTATTGTCTTTCAGAAGCTGCAGCGGGCTCAGTTTTAAAGATTGATTGGCACCAACCATGTCATGCCATGTCTTACTAGCTTGTCCATTCTAAAGTTAAGGGCCGTCCACACCAAGAACTATAACAATAACTATAAATACGTCATCTTAAAAATTCTTCTAACTCAAGTGGGTGACAGATGCACCACATCTATAAAGGTGCAGTCCAGACTCATTTTAAAACAATATATTTCTTGGTGTGGATGACAATTTAGGCTAAATTTTGGTGCAGTAAAAATGACCATGGCCATTTACAAAGAAGTCCCTTGACCTGAAGATATCTGTATGAAAATGAAAACAGCTACAGACCAAAAACTGAAGTAATCAATTTAAGAATCAATAATCAGAACATGGAGCACATCCGTAAACTATTTTTTAATGTTAAATCAGGATTTCTGCAACTCCAGAAAAGGTCTATGTCAGTGTAATTTTTTTTGTAGTTTTATTATTTTCAGAAAATGTGACTAAACAAGTTGTCAGTTTGAATTTCTCTTCTTCAGACTATTTTAAATTAATAGCACAAAGATCAGTAAAAACAAAATGTAGAAGTAATATTCATTTAATTGTAGCTACAATCACATATTTGTCAGCAAATATGTGGAATCACAAAAAAAAGTAAATTTTGGGTACTTCATTGAAACGTAAAACAAAAGTATACAAGAAATGAAATTGCAAAGCTTTTTTATTTAACAGTGAGCTACTGAACCAAACACAGGAAGAGATTTTGAGCATCACTGTCTGTATTGTTACTCCCCACCCTGAGGTGGCTCTACTGAGGTGAACAACACTCCACAATCAACACAAATAACCACAAAGACACACCTTTAAAACGAGCAAATCTGTGGGATTTATTAAAATACAAATAAAGATACTAAATCAATACTATCAAAAGACATAAAGTCAAAACATTAGTTCAAAACAACACAAAATAATTTCATGTTGAGAGGCAGGAACTCCAGCAGTCCCCAAACCACCAGCCTCTGACTTCTGCTGCCTGCAGGTGATTTTAAACACCTCGATCAGGACAGGTGAACCTCATGAACAGTCAGGGTCAGAGCTGGAGAGAGAAGGAAGAGGACAACAGCAAAACACATACAGGTAGAAAAAAGGCAGAAAAAAAAACATCATTTGTCCTGAAAAAACAGCAGAAAATATTTACAAGACTTCAGACAACTCTTTAAGAATCTCAGCTAAAATTAAAATATATTTCAAAACAGATCAAAAGATACTTGAAAACAAATAAAACAAGATGCTCTTGATACATTAAGAAAAACCTCAACAGTATAGATTAATTACTTTGACCTGGTTTAAATAAAAACAAATTCTTCAAACTTAAATATAAATATACAAATAAACTATTTACAAAACTGGAAAATGAATTCTGTACTGATCTGAGTCTGTAACTGTGGTGGATTTCTATGACATAAACACTCATATCGTTTTTTATGTAAATATGAAGAGTGATGTAGTGAATGAACTTTGTGTTTCACTTCTCTTCAGGTAAGAAAAAAACATGAATGATCCCCATTTACCAACATTTATCACAGGAAATTCCACCTTTTGAAAATAAATGACAAAAATAATACTGTCATCATTTAAGTTTTATAAAACACTTTGGATATGTTATGAACAAAATACTGAGAATTTAAAGAAACGATAACACAAATGTCAAAGGGACCTTCATTAAGTCAGTGCTGAAACCACACTTGAGATTTGAAAATATTCAAAAATACATCCCCTGAAAATAAAACTCCCCTCTGCTTTGGTCTGGTTGGGATCAATAATCAATGAATTCTCAGTTTATGGGGGAGAATGTGGCGACATTGCTCCTTGTTCCAGAGCAAAATTTATCCAGAAACCTGAAGAGACAAAAAAACAAATAAAATAATTTATCATAAATGTTTGGAGAATTCAAATAAACAAAGTCACATATTTAAAGAATCATTTAAACCTAAAATATCAATGATTCAGTCATTTAAGTTTTAATTTATTAAAACTTAATGAACGTGTTTACCTTCTATGTGTCTGAAGTAAAATAGTTTGTTGCTAATTAGGTTGAAGATGATTTTAATAAATTAGTGTCAGTTTGTCTGAAGGTTAATATTTGAGTTTTTAATATGATGTTTAATCTGAGCTGCTGATGTGAAGGTTTCTGAAAGCATCTGTGTCTTTCTCTTAATAATCTCACTTAACTTCATATTAAACAGCTTCACATTTGTTGTGGAAAATCAATTGAAAGTCACAGAAGTGTTACAGTGAATAAAGAAACAATCACACATAGTTTAGTGCAGCTTTGTCTAATAACAGGTGTGAATAGTTCATGTCTCATATGAAGAGACTCACTGTGTTCAGGGTGGTGTGTTTGTCATTCAGGACACTGGATTCAGTTTCTCAGAGAGCTCAGAGCCGGTGTCAGGAGGTGTAGGATTTTGGGCTGAAATATAATAAAGAAAAGACACAGAATTTTATTTCTCTCAGCTGCCAAAAAGTCAGAATATGTTTAAAAATCTTCTTCACAGTGGATATGATCCCTCTTCTAGTCACACAGACTGATCAATAAATCTCTTGTAGCTGTTTGTTTTTATCTGACTGAACTTGTTTTCCCATCACTTCTCTCTCACATCATCATGATACAGTCACTGTAGGATCAAAACCAGAAACTGACACGTGTTTCTTATCTGAAGCTCACAGCTCACTGTGACTCCTCTTCAACATCAAAACAAAAAGACTTTTAATCATCTACTGTCAAACATTATTACAATAGAAAATCCATCTTTTCTTTCTCTTCTCAAACTGTGTGACTGCTCTCTCTACCTGTGACTCACTAACTACCTTAAAGTCTTCATTAAAACTTTCAATTCTGAAACCATGAAACTGTTGCTGGATTCCTTTAAGAGTAAACCAGCATCAAACATAATAAATGAAAAATACAAGCAAATATGATGAAATAATAATTGTTATTGAAATTAAATGTTGCTCCTTGTCCAAGTCTAAAATCAAAACACAGAAAAAGAGACAATCTTTCTGTTTGGGTCTCTCACCAGCTTTCTTCTTTCTGTAAATGTAGAATCCAATCCCAGCGAGGACGAGAGCGAGAACAACCACTGCAACAATGATGTAAATGTAAACTGGATTCCCTGTTGAACAGAAAACAAGAAAAAATATTCACAACCTGATGAAGCAGGTTAGAGAGAAGAACAACCATTCACCAACCAGACCACAATCCTGTATACAGACTCTATATGTTTGTTTGTTTGTTGTTTGTTTTTCATGGTCACAGGTGTGATGTTTTCAGGTTATCTCATTCTTGTGAATGTGAAGGCTCTGAGGGAATTTCTTTGAACGTGTTTGTTTGAATGTTCACCAGGACTCAAGCATGCACTGACTAAATTTTTTTGGCCAGTGACCTCACTAAACACATTTTTTTCCATAACTCAAGATTTCATATGCTAATTATGACAAAACTTCACACAAATATCTGATAGGATAAAACGATGAGGTGATGACATTTTGTAGCCAAAAGGTCAAAGTTGAGCTTCACAGTGACATCATAATGTTAATCTCTCTATCAGTCTTCTGTCTTCCTCTAAGTGAAGACAGCATGTTTCTCACAGGAAATTATTCACTATATACAACTTCATTACTTCTGATCTCAGTCTTACCTTCGTTGATCCTGATGATGGTCCTGATCACGTCTTTGTCCAGTTTGGTGACGATGTCGTCCTTCACACCAGAGAGATGAAACACACACTCGTACCTCCTCCAGTCTCCAGATGTGACTGATGAAAGGTCCAGGTCAACACTCATCTGGAAGGTTCCATCATGGTTGGGGAGGATCTCTCCGTGGTCCACGTCCTCATGAAGCTCTTTTCCATCTTTCCTCCAGATGAGTTTGGCTCTGTCACCATCGGGGTAGAAACCTGTAGCGTGGCAGCTGACTGGAGAGGAGGACGTCTTCTGGAGGAGAGACACTGAGGGAAGCTCTGAGACAGAGAGAGAGAGAGAGAGAGGGGTGAGACAGAAGAAACATAGTCTATGAACATTTTGTTGATAAAGCAGGTTCATGTAATTCTACCTGTTCTCTGCAAAGTGTTGTTCCCGTAGTGCAAATACTTCTTCAGATAGTCAGGACAACGCTCTGTGAGATGACGGGTGATGTTTTCATTTCTGTCTTTGTCTTGGTCCCACTGAATTTTGGTGATGAAAGCTTGTTCTGTTGAAAAGGTCCACGTCTTTGATGTCAAGTTAAACTGCAAGAAGTCGTGTCCATCGTAACCATACTCATCAAAAGGGTCAACCTCTTCCCACTTACAGCCATAGATCCTCTGAAAAGTGTGGACACCTGAGAAAGAGAGAGAGAGATGGCAGTAAAGTTCCCAGCACAGTCTGCTCATAATACAGTCATATCAAATTTAATATAAACAGTTTATGACAATGAGTGGAACTATGATACTTATTGAGTGGTCTCAGAGAATCAGACTTCTTCTTCTCCTCTGAAATAACAGAATCTGTTATTTCACAACAAGATGGCACTATTTTGTAAACACATAAAGTATATTGTAAGAAGGAAGTCTGCATCTACTCATGGACGAGAGGTTACAGATGCACGCCTCCTTCTGCACCGTGATACAGGTGGTGAATCGTAGAAAGAAAATAGTTCCTATGAAACTGCTCACAAGAAGGTCTGTGGATTATCTGTAGTAACCAGGTCATGATTTCGGGAAAGAGAGTATTATCTGGCACTTTGAGCAGCTCAAGCTGAGTGCAATTTAGTTTTATTATAGTGTTGAGAAAGCAGGAATCTCCATGGATGATGTCTCCAAAAGTCTGCAACTCACACCAAAACAATCTAGATGGATAAATAGCACAAAAGGTAAAAATGGAAACATAAATTCACCTCCGGGTTGGTTGATCAAACTGTCAATGGTGGAATTGAAGAACCTGTGAGTGAGATGACACTCCTCAGTGTACCAGTCCATGTGTTCTGGATCATCCTCCATCAGTTTCCTCATCCAGTCCTGTTTGGGTTCTGCTCTCTTCATGTTGCTGTCGCAGTAAATCACCTCAGTGTCATCAACCATCACAACACCGACAAACTCTGTGAAGTTTTTAACTCCGAAAAATCCGGTGGAGAAAAACATCAGCGAGTGTTCTTCTGGAAAAGAAACAGTCTTTCAGCTCTTTTACATTTCTAAATCTTTTTTTGTACTAAGCTAATATGTTTTTATATTAGGAATTGTTTTCACCACATTGTCACCAATATTTTATCTTCTTGCACAATCAAATACTGTTGTGTTTCCTGATTCACAAAGACATTTTTCACTGCAGTTTACAGGAAATTAAATCCACTTGTGAGGGATGGAATTCAGAATATGCTTCACATGGAGGAAGAAAGGTTTCTTGGAGCAAACAAAATTCATTCATCACATCTGATCTCAGACTTACCCCAGTTTTTTCTGATCACTTCTTTGTCTAGTTTGACAACAATGTTGTCCTTGTCACCAAACTTGAACACGCACTCATATTTCTCCCAGTCTTCAGGTTTGAGCGGCGGGACGAGGTCAACACTCAACCGGAAGGTTTCATTGTCGTTTGGGAGGATCTTGAGAGGATCGTCTGCGTGAAGCTCCTTTCCGTCTTTCCTCCAGAACAGAGTGACGTCTTTATGGTTGAAACCTGAAGCGTGGCAGCTGACAGGAGAGGATGGAGTCTTCTGGAGGAGAGACACTGAGGGACGCTCTGGACAGGAAAGAGAAATAAAGCGATGCAGTGGGCCTTTTAGGTGACTTGAAGATACACCCATCAGCGGCTGTATGAGACACACTGGGCTTTTGACACAGTATTAAAGGGATAGTTCATCCAAAAAATGAAAATTCAGTTATCATCCACTCACCCTCACGCTCAATGAAGGTCAGATTTATTTTCTTAGTCCACAAAACACTGCTGGAGTTTCACAGGAAAAAAGCTGTGCAGAATCTCCCAAATAATGAAGGTGCATAAAGTGTAGCAGTATGGAGGCATTTTATGTTTTTATCCTGTTGTTCTTTTACATTTGAAAACTGGTCACCGTTCACTTCCATTGTTCGGGAGATTCTGCAGCACTGTTTCCCTGTGAAACTCCAGCAGTGTCTGGTGGACTAAAGAACTTAAACCAAACTTGAGGGTGAGGAGATATTGACTGAATTTTGATTATTGGGAGGTAGAAGGATGGCTCAACCAAACACTGGACTTTCACCCACGAGACTGGGATTCTTGTCCCACGTGAAACCAGAACATTATTAAAAGTTTGAAGGTATATAACATAATGTGACTTTCATCATCTGAGTCACTTCAGTGAACACATTATCACAGCGTTAATCACATGTTAAAGAGGCTTTCTGGCTGTGTCAGGTACAGCTGCTAAAGAGTATCATGGCCGTCAGTATCAGACACCAAAGGTCTCCGTCCGCTGATATGTGATGAGTTGGGATGAGAACGTGCTGGCTTGGAGGAGAGACGAGGTGTTTGCAGCCTGCAAGCTCACCACCAGATACCACTAAATCATACACACTGGTCCTGCAAATGTGTGTGTGCAAAACAGCAAACTGATTTTTTCTACCTCACTTTCTCTTGTGCAGCATCTGTTTGTGCAAACGGGCCATTTCCTGTGACTTGTGGTGAACACAGTTTCTGTTCCCACGCACCCCCCAGAAAACAGCGGTAAAGTGTGTTTTAACAGCAATTAAATGATTTAATTTTCTGTTAACTGCAGTTAACAGCTTAAACATTTACCACACACTCAAACTGATGCACAAAAACTCACAAATGTGTATAAATAATAGGCGATGTGAGTGCAAGAATATTATATAACAATATAATATAAGCATTATATTACAAAGTATGATTGTGTATATTTCAATATAGGCCTACTGTATAGCAAACGAGATCAAATGTCCTTGAAATTATTTATTTATCTTTTGATCAATTAAATATTAAGTGTACTGCTCCTGTGTAAAATGCACAGATTACATGTATAAAATCTTTAATACTCTTCACCTAGAAATGAATTAAATCA
The DNA here is from genome assembly GCF_056507025.1 of Lutjanus erythropterus. Lineage (NCBI taxonomy): Eukaryota > Metazoa > Chordata > Actinopteri > Lutjaniformes > Lutjanidae > Lutjanus > Lutjanus erythropterus. The sequence goes on from NC_139332.1 coordinate 33,051,842, forward strand.
AAGAGTTTAATTAAGAAATCAATTTAGAAAAAAAATGGAATCTTACCTGAAGATGCAACACGACAGAAAATGATCAATATGAATAATTTCTTCATCTTGTTTTGATAAAGACAACGAGCTGATGAACTTTAGACGAAGTCTGTTCTGAGTCCAGACATGAAAGTTCACAGACAGTTCATAACCACAACCACAGATATATGAAGCATCCTGCACACCGAAGCAAAAGAATGGAGGAATCTAACAGCTTTAAAGAAAGTTATAAATCTGTTTAGTCTTTGGCAACTTTAGTATATACTTTACTTTTGCACCAACAAATATTTATTAGTAATTTGTTGTTTTTCATAATATTAAACACAGAAAAGTTTAAACTCCCCTCTGCTTGTAGACGACTTGGTTCATTCCAAACACCTGAGAAAACAGAGGCTGTGAGCTGCACTGAAGATGTGAAAGATGAATTTATCAATCAACAAGCAAAGACACCATAAAAAATGAAAGAATATATTGTTCAGCTGTGTATTTATAATTTAGAACGTCTGGAATGAAGTAACTTTACAGAAGTGGTGGAAAGATTACTGGAAATCTGTACTCAAGTAAGAGTACTGTTACATTACCAAAATATTACTCAACTACAAATAAACTAATAAAAATACTTAAGTAAAAGCACAAAGTTTTCTTTTTCAAAAACTACTCAAAGTATCAGTTACTTTTTGACCGTTGATGTTTAATGCATTATCAATAGCAGGCATTCACTCAGTACTCAGTTATTACTTTAATTGTAACTGAGTAGATTACACGTGTAATGCATACGCAAATACATGGACTTTTCCTTGTCATTTATGATTGTAAATGGAGAGTCTTTGGGTTTTGGACTGTTAGATGTTTCGCAAAAGAAGCAATTTAAAGATGTCACTCGATCATTTTTCACTATTTTTGGGCATTTTCTAGACTAAATAATTATTCGTGAAAATAATAGGAAAATTAATCGATTATGAATAAAAATCAGTTGTTGCCTGCACACCTAAAGCAGATTTCATAAGATAATCAGAAAGTTTTAAATGGCTCAAAACAAAAATAACTTTCCAATCCTGGCAATGATGCAGCTATTGTATGGGAAAGCGTTTTTTTTTTTTTGACCTACTAACATATTTATTGTAATATTTCTCCAGATCCATCAAACATATTTACACAAAATATTATTTTTTGTGAGCTGTTAAATCAAGCTGACAGTCACTTGTCCCTGCTGAGAATTTTAGTCAGGTAACTATATGTATATATATATATATATATATATATATATATATATATATATATATATATATATATATATATATATATATTCATTCATTCATTCATTCATTCATTCATTCATTTGCTGTGTCAATCGAACAAACGGATCTATATCCTTTTATCCTTCTGGATGCTCCTCCTGTGCTGGCGCCAACTGCTTGTGGTCAAAGTGATGAGTCAAAATATTAGATTTATCTCGCGATATTTCCATTGAGACCTCATCACCCCTCTTATGTCTACTATACATGTTCACAAACATGTTTTTCTAACATTTTTTGAGTGGGAAAAGATTTATTAACATCGTATACTATGTCACTATATCATTGTAATCGGCTTATGAAAAACAAACTCATCTTTCTACCTAAAGGAGAGATGACGAGGGAGCATAGAAGGAGACGCACTCGGACTGGTATGCGTTCCCGCGAGATTTCGCTGAGTTTACTTGAGTAAATGCCACGTCTTACCAGCAGCATCAACGTAGACAGATATATTAGCTGTTTGCCAAACATATTGCACACGGGACAGAGAGTTATCCAGCGTCCCGACAGGCGGTGATATCTGACACAACCCGGTAAGAAGGAATCGTTTGTTTTTCACTGTGTGTCGCAGTTAGTCATGTTGCTTCTGCTGCAGCAACATGTTAGCAAGTTGGCTATTAGCTAGCTAGGAAGCTAGCAGGCTTTCTTACAACTGAGCTGGAGGAAACCGGTGGTCGTTGTTTGATGACTGGGGATTTTACTGTTTACTGTGGGATTAAAGTTGACTCTTTAAAAAGATGAATTTAGGGATTATCCGCTTTACACCAACATCTGATGTGTTGAAGCCGCCGGTAACGAATAAACACAGTCACAAGACAAAGCTAAATCAAACTCAGATGGATGACTGTTAACTCAGATAACAACTAATGAGTATATATAATATATATTACTTAAGTTTAAAGTTACAGTAGTATGTAGTTGGCAGGTATCGTTGACTGGTACTACTGTACATAATGTCCTCAGTGTTACAGCGGTTGTACATCAGTGTAAAGCAGCCAATGAATGTGTCTGACATGACATAACGTTTGTGCAGCAAAGCTGTGCTGTTCTCTGCTGTTTTATTTGATCAGAAACGCCTAGTTTGAGTCACTGCAGTGGCCAAATGCCAGTTCAATTTGAATAACTGTCATGTTTCGTTTGCACGATAATGCAAATTAGCTGATATGATGAAGAAAGGTTAGCTCTGCACTCAATCAAGCTCACTGAACTTGCACGAGTATCTGGTGACTAATGATTTTTTTGTCTTGTCTGATATTGTTTTTTCAATGCTAATGCCGATATTTGAAGAGCATTGGCCGATTATAATACCAATATGAAAACAGAGAAAGAAAACTCATATTCTGTGCACATTACAATCTAATGTACATGGCTATCATAGACTATAACATGTTATTGTCTGTGTTTTTATCAATCATTGATATATAAAGAAACATTAGGTTATGCTGTAGATATAATTTGACTGGTACTTAAAGGAAAGAGGTACAGTGTGTCAAAAGGATTGTCTTTCAGCTGCATTAGGTGATAAAAAATGAATTTTTCATTAGCGGTGACCACAGTTTCCGACAAGTTAAATAAAATCAGACCTAGGGCTGCAACTAACAGTTATGTTCATAGTTCATTAATCTGTCTATAAGTTTCTCTGTTAATTGATCAGTTGTTTGGTCTGTGAAATGTCAAAAAGTGGTGAAAAATGTCGATCAGTGTTTCCCAAAACTTGAGCTAAGGTACTCAAATGTCTTGCTTTGGTCACAACTCATAAATATTCAGTTTACTGTCATAGAGGAGTGAATAAACCAAAAAATTCCCTCAAACCGATTAATTGATAATCCATAGAGTCAGTGATTAATTTAATAATCAATTATTTGATTAATCATTGCAGCTCTATTCACAGCTACATTTTCCCACAGTTCATCGGCACACAAATAATTCAATAGTTGAAGTGATCTGGGAATAAATAAGAAAAAATAGTGCTTTATTAATTCCACAACCGGGAAAGTTACCCTATTACAGGAGCCAAAATTGGATCATTTCAGGCCATTTCTTTAACTCATTTCTACTCACCAGCCCTTCGCTGTTGAGTGTGTCTGCATGAAATTACATTCACAGCTGTGCTGAATCTTCTGACAGTATATTAAAAAAGTCTGGGTGTAAGTAGGACCACTGAGTTAAATAATCAGACAGCCTGTGAGTTTTTATTTATCCACTGACTTCTTCACTTTTCTCTTTGTCAAAGGGGATAATATGGGTTGTGTACGTCTGCTGGCATTGACGGTGGTCACATCTGCAGTACTACTGTTAGCCTCCCATTCTGCCATCGCTCATAGCCATTCCCACGGAGACCATGGACACGGCCATGGGCACCATCACCACGGGCACCATCACCACGGCCACTCCCACGGCGAAGACGACCACTCTCACGGCCCTCAGGTGAAAATGTTCCATGGAGCGAGCAAGTGGAGCGCCGAGGCCAACCTCCCTGCACACGAAGAGGACCACCATGGACACGCTCACGATCACGGACACGGGCACGCCCACGATCACGGACACGGGCATGCCCATGATCACGGACACGGTCACGCCCACGATCACGGGCACGCCCATGATCACGGACATGCGCACTCTCACGATCATGGACACGCTCATGAGGAGGATGTCGTTCGGGTGCACAAGGAGGAGAGTGGACACGGGCACTCACACGGAGGGGAGAGGGTGAAGAGGGAAGTGGAGAAGAGAGACGTGGTGGAGCTCTGGATGCAGGTGAGGTCATGGGTAGAGCAGGAAACAATGGGTTGCCTGTTTGAAATGTGGCCAAGTGGGATGGACATACACAGTATCATATCCTCCTGTAGCAGCTACCAGTGATGCCATGCTGGATAATGCAAAATAAAAAAAAAAGATTAAATCCTATCAATCAGCGGTAATTCAACAGTAGTAAATCCAGAAGTTTTCTGGATACAAAATTTCTACTTTATGTTTCCACGAGAAATATGTCCCCCTTTTGACCAAAAAGAAGCATCTTGTTTGTCGTTGATTGCTGTAGGTTTTAGTAAAGCCAAGAACTGTGACCTTCAGCTTCTGCCTTTGTACTTCCTAAGGGTTGCATTAGTTTCTGTAAAACTCGGGAATGTACTTCTTGTTCTTAAGAACTTGTGTCTGCTGCTGCAGTGACTCACAAAACACACCATATGGGTGCCACTCACACTGCACCGCACATTACTGCCAAAATCCACAAGCACAAATGAGGTCCATCCGTGTGCAGCTCAAACTGCCATGAGCACTTTCACAGCAATCGTGCACAGAATATCTCTGCTCATGCGAGAAGTATTATAGGTTGTGAGCAGAAAGCTGTGCGTTTAGCGTGTTCAGAATCTGAAGGAGTGTGAGGCTGTTATCCTCGAGCGCACAAACACCATCATTGCTTTCCTGCCTACAAAACTTTGATCTGTTCAGTCTGTCCTCGGATTCTGGTGGCTCAAACATGTCTGGACGTGTCCATTAAAGTTGCCAGAAGGAGCATCGACGTTGAAGCTCGTTTTTAGGTCGTATTTGTGTTTGACACTGAGACAGCAGAGCGGACACGCCCCTCAGCATGTGAGCAGTTTTCTCCGCACTGAACGGTAATCTTGCTGGAAAACTAAATGTAAAGTAAACTTCTGTCTGCAGGCTATCGGAGCGACCCTGCTGATCAGCGCGGCTCCTTTCCTCATCCTGTTTCTGATCCCAGTTCAGTCCAACAGCGACCAGCACCAGAACCTGCTGAAGGTGCTGCTCAGCTTCGCCTCAGGTGGACTGCTGGGAGACGCCTTCCTCCACCTCATACCACACGCTTTGGGTAGGTAGTCCATCCGTAGCAGTCAGCTAACCTGAGGCTAACCTGGACTTTCTAACTTTTAACTACAATAAAAGAGGTACTGTGTGAAGTCTAGTTAGTGTGGCTGTAAGTTATTGGACTGTTTTGTGTCCCATGTTTATTATAATGTGCATACTAACACCTCAGATTGGACTCTGTGGATCAGTGATTCTCAAACATGAGAAGCCACAACGCTCCTGCAAACTTTGAAGTAAAACAGATTAGGGGTGGATGGGGTATAAACAGTATATGAAGTACACCAGTATAAATTTGCTCTATGGTGTGAATTTTTACTTTACTGTGCTGACTGGTAGTGCCGCTCCTTTGCTTGACTGAAATTTGACAAATTCATCGTCACCAGCGTGCGCCAGCTAATCATCTGTAAAATGTTAGTCCAAGCAGCTTGGAGACAGAGAAATGGCTAAAGTGTGTGAAACACAAGATAGTTTTGGCTTTGGCTTTAGTTTGTTTGTTTGTTTGGTTTAGAAAGTCAGATAATGAACAGAAAACAATCTGCATATCATGTCAGACGAGTGGTTATAAGTGGTGGTAATAATACTTGGTATACCTGAGGAAAGATTCTGTATTTTTTTTCTCTTTATTATTTCTGTTTTGCACATTAAATTTTCTTAAAATCCCTCTGTACTATATGAAATATGTTCTAGTACGACAGTTAAAAGGTACCGTACTGTACCATTATGTAATGGTTGACATGCAGTTGCCATACCAGTGCTTTACCCCTTCAGAAGCAATTATATTGAAATTTTAAGAAAGAGGAATATGCTGTGATGTGTTCTCTTACTGTTCTTGCTCCAAATTATGCTGTCACATAAATTTCAGGTCCTGTTCTAATACAGATACAAACAAATTTCAGTCAACTACTGACAACGATGAGCAACACAGCTGCACAGCAGCAGAATCTGCATTTTGTCTTTTGGAGTTTAATGTCCATTTCTGTTCTGACAGAGCCCCACTCTCACCACGGAGAGGATCACGGACACTCACACGAAAGCGAGGAGTCACACGACCACGGTCACTCCCATGGTACATCGAAATTACCTTTTTTTTTATGTGTAGTCAGTTGATATTCTTGTTATTGACAGTTGGTGTCTTCTGTGCAAAGATCAACTAATATGTATTGTAATTATTGTTATAATATGTGAAGAACTCAGTTTTGACAAACATGTCAGATAGAACCTTATACTTCCAATGGGACTATGTGCAGTTTTGCAGATTACAGAGAACAACTTTGAGCTGTACTCTGTGATCTGCAGGAGTAACAGATTTGACATCAGTAGATGAATCACAGTTCCAACCAGTCCTCTCTGTCCTCTACCTGCACAGGAGCTGCCCACGGTCACATGATGTCAGTGGGTCTGTGGGTTCTCGGTGGGATCATCGCCTTCCTGGTTGTAGAGAAGTTTGTGCGTCTGCTGAAGGGAGGCCACGGCCACGGACATTCCCACGGCCACTCGCATGGTACGTCAGCAGAAACTCATCTGCTGTTCTGCAGTTTTTCCTTTATCCCCGATAACTTCTGTAGTCTCATTTAGCTCACTTGTTAGCAATAACAAGTGAGCTTTAAAGACATGTAAAAGCTTAAAATTAAAAAAAAAAACTATGTAACATTTTCAGATGCTCCCAAGGAAAAGGACAGTGATGGAGAAGAAGAAAAGGAAAATAAGAAAGAAGAAAAAGGAAGCAAAGATGAGAAAGTGCCCAAGAAAGAGGAGAAGAAGAGCACAGGTGGACAACTTGCTGATTTTTATAGACTTAACTCAGATTGGCAATGAAGTAGATGAACTCAACAGCTCCCACTGCTGGTCAAACACTAAATTGCAGTGTGGTTACATGTTAAGTAAGATGCATGTGTCATGTCCTATTAAGAAAACTTTAAAAGATTATTATCACCGAGTCTAATTCCATTTTTTTTGGTAGAAATGCATTATTAAAAGATCTCTCTATAGATGAAATGTCAGAATTTATAAAATGTGTTGGTTTGTGTTAATTATTTTCACACCAGAAAACACCCTCGTCCCAGACAATTCACACCAAACAATTCAAAAATGTGTTAAAAAATTCAAAATTTAAAACTTAACAATGTCTACTGAGAACATAGGTGTATATGCTATTATAATCAACCATATAAAACTCTTTTTTGATTTGCGGGTGAACTGTTCCTTTAATATAAGCACCTTGACTGCTGATCAAGTCCCTCATTTGGCTGTAGGTGCAGAAATTAGTTACTGTGCTGCTTCCTGTTGGCTGAAAGGTGTGACGGGTGTTGTCCTTTTGGCTTCACTTCAGTCATGTCAGCGCAGGTATGTGCTGCTGTCGTGGAAACTTTTGTGATCGAGACATCGTGACCTGCATTCAACTGTAACAGTGTCTCACATACAGACAGGCTGCCAATAATATACTAATTTTATATAGATGCCTAACTCCTCTCCTTCTCTGTCTCTCCACTAAACACAGACATAAAGGTGTCAGGTTACCTGAACCTGGCAGCCGACTTCACACATAATTTTACAGACGGCCTGGCAATCGGAGCGTCGTTCCTGGTTGGTCCAGCTGTTGGCGCCGTCACCACCCTCACCATCCTGCTGCATGAGGTCCCACACGAGATCGGAGACTTTGCCATCCTTGTCCAGTCTGGCTGCACCAAAAGAAAGGTAGCGGCCGACTCAAATCTTAGATGATAAGAGTTATAAAAATCACAGATAATCACTGTGAAAGTATGAATCTTAATACAGTTTATTAGCCCAGTATTCTGACACCTGCATGGTGTTTCATCCCCAGTTCAGACAAGCTTGTAGACTTGTAGATTAAAGCACCTCCTTCCAAAAGTAAAAGTAATATTCCATGAAACTCATTCGGCGAATATCTGACATCATTCAGTATTATTTTTAGCTTTATGTACTTTTTTATTGCTGGTTTATTAGAACAGAAGTTCAACTGAGTGAAACATGATGCTGAATTTGGCAGAAAACCTCAGTAAAACATACAAAGTCTGTTTCATCAAGTGATAAACATGATCAGTGTCTGATCACCAGTAATGATGCATCACGATAGGGGAGACTGGGGATGGTAGTAACCCCTTTTTGTTGGAGCATCCGTAACTCAGTAGTTAGTTGTGCAGGATCTCTCAAACTTTGGTACATGTTGCTACAAATACAACTCTACTGGATGTCTACAACTTAGTCACAGATTATGTGACTTAATGTGAAATACAAAATGTTTCGTTGTTACAACCTACCCCACTACTTGGGTGATTCGTAACTGATGAGCTGGGGATAGATGAAACAATGAGATGTAATTTGCTGATTTAAGATCCTCACTATCAAATTAATGAAAGAAAGTTATTGACTAAAATTATGACTAAAGCTTTGACTACAATCATGACAAATTTTAATTCCACTGAGTAAACCTGGACTAAAAACAAAACAACTAAAACTCACTCAAGTTTTCAGGAAGTGCCTAAGATGACAACTAACATGAAAACTCTTGATTGTGCTCAAACATTTACTAAACCTCCTAAACGAACATAACACACTTAAAGCTGTAACGATTAATCTATTATTAATTGACTATTAAATTAACCTGCATCTATTTTGATAATCGATTGATCGGTCATATTTTAAGAAAGTTCTCTGATTTTAGCTTTATACATTTGAATATTTTACGGTTTCTTCACAACTCACAACATGAACATCACAGTAAAAAACTTTAATGTATGGACAGTGTGTTGACATTAAGACTGACTGACTTCCTCTTTCCCATCAGGCCATGTGCCTACAGCTGGTGACGGCCCTGGGAGCTCTGGCCGGCACAGCTTGCTCCCTATTGGCTGAGGGCGTGGGCGCCGCGGCGACCGCCTGGATCCTGCCGTTCACAGCCGGCGGCTTCGTTTACATCGCCACGGTGACCGTGCTCCCAGAGCTCCTGGCGGGCCGCTCCAGTTTCGGCCAGTCCCTGATGGAGATCCTGGCCCTGCTGTTTGGAGTCGGCATGATGGTGCTGATCGCCGAGTACGAGTGAGACGCGGCAGAGCGGACTGAAGCTCCTCGCAGAAGTGAGACAGGGAGGGAAAAGGTCAAAAAAGGTTGAAAAAAAATGACGGTTTTAAGTAGAGTTCAAGTGGATTATTATTTGTCACGGGTGTGTTTTCCTTTTTTTTCCTTTTTATAAATTCTGATTTTGGATGAACATCACCCACTGATGGCAAATGGATGATTTTTGTTGTTATGTTTTTTTAGTTGTTCATGGTTGATTTGTGTTAATGTTTCTTTTTCGGCTTCTTTTTAAACCTGATCAGCAGGAGAGACTGAGAGCTGGAAAGAAATAAGTTTGGGTGGTAAAGTTTTTGAGGGCTGCCGTGTTGTTTCACGGAGGGCGTCCATCATGACGAAGGTGAAACCTTTCTGTCCGCCGGTCCCTAAATGCACTCACCGCTTTCACTACATGGATCATTCAGCTGTGGTTTTACTGCAGCTCAAACTGACAGCCTGCCCCCCCCAAAAGTGGCTTAAAGTAGATTCACTTTCCGGCCGTAACACAAAATTTTCCATCACTTTTGTCAGCGGCTGGTTCTTAAAACTACATTTCAGAGTTGGGTCATTGAAAGAACAGAGAAGGCGACGGTCTGGCTCAGTTTTTCTCTCCACAGTGACCCGCTCAATTATATGTGTTTAATATCTGTTTCCTTTGGAGATATTGAATGTCAATATTTTTACATTCCACACAATAAATAAATAAATGTTGTGACTTCTACAGATTTTCTCAAATATCATCGTGCTCACATTAAAATCTTTAGAAAAAGGAAAAGTTGTTTTAGCCTTTCACACTTCTACACAATATATTATTTTTCCCAACTGAGGGATGATAAATAATGGTGAAATAAAGATAAATAATTATTAGTGATGATTACATTTCAGCGTATTCTGTAATTAAAGACACCTACTGAAAACTGTAACATGGAAGAAGTCTGTAAGTGGTCTGTTCAACATGGATAAAATTCAGAGTGAAACCAACAAACACGATTTTATCTGCTGTTAACAAATCTGACCACAAGAGGGAGCCAGAGGTACGTCTGAAGTTGTGAAAGATTTATGACTGATGGATTGCAGAAAAGCAGTTCACTCTATACTTGACTCACAGATGAGTGTCTCACCCGTGCTGATATGAATCAGTCCCTTTCACTCGGCGGTCATGTTCACCGCACACTTTCTTCCAACTTTCTAAAGCGTTGGGGAGAATACGGTGAATTTGCACCACACCTGAATCTGTGAATCTGAATTCACCGGCATCAACGTGCCGAGGTACTGTAGTTTTAATTCACAGAAAGAAATTGTAGATGCAGGAGGTGCTTCACCCTCAGTTGCATGGCGGCGACCTGCACTCTACTGAGTGACCTCTTGTTCAGTATTAGAAAAGGAAATGTAGCGACAGCACCAATAACAGGGTCTCAGCAGATTGTGAGCACTGGGATTGTTTCTCATTTTAATTAACAAGAATGCCTGAAAACACAAAACGTGCATTAACATTGTTGGAAAGCTTGACTTCATCACCTCGAGATTCAAACCCTGGACCTTACAGTTACAGAGCACGTGTTTACACCACAACATCATCGAGACAACACGGCTGACAGCAGCTGATAGTAAACAGTAACATAATTCTTCATACAATTAATAATCAAATGAAGGAGACTTCGTCCTTTGTAACACTTAAAGATGGGAAATATTTTGGTTGTGATTATTATGTCGTAGTGACATAGTTTCATCAAAGAAGACCTCTCGTGCCCTAAGGTGAAGAGAATTGACCCAGATAGACTGAGGCCTACATTTAACTGCTGTGCGTTCCAATACCCACAATTCCATACTACTTGGTGTGCCAGAAAAAAAATTAGTATGTGCCAATACATTTGTCCAAGTGTAGTATGCCAAAGATACCAGGGTGCCCCGCTGCACCCGGGTGGATTTTACAGAATGCGAGCCGGCCTGCTTTTCTGGCTCTTCTGACCCACAATCCTGTGCGCAGCGGAAGTTGAGCTGCCCAGAGAGCAAATGCAAAGTTCAGTTCACAGAGATTAAAATGTTCATAGTTCGCAATTTTTAATTTTCACAGTCTCAAAATGATCTAATTCATGTTCGTTTCCTCGTTTTTTTTTTCTTAAATTTAATTTGAAAAAGAACTTTGTCCTATATATGAACATATTCATGTTTTTGTGTTCATCAATTTCTAAATGTGAAATTTCTTTTAACTCAATTCAAATAATGAAAATAATAGAATAGTAGTCTAGTTTACTGCATAAGGATAATAACTTAACATTATTCAATACTACAGCAGTAATGTGATTATTATTATTGGTATTATTTTACCGTTATTTAACCAGGCAAGTCATTAAGAACAAATTCTTATTTTATACTGGCGGCCTGAAACAGATGCTTTTCGTTGGGGTCCTGCATCACCCCGTCTGGGTTTATTTCACTATAATGACCTGCTCACTGTACATTATCCCGCTGAGCACGTGGTTCCTTACCAAAAAACAATAAATTGACAGAAAATGTTGATTTTAAAATGATTTTATCGTTTTAAAAATGATTTTATTGCTCCTCCAGAGTGTATGATCACAACTGCATCCATAGCAACAGTCTACTATACAGACATAACAGACCTTAGAATGATGTGATTGATTATTGAGAGTTAAATATTGAACAAAGTCATAAATAAGACATAGTAAGTAAACACTGGTGTTACTATTAACACTGCCCGCTGATTATCTTAGGCACTTGGCCTGCAGCCTCTAAACTGACACAGCAGTCAGTTTGTTATGCAGAACCCTCTTGGAAGTTGTCCTTAGAAATGTTTGGAAAAGGGCAGGCACCTCTAACATGGACTAACTTCAAGCAATCAGATCAAACTCTGAAGACAGTCAGGAGAAGAGTGACACCATGTTTTCAATTAATATAAGCCTTCAACGCCAGATTTTGTTCTTCTTTCAATGAAGAAAAACTCCAGTTCTCATAAAACTGATGCTATCACAGTATCTATGCTAACCTCTTCAGCCACCATTGTTTGTTAAAGAAGAGTCGCTTCAATGGTCACTTTTCACAGCTAAAATCGTGCCCATAGCTGCGCTGCTTTTGGTTGCAAGTTAGTGCCAAAAGACTATGATTTCTTTGTTTGTTTACTCATTTATTTGTCTGTGCTAAAATAAATAATTATGCCACTATACTGGGACTGGACTGCTGCCAAGCTACACAAACATTTTCCTGCACACTAGCATTAGCTTGCTAACTAACACAGTAATTCTTCAAGTTAAATGTAAAGTTGCTAGGCATGGTATATATTTTAAATTGCTTAATTGTTTGCTTTGGTTACCATGGTTATGTGTCCTCAACCAGCAAGGAGGTTCTCAGGAAGTGATGTGACACACGCTGAGCAGTGTGTCCAAAAAGATATATACTACTCTTAATTTACTGAAAAGTGTCTTGAACGATGGTTTAGATTAGCTAGCTAGATAGCTAGTGATTTGCTAACATTAGCTAACTTAATATGTGACTATATTTAAGTTGCGTTTACAGGTCCCCCAGCAGCATCTTCAAAATTTGGTTTTCTAAATGTGGACGAGCCTAACACAGCATCTCTAAGTGCAGGAAACAGGAAAGGAGAAAGTTAACTGAGGTTTCAAAGTGGAGGGACTCAGGAAGGTCATTTAGTATCACATTTGTGTTTATCACGCTTTTTCATGTCATGAAACCTCAGTTAACTTTCTCCTGTCAAAGTGGCTGCTGTGAAAAGGGTCTGTTGTTGTACAAAGACGTGAGGGGCCCCCATCTTATGGTGATTTAAAGCGCAGGGCACACTGGTTTTCATTTATTCAAGGTGTGACCAGACCCGCCTGTGACATCTTGCGTCAGGGCTGTACATGTATGCACAGTGGGATACACCCTATCAGCTGTGCGCGCGTTCCTTGATTAATTCATGGGTGTGTTTCAGGTGTAACATGCAATAAACCAAAGTAAGCTGTCATCACCTTTAAGAAGCAGGTGTGCCCAGAGTTTTTCCTCATGCGCTGTGGCTCAGTTCTCAAATGAGAATTACATTTTTCGAAAAAGTTCAGTTCTCAGAACAGTTAATGTGATGTGCACAACAGGATGGAGTTTCTCATTCATTCAAGAGTTCATTCATGTGTGCAAAAGAATTGTCTACAACTTCCAGCGAGAGTCTTTCTGAAGTTCGAGCCAAGTTATGTGCATTTATGCGTCTCTGGCAATCTCTGACAGAAGTACGCGTACCTTTTTCTGCCTGGTTCGAGCTCGTCTCATGGTCAGATAAAACGTCCTGTTCATTTTGTATGTTTTAGATCTTAAGTATTTAATCCTCATTTTTCTGGATCTCAACAAACACGCAGACACGAACATGGCAGCTGCTCCAGCTGCCCTACTGTTAAAGACTACGAGCTGTGATCCCGTCCCGCTCACACTTTGCAGGTCTGTTCAGATTTATTAGGCTTTATAAATATAACGGTTTCTTTTTTATTAATAGTGAGAATAATTTTAGAGACACACATGCACACATTCATTCAGTGTCAATATTTATATTTTATTGCTGACAGAAAATGTTTTCAAAAGGAACTTTTCTAATCCCCTAAACTTCCATGTGGCACCGTCCTTCTCTGGAAGCCCTCTCGTCACATGACTATCCCAAAAATACATGAGAGATGTATTTGTGAGTAGGTGTTGTTGTTTTTTGATGACTAATGACTAAAAAAAACTTCCGTGTGACACTGTCCTTCATCGGAAACCCTTTTATCTTATATGTCAAGACCAAAAGAGAAACAATTGAGAAATGCAGCGTTTTATTTATTTTTTTTTGTAATGAAACTATAACACCTTCGTGACACTCCTCTGGTCGCTCCTCTGGATTTCTAGAATATGATTTTAGAGATAATGGAAACCAGGTTACGCCATGACACATGAATGTCCGACTACCAGAAAGTAGGTCAGGTGGTTCCAGCAGGTTTTATGTGATCTAATCACATGTTTAAAGCAATCCTTTTTTAAATTTTTTTTATTTTTCTTTCCTTGTTCTACAAACTAGCAGTTTTATTTTCATTTGTAACATTAGGATAAAAATAAGAAAAAGTTAGAAACATACAGCATGTTTACCTGACATGATGTTATAAACTCTACAAAGTTGTAGATAAAGTGGAGGAAAAGTGAAATACTGCCATTCAAAACCTCGATGAAGCGACTGGTTACTGCTTCATTTTTGTAGTGTTTAAACTGATGTAAAAAGGAGCGATCAGACAACACCCGTGTGAATCTGTCCCGTATCCAAACACCTCTGAGCTCACAAATAAATCAAGAGCAAACATGAAAAAGAAACCTTAACATGAAAGGAGAGAAAAGCAGAAAAACAGTAACAAGCATGGTAGAGAGGACTGGATGGATCTTAATGCACTAGAGACAAAATAATTCAGCATATGTGTAATATCCAACAGTTCTCAGCTATCTGGCTGTTTTATACAATTTTATTTATAATATAAACCAGAGCACAAAACAAATATCAACAGCTGAGTCTCAGATTCAAAAAGCTTTATGGGCATCAACAAAAATATGTTGTTGCCAAAACAGAACAGAAAATTAAATTAATGTCATATATTACAAATATACGTATTAATTACAAAGGTGTCTTTGCATATTTATTTATAAATAGATAGATTCCTTCCCTATTTTTATATTATCCCTGATTATATTGTTGCGTATTGGTGGTGCAGTGGTTAGCACTGCCGCCTCACAGCAAGAAGGTCCTGAGTTCGATCCCCCGGCTCGCTGGGGCGGAGCCTTTCTGTGCGGAGTTTGCACGTTCTCCCCGTGTCTGCGTGGGTTCTCTCCGGGTTCTCCTGCTTTCTCCCACAGTCCAAAGACATGCATGCTAGGTTAATTGGTGACTCTAAATTGCCCGTAGGTGTGAATGTGAGTGGTTGTCTGTCTATGTGTCAGCCCTGCGATGAACTGGCGACTTGTCCAGGGTAAACCCCGCCTCTCCCCCAGTGTCATCTGGGATAGGCTCCAGCAGCCCGCGACCCTCACGGAATAAGTTGTTACAGAAAATGAATGAATGAATGAATTACAAGAATATCACAATCACTTGGTGTATTTTTGGCTTTAGAGTAGTGAAGTCTATGAAGGACCAGTAATCTGAAAACGGTTCCTTCTTCCGTCTAATTTCAGACTTGGAGGCATGTTTATTGTTAAATGAAATGAGGCGAAGGTAAATCTGGGAGATAAGAGATTTCCGACTGGGCCTGGGTTTGAGTAGTTCCTCCCCGGGGCCCCAACATAGACGGTGGTGAAGAAAAGGAAGGAAACTGAGTGGAGAGATGTGTCGTATCTTAAAACAGCGAAAAAGATGAAAGCTGGGCAGATTGTGTTTGTTAGACAGGTATGCAAAACTATAAGTGTTTTATTGATAGAGATCTTGAAAACAGGTAATTCTCTTCTTCCTCCACAAGGAGAAAGTAGAGTCCAGGATAGAAGGAGGGAATAAGTGATGGGGTCTAACGTCTTTATATTTTTGCTGCTATAACACTGAAAATTTTCCTGCTGTGGAACTAATAATGAAATATCTTAAATCTTAAAGCTACTACAACAGTCTGAATGTTGGTGAATTGTCACCCCAGAAGGGTTGGGCCGCCTGACCAAAAATAAAGTCACGCACTCTGATATTTCATTGGCCCGCCTTTAGCCTCAATTATGGCACGCATTCGCCACGGCATCGTTTTGTTAAGCTTACGCAGTGTCACAACATTTATTTCTGTCAAGAGTTGCATTAATTTCTGGCCAAGATCTCGTATTGATGATGGGAGAGTCGGACCGCTGCGTGAAGTCTTCTCCAGAACATCCCAAAGGTTCTTGCGTGACCTTCGTCCATCGCTCCAGAGTCCAGTCTTTATGCTCTCCAAACTGAAGCCCCCCCCCCCAAATGGTGACTTTTTTGGCCAGGCAGTGTATGTGTATTTTTGATTTTGGTGTTAACTGTTGCTTAAAATATTATAATTTATAAAGTAACAACTAAAGCTGTAATGGAGTGAAAAGTACACTATGTTTCTCTGAAATGTAGTGGAGTACAAGGAAGTCCTGGTCTAACGGTGTTTTCACCTGATGCCCGTCAGCTCTGATTCATGAGGTGTGACAATTGTTTTCATTTACAGAAAACAGAATGAAGCTGCCGTGTTATAACAAAGACATGATTTACGCTTCGTGCATGGCAGGAATGCAGGAACAACCCTGCAGAACAAGTCAAGTCACAGCAGGTAAATTAAATCAATTTGCTGGATTAAACCTGCGTACGCTTTAAATTAAAGGTGCTTTACACAGAGTTTACCCAACAGGTCAGACCAAAACAAATGCACGCTTCGTTTTTTTCAATAAAGTTTGGGGTAAAACTGTCACCGGTATTCTCCAACGATCATGTCGTTCAGAGAATCACTGACAAACAACTCTTGTCTAGGTATGAGCAGGTTTGGGGAACAAAAGATTACGTGTAACAGCATTATGTAACAAAAACAGGTAACTGGTAATTTTAAATAGGGAACAATATGCTTCCATGCACAGAGCACACAGCTGCATGGCCTCCGGTGAAAAAATGCTTCACTGGGTTTTGTCTTTCAATCAATCAATCAACCTAACAGAGCTGAAAGGCAATCTGCATCGATTTTGATAATCAATCATTTTGAGTTATTTTTTTAAAGAAAGAAATGCCCAAACCCTCTGATTCCACCTTTTTAAATGTGAATATTTTCTAGTTCCTTCACTGCTGACTGACAGTAAACTGAATATCTTTGGGTTGTGGACAAAACAAGACATTTTAAGACGTCATCTTGGACTTTGATCAACATTTTTCACCACTTTCTGACATTTCATGAACCAAACAACTAATGGATTAATTGAGAAAATAATAAACCGATAATTAATGATGAAAATAAGTTAGTTGCACCCTTTAAAACCCTGTATTTGTCATGCACTGAGTCTCTGTATCTCTGTGTGCTTGATTAGAGGAGTGGGATCAGATGTGCAGTCAGCTCTGCTCTATAAACCAGGCCTCAACTCCACCACACTGTCACGTCTTACACTCAGCTCTCCAGACAGTCGGGCTCGAGCCACTTTGATTCTTGGTGCTCTGTGTTATTAACTGTTGTCTGCTGTGCCTGCAGCCACTCAGCCCGACTCCTTCCCCTCTGTCTTACTCCTGCCAGATCTGCAACACACTCTGGATCGGCTGGAACACCAAACGCAAACCTGCCTCCCCTGCTCCATCCCCCCTTGCAAAGAGACTAATTCATTCATTAAATATTGATAAAATAAATTCATTTTCAGTGTGAAGATGAACTAAGACTTTTTTTTTGTGAATTTTATTCAGTTTCTGCAAAGTTTGAATGCTGTTTGTGGTTAAACAAAACATACTCTTAAAAATAACGTCTCTTAAGGCCAAAATTTACTAAAAGCTTGAGCTGACTTCTATGGCGCACCGCAGGCTTCAGATTTAAAATTCTAACACCACAGAACCAGCAGTGAAAGGTTGTTATTTATATGCATCTAATAATTTCTATAGTCTTATTATTTTTGATAATAGTTTATTTCTTTCAGCATTTATTTATTTCTTTCAACGAGCATCACCTGCTCTCCAAAAAGTATTAAAAATATCAGGAAATTAAAAAGTACAAAAGCATTTGAGGGATTATCCCTTTAATTAATGAGGAAAAAAACATGAAGTGGATTTAAACTTGGTGGTAAAAACATTTGAGTTTGGTAATTCTACAGGCTGGAAATAGTTGAAACTTACATTTTTATGAAGAAAGAAAAAATGTGTTATCTATGTGTCACTGATTATAAATGAGTGTCTGACATTGACTGCAGGTTTACAGGTTCTTTTTTAAAATTAAATTGCAATGTGTCTGAAAAATAATGTCATAAGTAGATAGTCAGGACAGTCCTGAATTACAAGCACCTGTCCTGAATCCTGACCTGAAAATTATATTATATATGATTTCCCTTATATGAGCTACAATTCCTTCATTTCATTATTAAAAAAATGTCCTGTTCATAATTGTAAAATATGTAAAAGTATTACTGATGTGAGTACAGCTGCCACTGAGCGAGAGATGTATTATAAAAATATCTAAAAACGTGTGTTTTTGAGCTCCTGCTTAATGTTTAATGACAATTTAAAGTACTGACAAGACGTTTAAAATGACTTCATGCGTCTTGTGAAGGCAGCCAGAACTCTGTGCTTCATCGTCCTCAGAATCGGAGTTAGAGTTAGATTTTAATCATTCAGACATGACGCGCTCACTCCCAACTCCCCTGACTTTAATCCAGAACTGAGTAAAAAGAGAAAAGGAAAGAAATTAAAGAAATGTCAGACCATCATAGTTTAATTGTTTACATTTTTTGTTTCTTGTCCGAAACTAACGTTCCCTGTTTTTGGTGCTGCTGCTGCCGACTTTGTGCAACAAAAGGTTGAACACTGTCAGTTTTCATTCATTCAGGTCGCGCTCACATCTGAAGCTCAAGCAGACCATAAAGGAAGTTTTAGGAAACCATCCAAGGACTTTCAAGGGACTTTTCAAGGACTTGAAGGACACAACAAACAGCCAACAAGTTGTTCCTTCATGCCATTAGGCGCAATGGCATGACTGAAGAGAAATGAGACGTGCCCAAGCAGTAAACGCCCATTTCAAAGAAGTGGCCCGTGTCTGAGTTATTGTGAAGGGAGCTACAGGTGGTTTGATCTCCGGCTCCGTCGAGTCTGCATGTTGCAGCGTGTGAACGAGTGGTTGGACGACTAGAAAGATGCAAATGCAGGTTCATTTAAAAATCTCTAATCAGACAAAATAGTATCCAAACTAACTGAAACCCTCCAAACAAGCTTTATTTCTTATGACAGAAGCTTTATTTCTTATGTATATTATATTAAAAACAAACAGTATGATCAACACCTGCTTACACTTACACTGCACAGGGAATAGATCATAATAAAATACATCAGTAGATGCATTTTTACCTTAAAGCACCTTTGAATGCATCTACAAAACCTCGCAGTAATATGTAATCTGTAATATGATATTATATTGTAACTGTTAGATGACGTCCACATAGAGTGACATAGATCAGTCAGAAAGGTTATTAACATTTACACTGATAACAAGGCAGGTAAAGCAATATTTTAGTAGTTTTAGGGAATGTACTGATCCCAAGTCTGGGACAAAAACTCTGAGAACCTTTTAC
Organism: Lutjanus erythropterus; assembly: GCF_056507025.1. NCBI lineage: Eukaryota > Metazoa > Chordata > Actinopteri > Lutjaniformes > Lutjanidae > Lutjanus > Lutjanus erythropterus. The sequence continues at coordinate 33,071,311 of NC_139332.1, forward strand.
TGGTATTAAATGTATTTTTTATTTATTTTTTTGGCAGAATGGAAGTTCACTGTACAGGTATGATTCCAATTAATAAATTCCAGTGAGAAACTTTTCAATTTTCAGTTTTTAAGAGGAGCTGTTCAGGGTTTTTCAAGGATTCTGAATCACAGGGATCCTGAACGTGCACAGACAAAAATTAGGCCGATTGGCTCAGCGGCTTTTGACATTAGTGGTGGACGAGCTGCGGTTCCTGTGATCATGCACACACACACACACACACACACACACACACACACACACACACACACACACACTTGCTCAGTCACAGTAGCGGTTACATGATCCCCTCCGGGCTTATGCCTGGCTCGGTTAATTAAACTAAGGTGCATATCTCTGAGCTACTTTGAGACATCTAAAGCACAGACATTGTGTTCTGGACCAGTATCGTACTGCTTATGTAACCAGTAACATCTGTGCTGTTATTGGCTGCGGCAGGATGACACCTGATGCGCACCTGCCATTCACTGAGTCAAGCTTCCTGTTGAACCCAAACTATGCAGAAATGATTAAATCAAGGCAGTGTAATTTTTCTCAGTAACTCGAACAGACTGTAAATGACAGAAGTCTGACATGGTGGTTCTGAAGTAATGAGTCACCCGACTGAGGCATGAGACGATCTCTTACTGCAAACGCTAAGAGTCAAACATTTTGTTCGTCTGCATACATCTCACTGTTTTCACCTTCAACAAATACTAATATTGATTTTATTAAGTATACTTAAGTAAAGGTCAAGTATATTTCCCAGTAATACTTTATGTAGTAAGTACACTAATATCACTGTACTTGTAGTATAGTTGTGTCTTTGGACTAAATACATATACATACTTTTCAGTTTTATTAAATTATACTTGAAGTATATGAGTAGCATGTTCATTTTATTTTGTACTGAAACTACTGGGACACAAGTAAATTTCTAGGTATATTGTTTACTAGTTATAGCTCACTTTTTATTTTATGAAGGTATACTTAAAATATACTCTCACTTAAGTACTACTTTAATAGTTTTTTTTTTTTTTTTTAGATATAACTTCTTGCACTTTTGTATAAAGCCTTGTAAGTGCATTCATGTTTGTTTTTGTTTTTTTTTTTATAAACTGACTGCTTGTGGAATATCCCTGGTGCAGGATTCAGTGGAATCTAACAGTGAGCTTGCAGATTACAAACACCTGCATAACATTTAGATGCAGAACGCCAAAACGTCGCCAGTGCATCACCAACGCAGCAAAAACATAAAAAGATATTTGTCAAAGCAACATAGCATGACCATATTTTGTAGGATACAACTTTAGAAAATATCATTATTAGAACAAACAATAAAATTCATGCACCAAACCGACAGATAGATGAGACAGACAAAAGCTGCTTTGAGTCGGGTAGTTGTTTCAGAACTGTTAGGTTTTAAGCTGCATATTCCAGTTGGATATTCTGAATGGAGCATATCCTGATTAAGACATGTGGGACACGCTGGTTATTCTGGTTTTATTCTTTGAACATGTAAACAGCAAATTCAGAATATGTGTCTCAGTTGGGGTTTTTACAGCAGTTTGTGATGCACAGCCTTCTGCTCTGTGCTGCAAACAAACCAAACAGCCAACAGTTTGCAGGACTGTGGGAGAGACGTGTGCGCAAAAGAAAATCTCAAGTTGATCTACTTTTAAACATTTAATATCAACATGTTTTTGGATATGCAAAACATTGCAATTCTTTTTTGTTCAAGAAGGCAATTAAATGGATGGAAGAGGGAGTTCGAACTGTCAAACAAGTCTGACACCTGTGGAAAAAATACTCTTTGGACAGGAAGAAGCTTCCATAGTCAGAGTCTGCACAGATAATAATCAGCTCAGAAGGGATGTTGTCTTTTTCAGAATAATGGCACAAATCAGAATATTCTGTGTATGTAATCGTAGCTGCTGATTATTTCCCTGAATGATGCTTCCTTTCTGGACATGCTCACATGTGCACACCTCAGAGGGAAGATGAGAGGTAGCAACCAGGATATTAAAAATACAAATTCCCCCAACACAACCCAACCCTCCTCGGAAATGTTTGACTTGGCATGAAACAAAATTCAGAACATTTTATTACAATTTTGTTTTTCACATTGCAGTTGGCGATGAAGAAGCTGCTTTGAAAACGCAGCTTTGCGAGCCACCAGCTGCAGCGACGCTGCATGCAGTTAACTAAAGATATTTAGAAAAAGAAGAACAACTATTCATGGGAAAGTGCAGGAATGTCGCTTTTGGTTTTGTTTAAAAAGTCCATCAGTCAGTAGAGAATCACTAGTAAAATAAAAATAAAAAAATGATTTGTTTCCTTCAGTGGCCAAAACTTATTAAAAGGTAATTACATAACCAGTGTATAAGGCAGGTTAATGGAACTAGAGGTCCACAGCCCATTAATATTTAAATATTTTATTGTGGCCTGCAGCAGGCTGTCTGCATATCAGGCTGGCTTGTCTGTCATATGATATATATAAAAACTGAGGAGCATACCTCTGAGATATTCGAGACATCTAAAGCACAGACTGTATGTTCTGAACCAATATGGATTATGTGAAACATCTGTGCTGTGATTGGCTGCAACAGGATTACATCCTGGTTCAGTCAAGCCTCACGTTTCACTCTGTGTGCTTGTTGTTACAAATCTTAATTCAAAATTGGTTCAAACATGTTTGTATTTTACTTGTGGAGTCCAACAGGGGTCAGTTCAGGCCCAGAACCGTTTGCTCTTTTTAATTAATAAACGTGAGGTATCAAAATTATTGTGATTTGTTTTATTTGTAGATGATACAAATGTTTTCTGTTCTGGGGATTTTTTTTAGCAGCTTTTGGTGGCGATCACCTATCGATCTGTCTGCTTGGAGGTGTTGTGGAGGATTTTAAAAACAGGGGCGTCCCTGTAGTTCAGTTGGTGGAGTGTCAGTCCTCAGTCCTCTGCAGTGGTCGCCGGCTCGACTCCCACCTGTGGCCCATTTGCTGCATGTTGTTCCCTTTATCTCTGCCCCTTTTCATATAATGTCTTCAGCTGTCCCTTTCAAATAAAGGCAAAAATACCCCAAAATAATAATAATAAACAAAAAAACTGTATAAAGCCTGGTAACAATGGGTTTCCTGCTGTTTATGGACTGACTATAATGATGCAACTGAAAGGAAAGACCTTTGACTATCAGTGATTCCCTGAGTGACACTGTCTTCCTACGTTTGCTGACATGTGCAGACTTCAGAGGAAAGATCAGAGGCAGAAACCAGGATATCAAAAATACAGATGTGTCCAAACTTCCCCAGCACAACTCAACCCTCCTAAGAAATGTCTGGCTTGCTGTGAAACAATTCTTAAAATATGATTGCAATCAGTGTTGGGAAGCTTCTTTAAAAGCAGCTTTGCAAGCTACCAATTACTTCACGCTGGAAGAAGCTGAGCCACAGTAGAGCTGTAGAGGGTTTGTCTTTTGTGAAAAAATAGCTTCAACTGCTGTTAAAAATAAAATACAATTGCTTATGGTATGAAATTATAAAAAGTAAAAATAATTTATTTTCTTTTGTGGACCTGAATTATTCCTAATTCCAGTAGCTAACTACAAAAAACAGGAACATCGAGCTGCTTGCAAACATCTGGTGCACAGACTGTACGTTCTGAACCAGTATGGATTACGTAAAGCAGCTGCGCTGTGATTGGCTGCTACGGGATTACACCCGCCACTCGCACAGTCAAGCGTCACGTTGCACTTTACGCACTCAGACTATGTGGAAACAGCGAAATTAAGACGGTGTAATATATCTTACTGCCTCAAACAGGCTGAAAATGACAGTGTGACATGTACGGTATTCCATCGCAGTAAATCACCGGACTGAGGCGCGTTGTTCTGTCTCAGCTAACGTGCAAAGAGTTTTGTTTTTCAAAACTGAAGGCGTGATTCTTTGTCATGGATAAATGATTTTTTAAATTTTTTTTTAAAGTTGATTTTAATTTTATTTTTCTTATAACAGAAAATAAAACCATCAGAAAACAGAGGAAAAAAAGCGTCTAAAATCATATCAGAGTAGTTATTATTTTTATATTTTGGGTTGCTGTTCTCTTCTCTTGAAACAGGACTGAGGACTGAGAACAATAATGCCAATATTCTGTGCAGTATTACTGCAGTATTATCGCTGTACTACTTTTCAAAAAACATCATCATCAGGAGCAATATTTTTTCCTCTATTTATTTATAGTTTTAATTGTTTTTCATGGCTACTTTTCATGAGCAATATTAAATTTAATATCAATCAATAATTTACCTTCACTCTCATGTGGATTAACTTTTTCATTATTATTAATATCATGTATAATATTAGGTTCATTATCAGGTGCAATATGACTTTTTATTACTTTTCAGTATCACTACCAGTATTACTTTCAGTGACATTGCCAATATGACTTTTCTATTGTATTCTATTCTATTTTAGTTTATTTTAGTTTACTCTTTCATTTAGTTTATGTTACTTCTTTATTGTTATTCTGTTAGGCTGTTTTACTGTTGCATTTCGTCCTCATACACACATCATTTTGGAGCAGTCTCTCTAACAAGCCAGACTACAGCATCAAGTTGAAATTAAGCTGTCTGAGTTTATGTTTAGTAAAAGCAGTGTTTTATAGAGCGTGATGTCTGTTCTCACAGAATAATTTTCATGTCCTCACTTAAATCTCAATAAAACCAGCACGTGTGGGAGACGCCCGGTGCACCCAAGTCCACCTCTGCAGATCAGCTGCGCAGCAAAATTACATGCTTCACTAAAGGGCATCTTATGATTATAAGGGAGAGGACACTGTCACTTCTACAATAAATATAATAAATATATAACTGTCAAAAGTACAGTATCAAAGACACTTAAGTATTCTATATAAAACATAAAGATGTGCTCTCCTCTTTTGAGAGCATGATGATTAACACCATGAGTATTAATCACAGTACCCGTCCTTCTTCTAAATGTTAATGAAGTATCCGGTACATATATGGGTGTGTAGCTTATTTCCTTGAGAGTAATAAAAATTTCCATTGAAACTTGACTGTGAATGAAGGACAGATCAGACTAGAGGAAGATGCAAGACTTTTCTCTCCTGCAAATTGTACTATAATACCAAAGATAATTTTGTTTGTATACAAAAACCACAGTAATTTTCAACTTGAAGTTGCTCTCTCTCTCTCTCTCTCTCTCTCTCTCACACACACACACACCTTCATGAATCATATCAACATCATCATCTGAGCTTTGTGAATTTCAGATAATGCAAAGAGTCAAAATGAAATCTCAGGCGTTTGTTTTTACTTGGAGGGACTTTGCATAAAGCATCACTTCCAGCTCTCGCCCTCATTAACTGTCCCTCCACTTCCCTGCTGTTTGCCTTCTTTCTGTAGATTATTATCATCAGGAAACGGAAGTGGAATTAGGTCAAAAAGTTCTTTTTACACAGGACTATTCAGGAATGATGGACAGTTCACTGAAAGACTTAAAATTATTTCTTGTCATGCACAATAACAATAATTCAAATTAAACAATCAAGAGACCAGCGGCTAAAAAAAAGTCTGGTGGCTTTGAGCAGAACGATATAACAAGATCTGCTTCTGCAGGGATTCTTTTCATTGTGTTGACAGACACTCAGAATTACAACCTGAGCACCGCGTGAACTTTTACAGGTGAATTTGCCCTCGAGGATTTCATTGCATCCACTGCAGCCTGTTTTGCAGCTGTCGGCTGAGACCCACTGCCAGATTCTGAAGTGGGAGGAAAGAAAGGTGATGAATTCATCGTCGGAGTCACTGGAGCAACAACAACAAAGAAAGAAGACGAGGAAGTAAATGAATTCCTCATTGATGATAGCAGATGTCAGAGATCAGAAAGTGGCCTGATGGTTACATTCTTTCTGTCAGGAAAACTTCCCCCTTGTAAATTCATCTTCAGTTTCCTTGTGCAGAGTGTTTCTTATCGAGCACAACACCCTAAAGTGAAGCAGTCACCGTCATCAAGCTTCTGAAGAAGGATAAAAATATCTCCTGCACCTCCCCACCAACCCCCCCCCCCCCCCAAAAAAAAACAGGCATGTTTTCAATATTTCATTGGCCCGCCTTTAGCTTTGATTATGCCGTGCATTTGCTATGGCATCGTTTCGATAAGCTTATGCAGTGTCACAACATTTATTTCTGTCCAGAGTTGCATTAATTTTTCACCAAGATCTCATATTGATGATGAGAGAGTCGGACCGCTGCGTGAAGTCTTCTCCAGAACATCCCAAAGGTTCTCAGTGGGGTTCAGGTCTGGACCCCATCACTCTGGAACAGAGTTTTCTGATTATCCTCACTGGTAAGTGGTTTCTTAAGGCTGCACAGCTGTTTAGTCCCAATCCCTTGAGCTGTCTTCCTCAAAAATGATGGTTCACCACTATCCTTCCAGGTTTTAATAATGCGTTGGACAGTTCTTAACCCAGTTTTAGAAGTTCCATCAGTCTCCTTAGTTGTTTTCTTTTGATGCAGGCCAATAATTTGACCCTTCTGAAACAGAGTAACATCTTTTCCACGACCACAGGATATGTCTTCTGACGTGGTTGTTTAAGAAATGAGAAGCTGCTCACTGCATAAGTTGTTGTCAGCTGAAACATATCAATCACTGCTGTAATTATCCAATGGAAAGATCTTGCCTCTTAATCTCATTCTTTGGAGCTCAAAATTTTCTTTTTGATGACAAAAGCTGATTCTTCAAATAAAATATGAGATAAGATATGAGATAAAAACTGGAAAAGTGGCTTTGGTATTGACTGGTGCTTGTTAGCAGATGATGAAAGCTATAATTATCACCACATGCGCTGATCTATATTCACCTTCACCCCGACCTTCTGCACGATGCACTGCTGCAAACACATGAACCAGAACCGTTGATGTGCATGTAAACTGTACTTATTATTCAAATTTCAACTGAGGGTGACAAATATAATACTTGGGGTGCAGTGCAGGATTTTGTGTCCTTGTAAAACAGGTCCTGGTCTCATTCACTATGCTTGTGAGTGTGACTTGTTATTACAACTCGTATGCAATTCTTAATATTGCTTTCAAAGTGCAGCAGATTGATGCACTTAACTTTAAAATGTACAACATTTTATTTCAGGGGAGCATGTGCCTACAACAGAGTCTGCTCTTCTAAGTAAGTGGCTTTTGTTTTGCATTAGCCCTGTTAATTTTATTATTGGTATGTAAAGGGGGTAAACGCAGGTATTTTTTTTTATTCCTGTAGATTCTTTTACTTTTACATTCTGACTTTTATTTCTTGACTATTCAAATTTTTATTGTTTTATTGTTGCAATTTTTTTATTTATTGTTTGTTTTGTTGTTTATTCTTGTCTGGGTCTTTTAAATTTTGCTATCAGAAGCACTTTGGGCTGCGTGTGTGTGTATAAGATGTGATATAAATAAAGCTCAGCTGAGTTGAGTTGAGCTGATTTACACAAATCTCTACGTGAAAGTCAAAGTTTATCTTTAAGAAACCGTCCATGCAGACTGAGAGAAAGTCTGAGAGAAGGTGAGTCTGCAGAATAATGTCAACTTCAGCGACAAACATCTTTCTGTTTATGTTACGACAGGAAGTGATTAGTGGTTGTAAAGAGATGGACATCTGATAGAGCAGCTGCAGAATCCCACGGGGCTTCATTCTTGTGCCTTTGATGATGTTGTTTGCAGTTATTGACACTGTCTTATATTCCATAAGGAATTTTCATCACTTACTGCTGAACCTGAATAGAAGAAAGAAAAAAAGAAAGAAAGAAAAAACAATCTCGTTACATAATCCACAAAGGAATGTGACATGACCTAATCTATGCAGCAGCAGCAAAGGAAAAAAAAACACATATACGTATTTCTCAAGAACTGTTGTCAGCAGGTGCGGCGTTATGGGTGGGCCTCACAGGCCTGGACCCGCCCACTTCCACAACCGGCCCACCTTAAATGAGTGGGAGAACATATATTTTATTAACTTTTATTTTTAATTATTAAAATAAGAATTTCAATTTCAATTTAGATTTAGAAAAACAACATTTATTCAGCTGTTGTCACATGTAAGGTCTGGATCAATCACTGCGGGCCATTATTCATTCCCCCGGAGATGTTACGCTCGCACACGTACGTCACACTGTGGTGGTTGTTCAGCAGAAAGCATACCATTGTCTTATTATTATACCTGTGAATGCATCACTCATCGAAACTAGAACTTCTAGAAAATGCAGATAATACAGGAGGAAGAGTGTCTTCAGTTGATCTTCACAGCAGAGACGGTTCAAAGTCAGTGTAGCTGGTCACTCCATTTCTCCCCGCAATCAATTAAAAGAGTAATCCAGCCAGATCAAACGAAAATACATTAAAAAGAATTAAAATGTCAGTTTTCTTAATGAGTTGGTGTATTGATCTATTTGATCCATGCAAAACTATAGATAAGGAGATATTATTATACTATACTATACTATTTTGGCACTGAAACTGTTTTTAAACGTGTCATTAACTGGAAGTGCAAATCACCGTCCACAGCATGATACCAGTCATTTTTGTCAAAGTGAGGTTACCGGTTGGAAACAGTGTTAGCTTTTGTAATTAAAAGGCCCACCCACAGTTACTGTGGCCCACCCGAAATCGAAATCCTTGCGCCGTGCCTGGTTGTCAGTAAACAGTTTGTCATTGCATCTAAATGCAAGTTAAGACTCTACAATACATCCATAAAGGCTGCAGACTTCTCGTCTGAGGCGGACTGACACAAAGAGTTCGGGTACTGGACTGACCTGCCTGCAGTCCAGACCTGCCTCCCACTGAAAATGTGCGGTGCATTACGAAGAATTGACTGTTGAGCACCTGAAGTCGTATATAAAGCAAGAATGAGAAAGAACTTCACTTTCAAAACCTAAAAAAATTTGTGTCTTCAGTTCCCAAATTCTTACTGAGTGTTTGTTAAAAAAGAAGGTGATGTTTATGAAGCTTTTAGGAAGTAGGAGTTTTAAATGTTTAGTTTTGTTTATTTGTTGAGAAAGCACATGTGGGCTAGATAAACTTATTTTATGTTTGAGCATGCTGACAGTTTGATGCATCCCTGAAGTTGATTAAAGAGGCCTTATATGAAGAAACAGAGAAACGTAGCGTGAAAATATTCGCTTTAGCTTCATGGAGCATGTCAATCATAGGAGAGTGAAATACTGCCACAGCAAGAGCAGTGAGGCGAAAACAAGAAGATCTGCACACAGTAATCTAACCAAGACGTGATAAAGGCATGAATGACTCTCTCAAGTTACCTTGGCTAAAAGTCATGATGTTTTGACAACTGAGCTGATCTGTTTGCCAATTTTTTTTAAAGCGCTGTCAAGTTCAATTGTAAGGAGATTAAATTGCAAGTAAACCATCAAGATCGTTCAAAAGGTCAGACTGTGCAAAAATAAAAAACTCATTTTTTTACCAGGGTCTGAGCAGCGGAGCTTGCTTGCATTCTTCTTCTTGTTATTATTTTTTCTCAGTTAAAAGCATGACGAAATCTCTGCAAAAATTGACAGGTGGGTTGCAAATTCCACTCACAACTTTGGCAAAAAAATTAAAAAAAAGACACTGAATGACATCAAGGTTTACGTTCTTGCACTTATAATCACTCTGCGTAGACTCAAAAGTCTTTCACCATTTTTTACAATTTTACAAAAACATGATTTGATCAGGCATAAAAAGGGTTAGCTGTACCCTAAGGACCCCTGTCTCACTTCCTGGTTTAAAAAAGGTGGGAACACTGCTCAGACACTGGTAAAATTTCTGCTTCTTCTTCTTCTTCTTTTCTTTTTTTGTCAAATGTGTTAAATAATATTGCCATCAGATCTGCCTCAGCCATTACACACCAGCTCTAGCACTTCTAAATCAAAGACTATGAAAAATGTAACATTTTGTCAAATCCATAAGACGTCAACTGGCCCATTTCAGGGTTTAACAGCACAGATCTTGATCTTTTAAAATATATATTCCTTGCACAATCGAAGAGTAAAAATCAAATCCCCCTAAAAATCCGGCTTTGCTCTCAAGACTGAGTGATATAAAACTAATAATGCAGGGATACAATCAACGTTATAAGACCACTGGTAAATCTTATTGTTATTATTAGGTGTTGAAAGTTAAAGGAGTGATTTTCTTGACGTTTCAAGGTGCATTTTATGTCCATACAGTCAGAGACATACGTGGGCCTTTGAGTTCTGTGGCGCTCCTGCTCGCCTCAGATGATGTGTCATTTTTCACGAGACTTTTCCCCCCACGCTGCCAGCAGAACAGAAACCATCCCAAGGAAATAAAGACTTTAAGACCTTCCTTAATCCCTCACACGTGAACTTGTCTGATCAGATTAAAACAACAGATTTGTTTCTGAGGAAAACCTGCACATAATAAAGTGGTTAACTGAGGGTTGAGGTGCAGTGTGATCACATCGTCCCAGCTCGTCACACCCTGCTTCATCACGCACCGCTCATACAGATGCACAACATACCATTTGACAGGGGGATCAAAAGGTTCTGCAGAAAGATAGCTGAGTGTCACATATCATCACTCAGTTGTCAAATACTGACACTTTGGGTTTGGTTGATTGCTAATTGTAACAACTCACATTACTGTGTCATTTAATTGTAGTCTCAGAGTACTTTTTCAGTTCTGTCATTTTACTCATATTTAAGCATGCATTACACTTTCTACTTTGTTACCTTTAAAATCATATTTAAGTACTGAGTTGGCCTACAATTGAATTAAAATACATATTTTCCCTCCGGCCTGTTGTGTGTGGTGTGATGGTGTTGGTTGGTGTTGGTGTGAGTTGCCTAGTTTTGGAAATATCAGCCGTAGAGATTTTTGAGGGTTACCCCAAACTGAAACACAGCAATTCAGTGATTCAGCTCTTTGAAAATGTGGTGACAATTGTGAAATGGTGGCAGTTTGGGCGCTTACTCCGGCTGTTCTCTCCTGACTAGATCCTCGTTCGTGTTGAATCAGCTCTCAGATGTATGTCAGTTTGGATAAAAGCATCTGCAAACTAAAACTGTAAGATTGTAAGATTGTAAGGTTTAGGCACTAAAACTACTTCGTTGAGTTTAGGATCACCATCAAAGATCATTTGTGTACACAAGTACATTACATTACGTTACGTTACGTTACGTTACGTTACGTTACGTTACTTTACGTTACTTTACATTACGTTACTTTACATTACTTTACGTTACGTGACTTGCCTTAAATGAAGGATGTCCATTAATGTTACGTAACTTGAAAATTTAGATAACATTGACTTTAGATTTACATGAAATACAAACCCCGACCTCCTTTGTGAACATTTGTGTTTGTTTGCCGAAGGGAACTTTGTCTGTATGAGACAGAGAGGAGCCCGACGCAATGACCAAAGAACAATTTATTTTTTTGTGATTGCTCGAGCAAAGTTTTGAGATCAGGGCTCATCTTGTCAAAACACTACACCCAATTCACACAACCACAAGCCCAAATAACAGAATGCCTCAGATCTTTTGCAAAATGAGACACTTATGGAAAAACACACACACACATTGTTCATATTATCTGATTCTGTTTGAACCAATTACACTGCTGTGCTTAATCCAAAATACTTTAACTCTCTTTGTTTTCTGCTTTTCTAATAATAAAGTCCGAGTTGGTTCGTTAGAAATTCACACTGATGAAAATAATTATTTCTCTTCACACTGTAAAATCAGTTAGTTTTTTATGATTGCTTGCACACTTAAATAAAAAGACACTGAAGGAACAAAACCTCAGCCCACATTGTGTGACTATAAATCACAAAACACTGCCTTTCAAAATAAAACACAATTCAACCAACTGAACAAACAAAACAGTCAGGTATTCAAACAGTAAGCTGCTTGACTGTAAACTCTCCAGTCACGCATGAGAATTTTAAAAGGCAACAGGTGAGTTTACCTGTACCAGATTTATCACATGCAACCCCCCCCCCCCCCCCACCTTTTCTCTAAAATGAGTACAATGTAGGTCAGAACCTGAGTGTAATTCATACTTTCTGTTTTGTCTCTACAAATATTGTAAGCTGTGTTTATCAGGGGTGGAAATAACTAATTACAAATACTCAAATTACTGTGATCAAGTAGTTTTCTTGTGTACTTATGGCTATGTATTACAGTATGTAATCTACTTACTTAGTTGGTTCAGGAAAATGCACAAAATTTGCATTCATACTTTGGAGAGTTGACATCAGCAGAGATGAGAAACATTTAGTGATTTGGAAAACACTGTTCAGTATTTTGCAAAAAGTGTGAGGCTGAGAATGTGATTATTGTTGTGCAGATCTGGGCTGAGGTTTTGGTCCTTGAGTGTCAGGTTTCACAAACTGTGTGTTATTTTTAATTTTAGTGTGCAAGCAATTGTAAAAAAAAAAAAAAAAAGTAAAAGTAACTAAAACTCTGAGTAGTTTTTGAGATGAATACTTTGTACTTTTACTTAAGTATATTTCTAACACCAGTACTTTGACTTGTATTTGAGTAATATTTTAATATATTTAAACGCAGTGGCTTGCAGAAGATCTGAGGTGTTCTGCTACTTGTGTGTGTGGTTGTGTGAACTGTGCTCTTGTTAAAATGTCCAAACTTTTTACATCTGATTGGTGAGTTTACTTTGAAAGGGCAAAAAAAGTGACATCATGTTTGATTTCTGTGTCTAATGTAGAGAACCGTGTGCCGTATTTTGCTGAACAGTGCGTGCAGTAATTTGCAAACAGCGTTTGGAGCTGAGAACGTGCTTATGCTTGTGCAGACGTGGGCCGGGGTTTTTGCTCCTTGAAAGTCCGGTTAGTGTGTCATAAATTACCTTTTAAAGTAAAAAGAATGCCAGTAAAACCTCATAGGAATGAAAACCACGTTGGAAACGTGATTGAAAGATAGCACTTCTTTGTGTCACATATTATCTCGTGGCCGTCTCACGGCTCCGTGCAAATACGATGTTTTAATTCTGCCCTGCCATCGTGTTTGTTTCCAGTGCACCAGTTTTTTTGTGTCTTCATGTGACTTTTCCCACCTACACATGAGAAAATGACATGTGGATGGATATGCACGTACTGATAAAGACAATAAATAAAGACCAGATTTTCATGAAATTACTTGTGGATATTAATAATATCAGTTCAAGATATCTTCAACCCCCTTTAATTCAAGATATGTACATCGTTTTTTTTTTTTTTTGTTGTTGTTAGAAAATATTACCCAGACTATTGTGCAATCTGCTACAGATGATCGTGCTCCCAGAGGATGAATCCTTGCATTTTGAGATGTTAATCTTTCTTCCAGTGACACTATCAGGCTAAATGTCCCACCGTAGACACAAACTTTTACAATTTTAATGTCATGTAACTGGGAACTGGGAAGAAAAGTTAGGCTTATTTACATTTGATTTTATTTACATTTTAAGTCCTACTTCTGGTAAGACCATAGCAAAATTTCTGTTTTTCTATTGATATTCTTATGTTGCATTCTTTACGTTGACTGGACAGTAATGACGTTACACACCCTGCATGTCTATATTTAGTACAGTACATTCTGGCCTTGCGTTGGCATAATTAGTGCAGCATAATCATCACAGTATCCACCCAACTTCACCCAGGTTTTTCACAATTATGGCCTCTGGCAGGAAGAACAAAGGTGTGACATGCAGGACCTCTAGGCTCTCTAGGCTACCAAAACTGAGACCAAGCGCTGAGACCACGACCACTTTTCTGTACACATCTGCTGGCTTGGTTTGACTCGGTTGGTCATCAGCCCAGCATGGCGGGGATTTCCATCTCCATTACAACAAGGCTTGAAGGTGTGAGCTTAGCTCGAGTGGAGCAGCTGTAAAACAGCAAACAAAGACTTTATTTCTTATAAAGTCCTTGTTTTCTTGTTATTTTGTAATTTAAACGCTTTTATTATGAAGCAACAAAATCAAACGTAGGAGGTTTTCATCAGCAGAAACATAACATGACTCCTATCAGCTAAAAGTGAACATAAAACCTGTTAACTGTTAGGAAATTTCAAAATTATTTTGTCTTTAAATACACAGAACAACTGCAAACTTTACCTAAAAATGCCTCACTGTTTGTGCCTGTTTGTACCTTCAGGTATCTGCTTAAAGTGACGGTTCACCCAAAAATGAAAATTCAGTCATTATCCACTCACCCTCATGCCGACTGAAGGTTGAGTTTAGCTTTTTAGTCCACAAAACACTGCTGGAGTTTCACAGGAAAACAGCAGAAGTGAAGGGCGACCAGTTTTCAAATGTAAAAAAAAACAACATAAAATGCCTCTGGCTGATTTCACTGAGACTGAGTGGTGTTGTGACCCGTGACGTGTTGTGCACACTGTGCATGGTAGCATATTATTCCTCATTTAAAAATGTATTTTTAAAATGTAATGTACGTATCTTTAATCTGACTGCTTTTATTTTTTTTTCTATTTTTCATTTATTCGAAATCTCTCTCATTTATTTATAATCTCATTACATGTAATCCATTACTCCTGAAGCCTGGCTATTGGTTGCATTTGAAGCAGGAAGTTTTACATCCAATCAATGGATCTGGACCTTGACCTTAAAACCCAGTTTCCTCATGGTCTGATCTTGAGTCCCTCAACGCTGCGGTTTATACCTTTTGTTTCCTTTTGGAAGCCAGAGAGGGATTTTTTTTTTTTTTACACAGGGAAGCTGTGCTTTGCCAGTAAACGCTTTGCCTTGGCTTGACACATTCAGTTCATAACTCTTGGCTCTGTTACATCTGTTACATAAGTTGTTGGAGTCCCAGCCTCCTTTGTCTCTCTGGCTCTTCTTTATGGGAGTGTTGTCAGATCTGGAGAGTCTTTCCCTGTTTTCCTAAACACGCTGAAAAACCAACCATTCAACACTTGCCTCGACCTAAAGTTACATCTTGTGTGGTTCCCAAACACACAACAGGTAACGGAGAGAAACAACACATTTAATATCCACATCTGACTCTGGTAAGGCAGGATGTTTGATTTCTTTTTGCTGCTAAAATATCAATAATTGCTCATTGAACTGATGCGGTGACATACTTGGGATCTTAAGTGGTGTGCATGTCTCTTTGCTCTGATCTTTTTCTCACCTGAAATTATTTCTCTAGGTGGGCGTGGCAGCATGAGTGAGTCATGCACGCAGTAGCTTTTATACAGGTGTTCAGCCGGAGAGCATCCATTTGCACAGTTCACCATGGTGGAGGACAGAAATATGCTCAAGTAAGTAGACACATTAATATTAATTTTAAATTTTCTGTAATAGAATTTAATTAATTTAATTTCCATCTCTTTTAAAAATCAAATGAGAAATAATGTGGAAAAAGTGAAATATTCATGAGCTCTTTAACATTTATTTTGTAATGTCGTATTTTTCTGTAGTTACTTACGTTTTCACGTAAATTACTTATGCACTTATTCATTTAAACAGGAAATGTGAAAAGACTGTTTAGGTCAGCAGTGCTTCTTATTTATTGTTGCCATTTGTTGTTTTGTTTATTGCTTATTTATTTTATTATTTATCACTAGGGCCTGACTGATACTGGATTTTTGGGGCCGATATCAGTATTAGAGCATAAAAAAAAAAAAAAAATCCAATATCACAACATTAAGCAGCATTTTTTGTACAGTATATTGAATATTTACATTAATACACATTTTTGTGCAGTGATCCCTGAAATGTATTTATCAAACATTTGTGACAAAGATATGTAAAAGTCGCAGGATATAAACTTTATTGTCCATAAGACACAAAAACGAACATGTGTATATATAATACATAATTGCTAAATATATAATCAAATTATAATAAAAATTAAATAAGAAAAACAATCTGCTTTTAAAAATAATACATTATAATGCTGTTATAAGACAATATAATAAAAATATTTTTCACATTTCTTCTATGAAGATACATTTTATACAATGTGTTATATAATATTTTTATCATCACTCGTGTGTAAAGTAACATTTTTCAGGGTTACTGTTTTGGGGGTTACAAATTATGTTTTTGATTAATACAGTTTTATTGTTCATCTTTTATTTAATCAGCAAAAAATAACATTTCCTTTCTTCTTTCTTTCTTTCTTTCTTTCTCGTTTGGGTGTCTTTACCCAGGAGGCCGTGGGACACGTGTCGAGAGGTCCCGTTAATTGAAGATGAACAGACGCCATGGAAAATGATCAAACTGCTAAAGATCATTACTCTGTGTGTCGTCGCTGTGTTGGTGTTTGGATTGGCGCTATGTAGCAAGGTTTGCTGTTTTTTAATTTTTTTTAATACATATGTGACATTAATACTAAATATGAGGGGGTTTTGATTTTTACTCTGTTGAGAAAATACATTTTTGAACCTTGTAACAGGCCAGTCTACTAGTGATTTATCTGTTAAATTAAATGTTAAATACACATTTTTAAACAATAATCCTAATTTAACTTTGATTCAGAAGAGCGACAGAGCAGGTTGAGCAGTGTTCCTGCCTTTTTTTTTTTTTTAACTAAGAAGTGATACAGGGTATAGCTAAAACTTTATTTGCTCTTGCGTGTTGTCACTCTTGGAATATAGGACACATTAAGTTTGACACCCGGTCATTGTCTGTGGAGCAGGTTTACATTACCTTCATATTACAGTACGATCTAACTCTCCTAGCTTTTCAAACTGTGGTACGATTATCACTGGCGGCACTCAGGCTCCCTCTAGTGGCACACTGAGGAATCTCTTAAATTGTAAGAATTAAATAAATTAATTAAAACATCAGAA
Source organism: Lutjanus erythropterus (assembly GCF_056507025.1). NCBI lineage: Eukaryota > Metazoa > Chordata > Actinopteri > Lutjaniformes > Lutjanidae > Lutjanus > Lutjanus erythropterus. Next base: position 33,088,165 of record NC_139332.1, read on the forward strand.
TACTACTAAATTTCTAATGAAAATACTTAAACTATAAGATTGTTGAAAAGTAATTTAAATCAGCCTGCTAGTCATGTTCATGCACGTAGCCATACATGCTAACCTTGACATGTAATTTTCACAGATTTTGAATCCTTGCAATTGGGTGACTTTTAAAGAATTAAAATAACAAATGTACACATCTTTGTCAAACAGAGGCCTGCAGGTGACTGATCTAACCACAGCCTTGTCTAATTTCAAATTTTATTGCAATAATACAGAAAATTAGTATTTTACCATTGTTTTTAAGGGTTTGTTAGTTAAGCTGCCCCTTTCCTTTAAACCTTTCCCTATGAAACTGGAATTCTGAAATGATCATATGAAAAGTAATCTTCCTATTAGGAATAAACCTGCATCCTGCGTGAACTGAACTGTAGCTGAATAGGGTATGCCAACACTACTGCATTTTAATAATATTTTATGAGGTGGCGCAGGTGTAAAAACTTTGAGAAACTGAACAAACCAATTAAATGAGAATCACTTTTTTTTTTTTTTACTCTGTTCCAGGCTTCTTTTCTCCTTCTTATCACCTTATCCAATGAAGGCACAAAGACCCTCCCAGATGAGCAGAAACCTGTCGCTCTGTTGTGTATCGGCTGCGCTGTCATCGCATCCAGCGTCCTTCTACTCCTCAAAAGCTTCTGGAAAGCGTGTTACAAAACCTCAAAGCTGCCAAGAAAAACAACTATTGCCCTGGTAAGACAAGAGTCAACATTTCCTCAGTTTGTTTATGTTGTACTGATGCCAAAAACTGGCAGAGGACTTGGCCCGTGTTGCTGAATTTCCCTCTGCGTCTCCTTCAGGTCCTGTTCTTTGAGTTCTTGGTGTCTCTGGGTGCAGCAATTCTCACAATCGTAGCGATGCCTCACCTGGACATTGTGACCAACGTGACGATACTGAACGGCGTAGCCGTCCTCTCTGCGCTGCTACAGATGATCGCTCAGTGCACTGCCAAAGAGAGGAATCGCTTCCTGGTGCCATCCATCACTGCCTTTCTCCTCATTTTGCTCGGTTACGTGCTATTCCTCTACTTGTACATTATAAAGGACCCCACCGATATCAAGATGATCATTTGGGTGGGTCTGGCAGTCAGTGCGTCATTCTTGGTGTCTTTCAACTGGTGGGAAAACTACTTCAGACTGATCAGTCAGAACAGCGGCTCCAGCTTCCTCAAGAACCTCTGCAGAGACATAACAAAGTGCCAAAACATGTTACACATCCTGTCCAGCCTGCTCAGGATCGTGGTGACCGCCACTGTGCTCGGAGCCTACGTCCCTCTGGACAAAATGGACTGGGAGATAGTGCGCTCCATCCCGAGACGTGAGACAAGAATCATAGTCATCACCATCGGCGTCCAGCTGATCTCCTCTGCACTCTGCCACTGGTTTGCATTGGCAGCCTGTAAGATGCACGCCCTGCGACGATGCTTCATCCTGCCTTTGTACCTGGCCTCCTTGGCGGTCATGGTTCTGTACATCGTCCCCGTTATCGTTTACTATCAGGACTACAGAGTAAGTCTGAACGGGACTGCAAGCATCAACTTCACAGGTTACTGCGATGTAGCTGTGGATGGAAGAAATCGCAGCTTGAATGGCAGCGTGTTCCATGAGCTGGTTTTGGATGCGACACACACCCTGTGCTTCTTGGACATGTCCAAGATACTTGACATCAGCATACTGACAGGTATGAAATTGAGCCTGGTAAAAGTTATATTACAGTCACATTATACACAGAAATGTCCCCAGACCAAAGCACATAGAGTTTTGCAGACTATAGCATGTAGGCCAAAATATGGAGGGAAAGATGCAATCTGGAAAACTTTGCCATCTAGCATGTTTCTTAATTTTCCTTCAGGTTCAGCAGTGTCCTGGTGGCTCGGTCTTGTGTTGGCGACCATCCATCTGTGGTACCTCAGTGTAAATCGTATCCAGAGGACCCAAGACCTGTTCATCAGGAGGCTGTACGAAGGAGCCTTTATTGAACAATCTCTGCTCCTCAACACCCGATTCGACATCCCGACCAAAGACAAGATGAAGAAGTAAGTGTAGGAGTAGTAATCCATTTTGGTTCTCAAAAGAGTCATCTGAAGCAAAGTTTTTGTTAATTCCTCAAAGTCTTGAGCTGGTCAGTTTAGGCCAATCAAGTCAGAGTTCTTCAAACAAAGCTGTTTGAAAAATGTTTCTCAAATTTGCAAAATCTTGCCATGTCAAATTTTAGACCAGTTGAAAAGGCGATGGTGTACCTGTGCGCCACCATGTGGCATGAGACCTACGACGAAATGATGAACATCATCATTTCAATCTTCAGGTAAGTTACACAGACTCTATGATATCATCTTGTCAGGTTTTTGCTTCCATGGCCCAGCCACATTTAGCAGTGCATGCTTAAGAACCTCAAAATTTACTTTAATCAGTAAATTTCCTTACAGTTTCTCTTTATGTTTCTCTAAACACTGCAGACTGGACAAGTACAGACCAAAGAATGACCCAAAACATAATGATTTCACCTTCGAGGCTCATATCTACTTTGACGATGCATTCAAGGACGGTGAGGGAAGTCAGGGGCGTCACCTCAACAAATATGCACGGGACCTGGTTGAAATTTTCACCGAAGTTTATGGGTAAGAATCGCGTTTACAGACGGTTCCAAAAACTTACCACTGAAGTCAGTTCTGACCTGACAAGAGCATTTGACACACCACCAGAAAAGTTTGAATTGCTATTAAAGTGTTCTCTCGTTCTGTGTCACCAGCATCTTCACAAACATCGACAAGAGGTTCTTCGAAACGCAGCAGCAGGTCCCTGATCTGAAGGTCATAAGGACACCATACGGGGGTCGTGTTGTGGTCACCATGCCTCATGGGAACCTTATCATAGTTCACTTCAAAGACAAAGAACTCATCCGCCACAAGAAGAGATGGTCTCAGGTATGAAAATAATGACTTCTTATGCTATTTACAGTTTGCTTCATGTTTAACAATTAGATTCTTCTGAGGAGACACCAGAACATTTCTCTATTTCCAACTCAACAATGCTTGAACGCTTAAATCCTGAGAAATATCAGTTTTGTTCATCGCTATCTCTTATCTTCCAGGTTATGTACCTTTACTATCTTCTGGGCTGGAAACTCATGACCAAATATTACACTCGCTGGCAGAAGGGAGACAAGGAGGTGGAGCTGAAAGTAGCGGTCCAGGTGAGGCAAAAGAAACACACAACATTAAGATAGTTGGTTGGATATTTTTTGAAGAGCTTGAACACGCTCAACTCCTCAGTACTTCTAAAGGAAACCAAACACAAAGCAAACTGTGCCTTTTTCTCCAGAGAGAGAAGCACAACACCTACATTCTGGCCTTAGACGGGGACACGGACTTCCAGCCGGCTGCAGTGATGCTGCTCATCGATCGTCTGAAAATGTATCCACGTGTCGGGGCAGCATGTGGCAGGATTCACCCCACCGGATCAGGTTGGCACATTGATTCATATCGCAACATTATTCACGATTTGGTATTTTTTGTGTCAGAGTGCAATTCACATTTACACCCATGCTGAGCTGTACACACATATTTAATAGGATTACATTACTTATGATCAAAAACTAGCAAGTTGACAACTTTGCTAACGCATCCAGACCTCATGCAAGTGCAAAAACGCAAGACATGCCAAGCCAGCTAATACTACTCACTTGTTTAACAGCAAGAAGGTTGTTTCAGAGTCTTTCAAAACATTTTCTCTGTTCCAATCTTACCAAATTCAGTGACATATGATACGATATGATATGATACAACAACAAACACTGAAATAAATGTTCCAGTCTTGGGCAGCTGGTGGTGAGCGATTTAGAGCTGTAAAGCATTATACAGTGACATACCTGGCAATCCAAGTTACATAAAGCAAGAACAGGTGGTCGGGGTGCAGAGTGGTGCTGACAGAGGCTTCTTATTACAAGTGATGTGATCACATCCACCACTGGAGCTGAAAACCCAACAGTGACCAGCGCTGCACACATGCCTCTATATTTCCTCGACAGGTCCTACAGTGTGGTTTCAGAAGTTTGAGTACGCTGTCAGTCACTGGCTGCAGAAGACAGCGGAGCATGTGATCGGTTGCGTGCTGTGCAGCCCCGGATGCTTCAGTCTGTTCAGAGCAGAGGCGCTGATGGACGACAACGTAATGAAGAGATACTCCACCAAGTCCACGGAGGCGAGCCACTACATCCAGTACGACCAAGGTAGAAAATGGTGCTTGAGGCTTCCTTGTGTCTCTCGCTCGGTCTTGGGGACGGCTTTCACAATTAGTCTCTCTGTCTTCCTCTGAAATACAAGCACATTTTCTGCTTCCTGCAGGTGAGGACCGCTGGCTGTGTACTCTAATGCTGAAGCAGGGATGGAGAGTTGAGTACAACGCTGCAAGCGATGCTTACACCAACGCACCTGAGGACTTCAAAGAACTCTTCAACCAGGTGAGTGCTGCAGCTGATCACATATTATGATGGAATATCCATGCAGATTTGACAGTCTGATATATTCCATTACACTATCAGTCATCATAAAGATTACTTTTCATCTACAGCGCCGGCGATGGGGGCCGTCCACAATGGCCAACGTGGTGGATCTTCTGGGCTCCTCCAGCATAATTTCCAAGAGGAACCCATCCATGTCCAAACCCTTCATGTTTTACCAGCTCTTTGCCATCACCTCAGCCATCCTGGCCCCCGCCACCATCTGCCTTATGATTGCAGGTTGGTGTTTTGTGTTTGAGGCTAGTGTCAGTATGTACAGTAAGATGTTCCCATGGGAGGCGGTTTGCCACAGCCGCCTCACTACAGCAATGCAGTTATTGTCACAGCCCTGTTTGAGGCTATCATCTCTGCACATGCAACCATTTGTGAACTTGTGAACTTACCCTACCATTTGTCTTTAAATAAATGCAAAAGAAAATCAAAGAAATAAGAATGGTTAACACTCAGTTCTGTGCATGTGCCTCCTTCATTGTGGCCTCCAGGTAGTTTTTCCATCATCTTCGGAATGCATGCCTCTGTTGCCCTGATCCTGGCTGTGATACCTCCTGCCATCTACCTGGGTCTTTGCTTTAAACTCAAAACGGACACTCAGATCAAGATTGCAGGAGTCATGAGCATCATTTACGCATTCCTCATGTTGGTGGTGGCGATGACCATTATTGGTAAGTTATATATAAATTGCGGACGTGCAGCTGCTTTATTTGGCTACTTGAAGCTGCTTTAACCTTAAAAACTCAACATATTTTTATGTTTCTTCAGGTTCAATGGTGGAGGAACAAACCATCTTGACGCCCAGCAGCCTTTTCGTTGTCGCCATGGCCATCATTTACATCACAACGGCGATACTGCATCCTCAGGAAGTCCAGCTTGTGTTCCATGGCTTTCTCTACATCATCTGCGTCCCCAGCGCCTACCTGCTGCTCACCATCTACTCCATGGTCAACATGAACAACGTGTCCTGGGGAACGCGGGAGTCGAAACCTGCAGCTGGAGCTCCCCAACCGGAAGTCGCCACCCTGCAGACAACAGGACAGAAAGGTAGATACCACGTTGAAACTAAAAAGTTATGCCACAGTGCAGCCCTAGACCAGCATTGTTAGTTGTGATGACTAAATTAATCTTCATCCTTGCAGCCAAAAGCATCTTTCAGCGACTTTTCTCCTGGGTCAAATGTTGCAAGAAGTCCAACCGGAGATCTGGAGAAGGGCAGGTCACTGTCAACCAGGACAACATGATCCCACAGTCCACACAGTCTGAAATGTTGCCCCAAAATACTATTGTGGAGGACATAAGAATCCCAGAGGAACAACAGAGGTCAGTTCTTAAGGTGGAACTTCTATATGATATGCAATATGTCAGCATTATGATACTAATAATTTGCCTGATTGCATTTCAGGCAAGTGGAACCTGTTTTCAACCATCCTGTCCAATGTAAGTTCAAACAATTTTGCATGATTTTGCTTTCAAATGAAAGTGTGGCATTATCTAATATCCTCCTGCCTCGCTCTTTTCTGCAGGTTGGGTCACACAACTAAAGAATTCATCAACTGAAACGCAACTGCAAGAGGAATCACTTGACCAGGTGTGTATGTCTCATTTTAGCATTTTGTATCTGCCTTTGAATCACATTTTAATTGTCTCAGCCCTGGTTTTGTTATTGCTCCTATTTTTCAAAATTATGCTCACAATGTTTAGTTTTCCTAGTGCAGGAGAAACCTCAATTTAAAGGGGTAGTTCAGATTATTTGATGTGGGGCTGTATGGGGCCCTGAAGAGCGACCAGCACAGAAGCTAAGCGATGTACTGCTTTGGACGGAAAGGTGCAAAACGTAGCAAACCAAAAAAGAAAAAAAATTGTATACATTTAAGTGTATGCTATATTTACTTTCTTTTTACTTTACACTCTTTTCAAAGCAACCAAACTCCATTGACAAAACCAGTCATTTTATCCTACAAACCACAGGAGCTGCTGGTCTACCGCTGCCTCAATTCATTAGTTAGTTAGTGTTAATGTGTGACTTTGGTGTTTCAGAAGGTTAGCTTGAATCCACTCAACCACACGAACTTACAGATCGAGGCAGCAGTAGACCCGCAACTCCCATGTTCTGCAAAGTACAATTATTGATTTTCCCAGTGGAGTTTAGTTGCTTTGGAGGGGGTGATATTTGGCCTATATAACAGCGGTCTCTCATCAGAAAAGGCTGTCTGATGCCAAGGTAAAGTGGTGAAAATATTCTTAATATAATGCACACCTAAACCTTTTAGGTGGATCTTGTACCTTTAGATGTTGAACCTGTCCACAGCAGCAACTGCACCTGCTTCAAATAATCCAAGCTTTTTTTTTTATGGAATAATTAATTGAAAGGGTTTCTGTGTTTCTTTGCAGGACGAGGAGCAGTTCTGGAGAGATCTTCAGGACAAGTATCTGCAACCTCTGCCTGACGACAAAGAGAAACAGAAAAAGATAGCCAGTGAACTAAAGGATCTGAGAAACAAGGTAGGCGTGTGGGGCTGAGCTGCGGCACATATCCGACAGGAAACCACTGGGAAGTTTACTGTAATAATCCTACGTTCTCCTTACACACAGATAAACTTCGCCTTCTTCATGTTGAATGCCATGTGGCTGGTGGCAACCTTTACCCTCCAGACATTCAACGTTTCCATCACCATCACGATCCCCAAGTTGAACCTCGACCTTGAGGACACCGGAGACGAAATACAGATCGATCCCATTGGCTTCATGTTCATTCTGGGATTTGCCACGTCAGTCATAATCCAGTTCTTGACCATGCTGTACCACAGGTGACCATTTTCATCAAATGACAGAAATTTGATTTTAGTGACTTCTTTTTTCGTTTGTTTAGAAAATCTAACTTTCTTTTTCTGTGTTCATCCAGACTCTCCACTCTGATACATTATGTGGCCTTTCTGGACACAGAGCCCAGAGAGCCAAAACCTGAACCTGAATACAAGCTAGGCAAAAAGGTATTTACTGAAACTGCTTCTACTGCTTATTTTTCAAGACTTGCTGCTGTTGCTACTAGACAAGACTAGACAAGACGTCACAATCTGTACTTTGTATTAAATTAGATTATTATTACATCCTTAGGTCTGTCAGATTCTAAGACCTTAAACTCCTGTTTTTATTTACGCCTAAAGTTAGCTTTTCTCACTTTTTTTTTTTAAGAAAAAATCCTCAAATTTTCTGATTCCAGCTTCTTAAATTGGAATATTTGCTAGTTTCTTTAGTCCTCTTTGATGAAATGGAATATCTTTGGGTTGTGGACCAAACAAGACAGTTGAAGACATTTTTCACCATTTTTTAGACCAAGCAACTATTCGATTAATTCAGAAAATGATCGGCAGATCAATCGACAATGAAACTAGTTGTTAGTCCCTGCTCTAGTTAGCTGTTTTTGTAGAATGTTGCACTAAAAGGTGCAAAGGAAACCAGATGTTTCTAGAGGTGTCAGGTTGTGTTGGCAGAGACTTGCCTAATGGGGATGATGAAACTTTAAACACAGGCTGTGGTTAATGTGGATCTCTGGGTTTTGACCTTTTTCTAGCTCACATACTCAAACAGGTTGGGTTGAAAAGCAGTGAACGTGTCCTTTAAAGAGAAGCTTGCTGTATTGACCTTCATAGTCTTGCATTTGATCTAACATCATTCTCCACAGCCAATAATTTGAGGATCTACCTCACCCTAATTATTAAGACTTACGTGGTATGCTAATAACAATAAAGAACATACCATTACCCTGCAAATACTTCTGTTTAATTACTGAAACAGCAAAGGCTGAAAACACTAACATCAATCCAGCCACGCCTTCCTGCTGCAGGGGTTAGATGGGAACAAATAGTTTAGTCACTTGCCAAAAGTATTCCAGGTGTGGTGGCACTTATCCAAACTGATGTTACATCAATCTCCTTCCAGATCAAGTCCTCTGTGTCTCAGTCCGCCTCTGACTCCGCCTCCACCTCCGCCTCCATCTCCGCCTCTTCCTTCAAGGAGGACTCTGAAGATGAATTCAGTGACGACGATTTCCCGTCCTACCTGTACGCTAGAAATCAAAATGGAGAGACTATGGTTTGAACACACACTCTGTGCACAACAGACACATTTTAGCACTTTCAAATATCCGCTCCATGTGAGTTGAGATGCGTATTATTTATGTTATGTTTGATATTTATTTATAAAAGTCTTTTATTGAACCAAATGCCGCAAAACGCTTTGCAGAAAACGAGTGACACATTCTAGATGAATGTATATCTTGTGTGCAGATGAAAACACAGAGGTCAGTAAATTAAACACTTTCAAGGGCGTGTTCACACCTGAAGGTCCCATTCCAGAATTGAAACAATGCGATGTTTAAATTTGTGTCCATAAAACTGAAAATTCAAACGATCCAGAAATTGTAAACGCAAGTCACGTGGTGGAAACTTTGCTCAGTTACCGGTCCTTTCAGGTTATCGTCTGCTTTTTTGGGATTGTGATGCCTGTTGCAATGAAGTTGCAGAACTGCAAAAAAATGTCGCACACTCTGTTCTGATTCTTCTATGTAACCTTACCAGAAAGACTCAGGATTGCAAAAAAATGGACAAAACAGAATTTATTTGTGAACAAAGACGTGCACCCGGGGTGTATTCGATAAAGAAGCAAAGTCTTTTTGGAGCTCAAACTCAAAAGCAAAAACTTTGTGTTCTTTGCAGTAACCGGAACAATTTAAGAAAATAAAATGACAAATAAAAAGTAAATAATGATGTTCATGTATGACTATTGCGCGGAGGACTGATATGATTGGTGGAACATGTAGAAAGCTACAATGATTGGTCAAATTTGTAGAGAAGTTGCAGTGATTGGACAAAATTGCAAGATTATACAGGATTCACGTTGCGATCGTAACATCAGTATTATATAATTTAATAATGCACTTCTCACCGTGTGGTGAGTCCAGTTTGTCCGCTGCAAGTGGACATTTTGGTAGCAAACACGCTACTAGTTAACCAACCACCAAAACAGGGAGAGAAAACATTTTTTAACCAATGAAATTACACATGCAATAGTACGCTTCCTGTGATTGGTTCAAAATGGTGTTCACACCAGAAGTGTACTGCTCCAGGGTTCACCTCACAGTGGTCTGAGGCCACACCTTCGAGGCGGAGCAGAGTTCAAGTCCAGCTTTCAGTTCATCTGGACTAAACGAGGCCGGTGTGAACGCGCCTCAATGCTATTTATGAAGGACCTGAAGTTATTTTATATTGTAAATGTTAGTTTTCTTTGAGTTTGCTGCTTCTGTGCTCAATGAAACTGTAATGTGAAGAGGAGTTAATGAAGTTTGGAAAAACGTGTGAAGAGAAATTAAACTGTTTGCATCTACTGTCACAGACAAACTGTTGAAGTCTTGTAATAATAATAATAATGGTGAGGAAGTCGAGGAAATGATGACATGAATCCTAAAAATCAGGGAAGTTTTAAATCAGGGAAATCTTTAATAAAAAAAATGCCAAAGACGATGATAAACTGTTGCTACTTTTTTCTGGATCATCTGTATCTTTATTGCACAATTTTTTTTTGTTTTGTTTCTTTGTTTGTTTCATAATTGTGCCCCCAGATAATCATAAAATGAAAAGAAGTCAAAGTTGTTGTCTGGTGGGTAAAAAAGAATCTGCTGGTGACATTTTGTGCATCAGAAAAGGCACATCGGTCGCCAGACTCTAACAAGTATTACCAAATATGAAATCATGATTGAACTGAAGTAAAATCATGTTTCTATGTTTTTTGTAGTTGTGTTATTGATGAGTTGTCTGCTGAAGGCTGTTTTGTTGTTTCTGTTTTTCAGTAAAGCACTTTGTGATTTAGTTTTTAAACGTATTAAAAGATGAAGATTTTCAGGTGGCTGTTGAGGACTGTGCAAATTAAACACTGTACGAGAGAGTTTTGATTTGATTTTTTTCTTTTTTATTCTGAGTGAGTGAAGAAATATTTGTGGAAAATATGGCATCATTAACTTCATACATCCAAATGAGGAATATATCACATTATGCTGTTAGTTTATTCCACAAATGTTTCCAATAAATCTACAGTGTGGATTTTAAACTACAGTAAATTGTGTTGTTGTTGTTGTTGTTGGTGATGACTTGAATGTGAATGACTCATGTGAGCCCTCTGACACCCTTTAATTCTAACTTTGCATGCATTCCTCTGGCAGAGTGACTTGAATGACTGGAATACGAGTGGTTTATTTTAGTTATTAAAATTATATACCACATCCACAAGGTTGGTCACCACCAACAACAAAGGACAAACACTCCTGTACTGGCTGTGCTGTGCAGGTGGCGACTCATGACTACACCTCGAAACGGGCGTCAGCAGGCATAATTTAGTGGCGCACACATCACATGTAATTAGTTTTTAATTTCCATTACAAACAAACAAGCAAGAATGACAACATGACAACACAAAGGTGTGGCTACTGCACGGACAAGACGAGGGAGGAGAGCAGGGGAGGCTGTATATTTTTATTTGTATATTTAGTTTATTTGTTATTTATTTTTCTGACAACTTTTTACTTTTACTCCCTACATTTTAACACAAATATCTGCACTTTCGTCCCCTTACATTTTCAAATATAGTGTCTTACTTTAGTTTTAGTTGAAGGGAATTATTGATTATTTTTTGTTTTCCTTTCGTTATGTGCCGACTTACCAACGTCAAGACCAATTTCAAACTGAATGGACTGCGACAATAACACATGCAGAAGACAAATCTTTAGTGTATCCATCAGTGCATCACGAACAAGATGAAAACAACATAAGACAACAACAAAAAAAAATAATAATAACAGTAAAAAGATGCAAAAAGAACAAGACAAAAAACTTACAAGATGAAAAAGAAGGAATGAGACGCAACAGACAAGAGAAGGACACTCGACTGTGCAGAAAAGGAGAAGTTTAAATTAGCTTTGCACAGAAACAGTCTGCAGAAATATCCTTCTTAGGGTGACTTTTTACATTTATACCTTGAGTACATTTCAGAGCCTGTACTTTTTCACTTTTACTTGAGTCAAAAAGTTTAATTTGTACTTATACTTTTGCCAGTCTTTTTACACAAGTAACTGTACTTCTACTTGAGTACAGAATGTGTGTACATTTGCCACCTCTGTGAAGATGAACATGAGCATATGTAGAAAATAATAATAATAATAATTTTATTTATATAGCGCCTTTAAAGACAAAGTGCTTTGACAGACAAAGAAAAGAGCGGGATACCCTAGAGGCAAAATAACAACAGAAGGCCAACACAAGCAAGAACGTAAAACTACGATACAAGCAAAAGACACTAAAACATAGTAAAATAAGACAAAACAGTAAAAGAGAAAAGAACAAGAGAGCAGGAAAAAACATGAGAATAACATGAAACTGACAACAACATATGAAAAAATATTGTAAAAACACTTGAACAAAATCATCAAGTGACCATTATTTAAACAAAGGAGCTGTGCAGTTTGTGCAGGAACGCCTTAAATATTGTCCAGAGAACGTGCAAACATTTACAGTATGAAGAATAAAGAATATTTGCAATGAAATGTGCAGCATCACTGTGGTATGCAGAGGGTGGGGACATGGGTGACGGGGGAGGGGGGGGGTTGGGCAGGCTGCAGCCGATCGACTTCTTGGCAAAGCAGGTGATTCGCTGCAGCAGCAGCAGCATTTCAGATAACAATGGGGAAAGTGAGGATGATGATGCCATCGTAGAAGAGAATTTTTTCAGTTGTTATGTAACAACACAATAATTACAGTACATATTTGCCCTTTATTTTATGACTAACTAGCTCATTATTAAGTCAAAAGAAATGTTTGACCTTTTGGATGGTTGTGCAGAAGCTGAGTAACTAACCTGTTTGGTCAGATTTCCTTTATTTTCTTTGCAGGACTCTCAATCAAAACTATCAGTTCCTGTAACCAGTTCAGGCTGTAAAAGCAAGAAACTTAAAGTTGTTGTTTTTGTCATTTGCTGATTTTATGCCTCCATCCTGTTGATCTTTCAGCAGGTGGTTTCATTTCAGAGGGGAGAAAACAAACCCAGTCAGAGCATACTGGTGGCATTTTGACTTGAAAAGAGGTCAACCTTATAGTAACTTTAAGTTTTTCCTTTCCTTTTTCTGTGCTGGCTCACTGGCACACCTAACTGGGGCGGAGCTTTCAGTTGTTAATACTTGTAATTACTCCTTTTCTTGCTAAGACATTAAAGTGGATCAGTCAGATATGGCACTTCCTCCTGACGCTATCATATTCAAGCCACACAATTATTATTGTTGTTAGTGGATTCCATTCAGCTGGAAATCTGCCTTTGATCATTAGTATGCTTGTATTGTTATATCTGCTGGCAGTGTTAAAATAATAAACGGTTAACAATGGCGTGCATAAATCAACAACAATGCAACATGCAAGGCAGTAATTTAACACCAGAACTAACTTTGTGTCTTCCTGAATAATAGGAGCCCTATTTTAACCCCCATATGTCTGTGGGCGTATGGGCTTATTGGTCATAAAGTGAGGTCAGGGGCGGAACTACCATATATGCAGGTAATGCAGTTGCATTAGGGCCCATGTGCACAAGACTCCAGTCATTCACTAAACAAATATAAGCCCTATTCTTCACGATACTATATAATACTGGGTCACTGCGACTGCCACTTGTTATCAAACATTTTTTTTCCTACAATCGAGGGAGCGAGCACAAGTGATGAATCGACGTCAGCCCACTTTGATTCTGCACCAGCCCACATCCTCCTCCTCAAACCCTTCACATAACAAATGCTGATATAGTGGTATTAAACTGGCAGTTTGAGTTTAGAGCAGATAAAGACGAAGTTTAATCCATTCACCACTCATGTGCTCTTGCGTTTCATATTTTTGACCACGACTACAAAAAAGACGCCACTGTCCAGACTCATGAGACACTGAGCATCACTCTTCTCCAAACCCCAGTGCACACCACTTCAACATGTAGGGAAATGCAAAGCTTGATCGAGCTGCAGCTGCAGCCATAGTTGCTTGCAATCTGCAGCAATAGTTTTGGCGTCTGAAAACACGATGATAATCTGTTATAAATGCTATAAATTATGTCTGCTTCCTCGTGTCCCTGGCGTAAGAGCTTATAGTCACGCTGGCAGCTCTGTGAGGCTACGCTTAGACACAACAATGCATTGAGCTAAATGCTAATGCTAGCATCGCAACATGCACACAATGACAACACTAACATTCTAATATTTAGCAGGCGTATCTTAGTTTATTTGTTGGTCTAACGTTTGCTAATTTGCACCAAACACAAAGTACTCTGATCTTTTAATAACCATAAACTTCATGGCAGTCCATCCAGAAAGTTTTGAGACGTTACAGTCTTGACCCGTCCATAAAACCACGCTGTTAGCAATGCCAACAAACAGAGGCTGGTTCTTTCGAGGTATCATCTCCTCTGCTGTCAGGACAAACTGGTCTCTTTATCACAAAGGGAGTGTGAAGACGACAACGTCTGGCATGTCAAAAATTAATTAAATTCAGACAATGGGTTTCATTGCTTTGGTAATTACAGTGATTCAAAAAGACTTTAAGGAAGTTTGAAAAGATGATATTGATACGGCAGCGCTACGTGTTTAGTCGTTTAGTCTAGACTGGCAAATATTTTAATTTACTTTAGTCACCTACTTTCCCACAAAGATCTTTCAATTAAAGCTGTGGGGAGTTTTAGTCAAGAATGCGGAAAAAAAAACAAAGAAAGAAAGAGTGGTGTTGACGTCACTCACTAATTTAGCGGTTTGATAAAGGATAAACAGCAGCGTGTCGTATGACGATGAAAAAGTTTCATGAAAAAGTCGCTCTGTGTTCATCCTGTGATGTTTCTGTTGTTTTTTTATGGCCGACAAACATGTTTTAGTGACGGTGATGAAATGTGCATTAATTTTTGAAGATGAAAAAAAATGATGAATTACTGGACAATTAATCAAACAACTACAGTCTTAGAAATAAAGATTCTAGACCCATTAAAGGTTTTTCAGGTTGTCCCTGGTAGAACCTTTCATAAAGGTTCCACTTGGGACCTTAACAGAGAATTCGAACTAGAATCCAACTTAAATTGTTATACTTTGAACCATCTGTAAAAAGTTTCACTCAGAACTTTCTGTGAGAGGTTCTACAGAGAACCCCTCTATGGTGTAATGGTTCCACCCAGAAACCTGTCTGGGGGTTCTATCCAAAATCTTTCTATATTCTAATGGTGCAAACAAGAGTCAACCCACACAGTTTTACCAAAAACAGGATTTTATTTAGAACACACTCCAGGGGTTCTACTGATAACCTTTTTATATTCTAAGGATTTTATCTAGATCACACTCAAGAGGTTCTCCAGAGAGCCTTTTCATATTCAAAGAGTTTTATCTAGAACACACTCTGGGGGTTCTACCAAGAACCTTTTCATATTGTGAGGGTTTTATCTAGATCACACTCTGGGGGTTCTACTGAGAACCTTTTTATATTGTGACGGTTTCATCTAATTCCCAACCACAAGATTCTACCAGAAACAGGGTTTTATCTAAAACCTACTCAGGGGGTTCTACTGAGAACCTTTTTATATTCCAAGGGTCTTATCTAGATCCCAACCATGGGGTTCTACTGATTTTTTTTTTTTAATATTTATATTTTATATTATTATATTTTTTAGATTCTATTTTATCTAGAACACACTCAAGGGGTTCTATAGAGAACCCTTTATATTATGGTACAGAGGGTTGTGCTGTTTTGCTTTGTCTGTCAAAGCACTTTGAAAACTCAGTTTTTAAAGGTGCTATATAAATAAAGTTATTATTATTATTATTATTATTATTATTATTATTATTATTATTATTATTATTATTAAAAGTTAGCGACAAGTTTGTGAACAAAAGTTGTTCGAGACCAAAATCAGAGCTAAAAGAGCGTGAGAGTGAAGAAGAGCGAGATGGAGATGGATTAATCATCTTCAATCAGACGCGGCGTTTGTTACCATAGCAACATTGCATAACCTAAAGTGCCTGCTGCGCCCCACATAGATCAATAGGACTCTATTTACCAGCGTATTGACCAGGAATTACATAATTTACAGTTGTGTGAATAACACATTCACGTACAAGTAATTTTGTTAATTACTTTTAAACACTCCCTGGAGAAATGATTAAGGCTGAATCACGCTGTGGAATTTGATGGGTGACCTCTATGCTGTTTTTTTTTTTTGGTTGCATTACAAACGTTACAAACACGCTGTAAAGGAAAACAGAGAATTTAGTTGTTGTGGGCAGGAGACCTGTCTCAGCTCAGAGTGGAGGAAGAGGCAGGGGGGGAAATTACTTCAACCTTAGATCAGATATTAAATAAGACTTCAGCCCTGTTAATAAACCATACGTGTGCAACATTACTTTTCAGTATTATGAGCTATATTATGTTCATTATCATGTGAAATATTATTTTTCTATTACATATAATGTCATGTCTCTTTTTATTATAATAATGTACAATATTTTGTTTAATATTTAAATGTACTTTTTAAAAATTCATTATATGGTACACTTTAACTTGTTATTGCTTCTCAATATATTCTTGATGTCAGATAACTAAATCAATTAGTATTGACTGAAAGAAGTACATTAAATTTATTATGCAACAGGTCTGGAACTTCAGAACAAGTCACTGGTGATGATTAAGGCTGCATCTAATGATTATTTCTCTCAGCGATTAATCTTTAGATTATTTTCTAGATTTCTGGATTTGGTCTGTAAAATGACGGAAAGTAGTGAAACTTTCAGTTTCTCAGATTTCCAGGTGACGGCTTTAAAATGTTCAAAACCCAAACATATTGAGTTTAATATTATATAAAATAAAGAAAAGCAGAAAATCTCCATATTTGAGAAGCTGAAAACAGCATTTTGAAGAATTTTAATATAACCGTCTTATTGTGAGGCCTATACGATGATAAGTTTATTTTTAAAAAGATAAAAAGTGGGAAAACAAAGGCATAATCTTGTCCCTCTCATTGAATAATGAGGAATGCATTTGCTTCACTCACTCTGTTATGTAATCTTGCATTGCCTTCAGTGTTGAAGGCGTCTTGAATTACGCAGCCAGACGTCTCAATTAAAGGATCAGTTATCTGAAGATGTGTCATTGATACTGTTTGCATACCAGCTGACAAATTGAGAACAAATGTTGACAAGCAAGACTCGGCAATACGCCACAGCAATTATTAAGTGTTCAGTTTCAGCAATGAAAACAAAAGTGGAATCATCACATGCTTAAATAATCACCTGCACACCTGTTCTGTTTGTGGGCAGTGGAGAGCAGAGAGGAACGGCGCCATCTTGTGGCGAGTCGCTGATTCAACACACAGTTAACAGCTGAAAGGTCCTGTAAAAACTTCACAGAGCTGTGACCTTCTGACCCCTAAATCATCTGTTCAATTATTTCATTCAATCCTGAGAAGTAAAAAAAGTCTAAACTAAACATGTCACCTTTCAGCTTTCTTTCTCAAGGAGTTTTCCATTACAGCTTGTGCTGTTTGTGGCTCGCTGATCAAAACTGATGAGGTGATTCTCCGTGATTCTCTTAATTTGAGCCGTCATATGCATCGGTTATCGAAATCTGCCGTCACATGGGTGTCACTTGGTGGCACATTTTCTGTGTGTGACTTGACTTGAAAGATCAAAGGTGGATTGCTGATTTAAACTAGTTGTCATAAAAAGTATCTGCCATTCCAACAATGGAAACAGAGTCATTTATTCACGTAATCCTCAGAGTGTGTATCTGGCTCGTTCGTCCGTGTCATTGTTGTCCCGTGGCGCCCTGCTTCCTTGACCTTCAAGAGTGACGGTCCAAGCCCCTCCAGCCTCTTCTCACGCTCCACAGACCTCCACACAAATGGAGTCGTAGCTCACATCTTATGAGCTCTGACAAGTCCGTCTTTAGACGTCGCCGTATGACAGACTTGCAAATCAAAGCCATTTATTTAATGCGTGCAGCAGGACTTGGCTGAGAGTTTTTTTTAATAGGGTGTTGGACATTGCAAGGTCTCGCACACGCCAACACGCACACCACTTCTCTTTGTTTCCTGTGACATAGCACTAAATAACGAGCGAAACGGTTCCTCGAAGTAAAGAATTACCTTGGGAAAAAGCGTGAAAGCGTTGACTGAGTGTGATGTCTCCACCAAATGTGCCCTCTCACTTCTCACAGCCAGGGCCCATAAGTCAGGCAGGAGAATACACTGGACCCCTGTCTCATCTCTGCACAGAAGTCAGGGAAAAAACTGCTCACAGCCGCCAAAAACCATCCCACAAACCCCACAGGGAATGGACTTAACTCGGGCACAAAGGGCCTGGTTATATTTCACCGCAGGTTGGCCTTTGTGCCTCTGAATCGGCTAACACTGCGGCTGTGTGTGTGTGTGTCTCCCTCCTCGCCCAACCTGTCTGTCTCCTAAGCTGACAAGCAGGTCTTATTTAGGAAGAAGCACTGAAAAAGGCCACTGGGGCTTTGATGGGTTCTGTGTGCGCTGTACATGCAGGTGCACACACCCACCTTTTACTATATTTGTGGGGACAGAATGTATTCTTTATCCCTGTACCTGGAGTCTGTAACCTGCGGCTCTGGAGCCTCGTGTGCGCGTGTATAGCATTTATAGCTAACAATTGATGTGGATTAGCTAGCTAGTGTTGCTACAGAGCAAAACACTAGCTAGCTAATGAATGATGAAGATTAGCTAGCAAACTAACATTCATTAACTTAAGATGGGACTCTGGCATAATGTCGTTTTTACGGGTCCCTCAGCAACAACTTTTAACCATTTTCAAAATTTGTATTTCTTTACAACATAAACAAGCCCAGCACATTGTAGGGGAGATCAGGGCCAAAAACATATGGGGCAGATGCAACACAGACATTTTCTCTTGTAACATGGAAGTCAGGAACATGGTGTGAATGCAGTATATATACAGTATATATACAACATATACAGTATATAGTCACATTTTGAGTTGGCTAATGTTAGCAACTTGCTAGCTAATGATTGATGAAGATTAGCTAGCTAGTTAGCTAGTTCAGATGTGACTATAATATATGTTGTTTTTACAAGTTGTTTGCTCGGAGGATGCCAGAAATATTTGATATGTACTACTGTTCTTGTGGTTTTGTCCTGACAAAGGGGGCAAAAGGAACAATGCACAACATTAATTTCAAATCTAATTAAAAAATGGTTGCTATTGGTGGAGGACATGCATATGATGTTCACAAAGAAATGTGATTATTTTAAATAAATGCATCACTTTGCAAAGAGGAAAATACAAAAAACATACTTTTCCCATATCTTATGCAGGAAACAGGAAAAAAGAAAGTTAACTGAAGTTCCGCCTAGTACCAAGTTTGTTCAACTACTGGACCATGGAGCAAACAGGGGAGGGACTTAGTCAGGGTCAATTATAATCCTAACCCTAAAACCAAGACTCAACCCTCAAACAGCCTTTTAAACTTGTAAGGTTCCGGATTTTGGTCCCCACAAAGTCGTCGGACCAAATGAATATAGTAAAGCAAGCTTGCATGCACATACACAAACACACACACACACACACACACACACACACACACACACACACACACACACACACAAACACACAGGTTTACACTTTGGCACTTTGTCCAAATGAGAGCTCACTCACAACACATTTCTCACACTAGAATTGTATGGGGGCGGGATTGACTGAGAAAAAGAAAGACAGAAAGGGGGAAGAAAAAGGGAAGGGGGGGGGGGGGGGGGGGGTAGTGGCGGTGGCAGTGGTTGGGGGGGTCTTTTCAGTTCTTTTTGGAGGCAACAATAGTCTTTGTCCCAGATCTTCCACCATTCTTATTAAGGTTACCGAAAGGAGGAGGAGGAGGAGATGGGGCGTGCAGGCGGAGGGCAGTTTCTCCATAGTAACAATGACAAAACAAGCCAGTTCAACACCAGGCAGGCAAAAGGGATGATTGCAGCTGCTGAGCAGAGGCACACAGGCTTGTGCTGCGGCGTCCTGTTCACATAGGAGGAAGGAAGGCTGGGAAAAGGAAGACCAGTTCGGCGAGGATCCATAAAGTGAAGATCCGCTGTCGTGGAGAGCAAACAGAGAAGGTTCCCAAAAAGTTTTGTGTCTGTCAGAGAAAGTGCTGGGAGGAAACACGTGATTCATACCCTCCCAGCATGGACCGAGACAGCCACAGCGAGGACACTTTGTCCACCATGGTCCTGGAGAACATTAAAAACAAACTGATTGATGCCTTCAGGGCGACAGGAGAGTCCAGAGCAGATCCTCAAGAGTCAGGCTCCACGCTCAGACCAGTGAGCATCGGCAGGAGTTACCAAGCCAACGAAGAGCTGCGGAGGGCGCAGATAGATGGAGCGATAACTTGGTTGAGATCTGAACTGGTAAGATTTGACAGTTTGTGTTGTTTTCTTTCGTTTCTAACAGCTGTCATGTCTTCCATCTTGTCAGAAATGTCTCCGTTCATTATTGTAGTAAGTACAGTTGTGCAGAAGTGGAAACAAAGTTCAAATACTTTCTAGCTTCTACTTTTCTAGCAATTTTTTTTAGTTTTATTTATTTTGTTCATTTTAACACAAATACATGTACATTCCACTTTTCATTTTACAACACACATTTCAGCCTAAAGGGATGGGACAATAACATCTTTGTGTATTCGTCAAGATGAAAAAAAATTAAACAAAGACAAAACATGATGCAAACGACATCACAAGACAAAAAACAAGAAAAAAGATGTAGAAGACATAAGACAAAAAAAGACTAAACAAGACAAAAATGTAAAAAACATAAAACGACATGGGATGAAAAAGACAAGTCGAAAAAGTTGTAAATTGTAACAAGATGTAAAAGATGTAACAAAACAAAAAACAATGTAAAAGACATGAGACAAAAATGACATAAGGTGAAACAAGACATAACAGATGTACTAAAGACGAAAGACAGAAAGTACATAAAAAGACGTACCTGGATGAAAAAGATGTAAAAAGACAAAAGGGTCGTAACAAGATGAAAATGACACAAAAGACAAGAATATCAAGATGCAAAAGTTGTAACAACATAAGAGACGTAACAAGACAAAAAAGTTGCAACACAGAGACATAAGATGAAAATGATGAAGATGAAAAAGACATAAACTAAAAAAGAAGTAAAGGACGAAAAAGACCAAAAAAACAACACAAGATGAAAAAGTAGTGATGACGAAAATGACATGAAGGACATAACAAGTCAAAAATTAGACATAAAACGTAAACAAGACAAAAATGATATACCAAGATCTAACAAGACAAAAAACTACATAAAAGACATAACATGAAAAAGATTTAAAACCAGAAAGACGAAACACAAAGGAGAGACAGAGGTGTAACAACATGTAAAACATCTAAATAGATGTAACAAGATGTAAACATCTGTACTTCTACTTGATTAAAGAGTGTGTGTACTTTCACCACCGCTGTCTTTGTGTCTTTCTGCTCCTCAGTGTATACATTACAGCGTCCAACATGCTGATTCAGTCCTTTCATTGTTGTCTTGCAGCTGGAGATGCGTTCACAGGACCTCCAGCTGGCTCAGACGCTGCTGGGGCTCAACACAGAGATCCAAAGACTGAGGAGGGAGAGTTTCGGGGGTGTGGAGGTAGAGGGGGATGATCAACAGTGACCGGCCCCGGTCGAGAGCCCCTTCTCTGGGAAAGACTTACAGCTAACTGGAAACCACTATATGGCCTATATGATGTTTTTTACCTATGAACTTTTATGATTAAAATGTCATGTAAAGGCTTAGTAGAGTTGCATATTGGGAAATTGAGTAGTTAGCATAATGAGCTAATTAACTGCCCAAAAAAAAAAAAAAAAAATAGAAATGACTACAATTTACCTTTAAGTTCACTTAAAAAGTTGATCCAAAAGTCTAAAAGTCCAGGTTTGTGATGTCCAGAAATCCTGAAGCCCTGAATGCTTCATAACACACTGTAAAAAAAAATAAGTGTAGTTTTATGCTTGTTTTTTTTTTTTTACTATTATTATTATGTTATTATTATAGCATCTTAAATAAACATTTTTCTCCATTAAATATTGCATTTTGTTAATAAATAATATGCCAATTAAAGGCCTTATAATGGAGACAGAAATGCTGTCTTATATTTTATGCACTATACACTTAACTATCATTAAAATAAACGTATTCTTGGAAGTCTATGACAAATTATTGATTTCCTTCTTTATCTTAACTGTTAATGAGCTAATTCTGCTAATTACACAAACTTCCCGACTTACAACTCTTAGTAACCAAGTTGAATTACATGCCATAGATTTTTATATGAGATTTAAATCATCAAGATTCCCAGGAAACAACATTACTGGAAATTTCCAGGAGACTATTGGGGGAGAGAAGGTGGAAAAATGTTCTAACTGGAAGAACAGTTTCTGATCTCAAACTGTATAACTCAAAAATTTGACCAGAAAAGATTGAATGCTTTTCTTTGTTATGGCAGCTCATTGTAATAAAATGTGTCATGGTTAAAAAATAGACACCAGTTTCATGAGAAGTAACTTGCTTGGCTTGATGGGATGCTGGGATTGTTGTTTTTTAGATATTTTGCACTTATGCAGAGTTTTTCTGAAGAAACCTGTTTGTACATGTTTTGTTTCTTTGCTAGGTCGGGAAACAAGACATTATGAATGTAAAAATTAAATAGAAAATTGCTGTTGTCACAATTTTACGCTGACGTGTGATTTGTAATTTGACAAAAATAAAATGCACACCATCAGTGATTTCATGTCTTTATTGTGCTGGCATACTGTACAACTGAGGTACAGTACCTGTCTGAAATACTGCTAGAAGTTCAGGTACGGTTAATAAATACACCCATGACTCACTCCCAAACAATTCTAGCTTATTTAGCTCACAAATATTTTCTATTCAGCAACGGTCTGACCACGGTTACCTTGTTAAACATGGATTTACGCAGCTCTTTTAGTAGCTGTGCACAGTTATATGTGACAGGTTCACACATTTTACAGTTTTACACATGTCAGAAAATTAAGAATTTAAAACATTTATACAGAGTTTGAAAAATCAACTCGGGAGACAATCTGAAGTGTGTCAGGAGCTGCTGTTAACATCACTATTCATCTACACAGAGAGGAAAACTTTCTCTTGCTTTTGACAAAAAGGAAACTACACAAAGACAACAATGACTGCCTTTAGGTCAGTGTTTAATACAGGACGTATCCCGTGTCACACAAAACTAACAGAAAAGAATAAGCTGCTTTGCCTGTATTCACTTTCTCACTGAGAGTTAGATGAGAAGATTCATATCATTCTCATATTTATCTGTAAAATATGAAGCTAAAGCTGCCAAATGGTTTAATTAGCTTAGCATAAGGACTGAAAAACAGTGTTTGCAGACAGTAGTTAATAGTAGTGTTTGCTAACTGTAGCTGGTGGTAGTGATCCCTTACAGTGGCTAAGAGTAGCTAATGGTCTAACAGTAGCTAACGGTAGTGTTCACTAATTATGGCTAATGGAAGCAGCTAGCCTGGCAAGTGACAAACTCCACCTATCTGCATCTCTAAAACTCACTAATTAACAGTAGCTAATGGTAGAGTTTGCTAATGGCAGCTACCAGCTAACAGTAGCTAACAACAGTGTTCTCTAACAGCTAATGGTAGCTAACAGTTAGCTGTTTTTCTGTTTCTAGTCTTTATGCTAAGCAAAGCTAGCCAAATGCTGGATGTGGCTAGCTCTTGGCAAGAAAGTGAATAAGTGCATTTCCAAAAAATATGAAACATTTCAATTTACAGCAGTCTGTCCAAATGGTAATATTTTAATTTACAATATAATATTTTTTTTTTTTTGCTATAAAATAAAGCTGTTAGAGAGACATATTGTATTTTGTGCAATGATTTAAGGGTCCAGTGTGTAAGATTTATGGAGATTTATGGGCTGAATATAGCACAAATTGAATAAAAAAATAATCACCTGAAAATAAGAACTGTTGGTTCAGAATGAGCCCTTTATATCTACAGTGGGAGCAGGTCCTCTTCCATGGAGACCACCATGTTGAACCACCATGTTTCTGCTGAGAGTTAGATAATTAGTCTGAGCCTACAGCCACCAGACAGTTAGCTTAGCTTAGCAAAAGACTAAAAAATGGGGAAACAGCTAACCTGGCACTGTCTAAAAGTAAAAAATGTATTATTATGAACTGGAGACCATAAGCAAAAATGGCGCCCATTCAGTCCAGTGAGAGTTGTTCAACTGGCAGCCTACAGAACATGCACAGCTGACTTTCTTCTGCTGCTAAAAACAGTCACAATTAAACTTGTTTGCATCCGAGGTGTTTTACAGTTACAGGAAAAGTGCTTTTGGCACCACAGGAAAATTTTGCTGCAATGCCGCAAGTGGCCACTGGGGAAACTTGGAAGCAAAGCTCAGCAGCAGTGCCTTATCTAGGTTTTATTATAGATCTATGGTTTCCAGTCTTTATGCTAAACAAAACCAGCTGAATACTGGATGGATTAAGTCTCGAATGTATTTCCAAAACAGTTCCTCAAGATTCATAGCAGCCTGTCCTGTGTTTTAATTTACAATGTCATAATATGTTATGAAAATAGTTTTTTAAAAGCCACTAGAGTGACATGTTGTATTTTGTGCAAGGATTTAATCAAAATCAACATTATCTTTCCTCAACTCCACTCATCCTCTGGTCTGGTTTCTCTATAAGAAAAAAAACATACAGACAATAAAGTGAATTTATGGTGGGAAATTGCAAATTTATTTAACTTGCTCCACCTTGTCTTTCTTGCCCGTCGTAGAGGATAAGAAGAAGTTGAGGAGACTTCAGAACTTGAATTTCTTCTAAAAAGGCACAGAGCTTCTCCTGCTGAACGCCCTCTTCGATAAAACCCCCGGGTAAAGGTGAGGCGGCATCTTCAGGAAGGAAACGGAGAAGCCCACCTCCCCGGAGCTGGAGTAGACGCTGCCGCTTCCTCGCTCGCTCTCAGAGTCCCAGTAGCTGCCCTCCTCCGACTCCTCTGCCTCCTCCTCGTCTGTCTCTTCCTCTGGCTCCTCCTCGGACAGCTCCTGCTTGAGCTCCTGGATGCCTGAGTGAAGCTCCATCAGCTGCCGGATCAGAGCCTGGTCCTGGGATCGCATCTCCATCTGCACACATGAAACAAAACACCTGTTCAGTTTTTATTTTTATGCAAACCCCAATTCTATTTTGTGGCATTAAATTGTATATTTACAAAAAACAATAAAGTTTGAACATTAAATATCTTGTCTTTGTACTGTATTCAAGTCCAAACGTTTTTGCAAATCACTGAATTCTGTTTTCATTTATGCTTTACACAACTTTTTTGGAGTTGGAGTTTCGTGCATTTTAGATATTGATTGATGGGCAGAGCAGAGAACAGACATACAGGTGCAAGTATCATATGATGAGAAAAGAAATCATCAATAAAGAGCACCTAAAGAAATTGAAACTGAGCTTTGGACTTTCTGAAAAAGACTCCTGACTGAGCAGGTTCATGCTCAGTGTGAAGCCGCGGCCATTTCAATTTGAGCATTGCCTTCTTTCAAATGCAAATTTATCCTTCTGCCGTTCGCTTTCTCCCCTTTTTATGAGACGCTGTCTAATTGCCCGCATTGTAAAATAAGATATTCAGAATTCCACCAACTTCAGAGTCCAAGTTTGTCCTCAGGATCGAGGAATGTCCCAAACAAAAAACCCTCTGGGGTCGATCTGCATTTCTTTTCTCTGTTAATTACAGCACCAGGCTGAGACTGGGCTCCGGCTGAAAGATGCTGGTTCCCCGGCCTTTGTGGACACTTGAAGGAACGAGAAGAGAAACGTGACCTTTTGAGATGTGGGTATGCACCAGCTCTTTTCAAATAATGTGCTCGACACTGTGTGTGTGTGTGTGTGTGTGTGTGTGTGTGTGTGTGTGTGTGTGTGTGTTTCTGCATCTGTCTGAGCCTCTTTTCTTCACTGTTCCACTGCAAACTCCCCTGACTGAAATGTCCAAATCAAGACGTTTTGTGTGGAAAACAAAACACCAGCCATCTTTATTTCTCTCAAAGAATTTCTTCCTTTTAGGATCCTTTGGGAAAACATGAACACAGAGCCTTGGGATTTGATTAGAGGTGATGGAAGCTGTGCTAAATTGCAGCCCAAGTTTAATTGCATGGCAATATTTTAAAGGGATAGTTCATATTATTTGATGTAGGGTTGTGTGAAGTACTTATCCATAGTCAATCAGTCAGTGTGCTGTGGAGAGGGTGAGCAACAAAACGTATTTTAACCACTAAAGAAAGGGCCAACTAAAAAAAAAAAAATTCAGTATCTGTTTATGTGTACAGTATATTTAGAATATTTCCATTGCTTAACTTTGCCATTCGACAGGCTTTTCACAAGGGAAACTGGCATTTTACAAGTCAAATGTTGTCTCTCCAATCCAACCAAACCCCATAGGTAAAATCAACAATTTTACCTTGCAGAACACAGGAGTTGCTGGTCTACTTGTGCCTCAACTTGGTAGTTGGTTTGTTATTGTGTGTCTCTGATGAATCTGAACTATCTTTTTAAAACACCAAAGTCACACAGTAACTCAAACAAACTCACGGGTCGAGGCAGCGGTAGACCAGCAACTTGTATATATTATGTATATTCTGTGAAGTAAAATTACCAATGTTTCTCATGGAGTTTGGTTTGTTTGGAGATAATTATATTTGGTTTGTTTAACAGCAGTTTCCAGTCAGAAAATACACTGACTCTTGGTAAGTGCCTCACACAAATCCACATCAAATAATCTCAACTGTCCCTTTAATGGATCTGAGTGGAAATAAAATTAGTTTGTTTCGTCCTATAACATGAGTAGAGTTCAGGTTTTGTCTTTCATTGCTGTTACACAGAGAGTTCTTGTAACAGGAGGCCTCCGTCTGGTTTTACTGGCCGTGTTGTCCCGCTCTGACTCAGTCGCGTGGTTTCTCCTCCTCTGTGTACTCGGGACACTCGGTTACCATGACGAGCTGTCCGGGTGAATGCACTAAATGGCGAGTGATATATTAGGCCGTGACAATGAGCCTCACACAGTTCCTCACAGAGGTGCAAACAGACACACACAGACACACAATTGGACACATAAACACACACACACATACACAGTCACCGTCTTTGACTGGAGAGGACGGTTTGAAAGGGGTTGACATTGTAACAACATGACCTACATGCATCTTAGGAACAAAAAGGCAATAACTTGGGTTTCCCACACAAAAGCATTCAGGTCAGTTTGTTGGGGTGACAGATAACTTGAACATCCGCATAATGCACAATAAAACACTTTTTTATTATTATTTAATTTTTTTCCTGATTAAAAACTTCAGTTCACACTGGAACATGCAGGTCTGCTGTCAGACCAGTCTTGTGCATTTTTTGTTGTTTGTGTGTGTGTTCTGCTGTATTTATAAAACGCTTTTCAAAATCAATAAAGGGTAACTGTCAGGGATGGGAAGTAACTAAGTACAAATACTTTACCTTGTTTTCTGTACTTAGGTAGATTTTTCAGATATCTGTACTTGTTTTCTGACAACTTTTTACTTTTACTCCCTACATAAATATCTGTACTTTCTACTCCTTATATTTTTGTTACTTTAGTTTCAAATCACCTGAGTGGAATTACTGATTATTTTTATTTTGTGTTGTTGCGTGTGTACAACGTAAAAGATGCACAAAGACTAAAAGGTGTAACAAGACAAAAAAAACTAACACAGATAACAAAAGAATGTAAAACAAGTAACAAGACAAAAACAAACATAAAAGTCGCAGCAAGACAAAAGGACGTAACAAGACGAAAAGATGCAACAAGACAAAAAAGACAGCAGCACAAAAAATGATGTAAAAGAAGTAACAAGATGGAAAACATAAAAGATGTAACAAGACAGGAGAAGAACAGGAACAGGACAGAAGAGAAAAGGTGAGCTTCAGTTAGCTTTGCTCAGGAACAGCTGGTAGAAATGTCCCTTAAACTTCAACTTCTTACATTTATACTCTGAGTGCATTTCAGAGGGTGTACTTTTTCACTTTTACTCAAGTCAAGAAATTTGTACCTCTGAAAAGGACACAAATATCTGTACTTCTACTTGAGCACTGACTGTGTGTACTTTTGCCACCTCTGGTAACTTTTGACTATGACTGTCAAATAAATGAAGTGAAGTATTAACCTCTGAAATGACGTGTTGTTCAGTTGCGAGTACAGTTATTAAAGTACTGTACTCAAGGACAACTCTGAGGTACATCTGAGGAGTACTTACACTTCTACTCCACGAGACTTCACGAGAGCTCCAGTCTTACCAGTTCCCTTCGCAGCCAGGCCAGTGCACTCTCTATGTCCAGTTTTCTGTCTTCCTCTCCAGCTGTGCAGCGTCCACTGAGGCAGTCCGTCCTGCTCCGAATGTCCCTGCATGCACTCTGTCCCGCCGCTTTGCAGTCGTCAAAGGTGGAGGTCTTGCAGGAGAAGTCCCGCAGTCTGTTGAGCACCACTTCCATCATGTTAGGTCAGCGACGTCCTCGATTTTTTGTCTCGTCCTCGGTTCCTTCTTCTCGGGCCCTCTGCTGTGTCTCAGCTGCAGATTCAGCCTCGTCTGATCTCTCTGTCTCTTCTGTTATGAGATGAAGGACTCACTCTCTCCTCTCCCTCTCCCCCCCCCTCCTCACACCCTAGTCTCTCTTTTCTTGCTCTCAAACATTACACCCCCGGCTCCCTGGTGAAGCGGCATCACTGGAGGGTGAATGTGTCTGACGTCAGTGCATTGTCCAGATGCCTGACCTGGAGTTGTTTACCACTTTTGGGGCCTTTTTTATCATTCACACACACACACACACACACACACACACACACACACACACACACACACACACACACACACACACACATACAGAGCGACCATTAGGATGGAGAGGTGGGCAGGAGGCGGGCGGTTGCTGGGGCAACAACAGTTGTGTATCTTTAAAAGTACTCTGGCTGCTTGCAGTGGCTCTGCTCTGTTGTTTTGTCTGGTTGAGAACAAACTTGCACACACATGCAGCCCTACAGTGTAAGTAGGGCTCTCATGATGTGGTGAGTGGCCCGTTGCAGGGTCAGGATCTTAAGAACAGTGTGAACAGCCATGTGTAACTAACCCTTCTCGTGCCATTTTCCCCTCACTCTGCAGCCCCTGGCAACCCCACCGCACCATCTATTCACACACACGCACGGCGCCCTGGCAAAGCAAACACAGGCCCGTTTTCTGTGGAGCCCGCGGACGGCGTCGACTGAAATAGCCTCCAACGCTTTGAGTGCTATTTTTAGAGTCAAACTTTGAGTCCACTTTTAGGCCTCTTCAGGAAAACAAACGTCAACACCCTCAAAAGGAATAAAAAACAAGCTGGCTCTGAGTCTCACTGTGAGATTGTCTCATGTCTTTTTTTAATGCTGCTTTCAAAGACACTGAATAGCGGTGATGTAACTTGTTTTTACGTCACCAGCTGCTTTGTGAGTGAGTGAATATGGATAATTGACAACTGTATTTGTGCAAAAGGCAGAGATGAGCAGTATTTTAATTAAATCTATATAATTACATTTGAGTATTTTGTAATTTGTAGTTTGTTGTTCAGAAAAATAAGATCTAATTTGAAGAGAAGAGGTCAGATCCCCATCAGTCAACAGATGGTGAAGCACCTACTGCAATGCCACCATTGCCACAGCTGCAAACATGAGACGCAAGACGCTACCAGCTGCTCTGAAACAGTTGTGATCCTGTTGGAATTTTTTCAACAACTTATATTGACCAGTGGAATATCGATTCTGACGTATCATAAACTCAGCAAACATACATTTTAGTGATTTTGGTGTGAAACTGTGGTTGAAAGCTTTAGATCTAATTTTTGTTAAAGTTTTTGTGTGATTGAAACAACGTTTTGAAGGCTTGCATGGTGTTTTGCTGAAAAAAAAAAAGAAATCAAATCTCTGCAAACTGTTTTGTATTTGGGTTTCTCCTTTTCACAGCTCTTTTTGCAGTGTTTCTCCAACACACTTTGTTCAAAACTGTCACCGCATGTTTTGTTTTGCAGGTTTAAAACCGTGTAAGTGATCATGTGACAGCTGCTGCCCAGAACTCTGCTGGCAGAAATCACGTGACTTGCAAGCTCACAACTGTGTGCACATATCTCTGAAAAGTGGGTGTTGGAATGTTGTTTCTTTACTCCTCTCTGACAGTTAACTGAATATTTTTGAGTTGTGGACAAAACAAAACATTTGGACTTTGGTGAAAAATGTTGATCAGTGTTTCCCGGTTTCTGACACTATATGGACCAAATAACCAACAGATTAATGGAGAAAGTGGTCGACAGATTAACTGATAATTAAAATAATCATCACAGGAAAGACTGGAGAAATTGTTCCAAACACATGGAGCACACCGGCGTGACGGGATTAATTGATCAATTAAATGTTTTTGGTCATTTTGTGAAAAAAAAAGAAAAGAGAAATAAAAGACAATGATAATAATAATTCTTTCAGATACAGACAGGGTCCTCGTCTTGGTGCTCCTGCCCCATGAAGACTGTCTCAGTTCCCTCTCCTGTTCCACTTCCTGTAGATGGTTCTTTGTCCCCACCTTGTGGTAGATTTTGGAACCACATGTTAACAACTGGTTCTTCTCGATCACCCCACTGTACAGTTTACACTCATATTCTTTAAGAGCATTTATCTGTTGCTTAACCTTGAAAAAGTGTAATTACATGAAGTCTGCTCCTCGTGTGGTCTGGCATGTTGAGCGCTGTTACAGTGTTGCACTGTTTTAAAGAAAGAAAGAAAGAAATACATTAAATTATGTTTATTTAGGCTACATATTAATTGTCTAATTTAATTATTTCAGTATTAATTAATTTCTTTAGCCTACAGAGACACAAGTAAAATTTAGACAGACTGGAGCAGACTGGATTTAAAACATATCTCCATAAAATACTGTCATTAAAGATAGTTATTAAAACTGACATGAGGAGTCAAACAAACATAATGCTTACATATGTTTGGATGCATTTTTAAACTGGTCTGTGATGGTTTATGTTTTGTCTAGATTTGGCCTGAAGACAGAAAAAAAGAAGAGGAAATTTGCAAATATTGTTTGTTTGTTTGTTCTTTCTTTTCTTTCTTTTCTTGTTTTTTTCAGCAGAAAATAACAACAAACAACACTTTTCGTTTTTGAAGTGGAGAGGGTGACATCACACAGAATGAACAAATAAATAAATAGATAGATAGACAGACAGACAGACAAATAAACAAATAAATAAACAAACAGTTTCATAGCCTTTTTGTTTGATTGTTTGTTTGTTTGTTTATTTGTTTAATGTTGACTAAAATGACCTTCTGTAGTTTCTAATCGACTGGATCTCCTTTAAACAGATGGGAGCAGATTTGAAAGCATTTTTTTTTTTAATTATTTACATGAAACACTGTCATCAAAGATAAAGTTAAAGAAACTGATAAGAGGAGAATCAGAGATCAATGACCATGTGATGTCAGACAGGAAGGAGGAGCGCACGGCACTCTGTTTGATTGTATAACCCCCAGCGTGCCGGCTGATCAGCGGAGGGGGGCGGGGCCAGACAGTGACTGTAGTGGTTGTGGGTGAAAATGCTCGGTGTGATAAACAGTGAGTGCACAATCAGTCAAACCATCAGTCAAAGGTGAGTTAATGTGAAACTTTTAGACTCTTTTCATTCAGTAAAACATGAAACTGTCAGTTTATTAATGAGTCTGACAGCTGCGTCCCTCTCATACATTTAACTCGGATATCTGCTGAAGTTTTACTTTTATATCTCTATTTTCTTTTTTTTGTTTTATCCCTGTGGGTCTCCTTGTCTCCTGCCCTCTCTCAGGCGGTGCAGGCGGCCGTGTATTTGCACACGGTGCAGACGGTGCTGGTCACAAGGCTGCATCCCAAATTGGGCTGCTTGCAGCCTGTTTGCTGCCTGTTTTAATAAGATGTTCAGCGGCTGTGCAGCAAACAGAAGATCACAGCAAGACAGAGAAGTTCAGAGCTGAAGCTGCCTCGGAAGTACTTTTTAAGTTGAATTAGAATTACCTTGTTTGATTGTTTGTTTGTTGTTTTTTTTTTAGCATGCTTTTGTTTTAGTTTGGGTATTTTGAGGGATTTCTTTATATCTGATATTCTCCAAGACATCAGTCATGTTCCAGAAGAAGGTTCCAGAGAGGGTTCCCCTGGTGTCCGAGGGCAGGAACGGTTACTCCACTGTGGGGAGGTAATGTGTTTGTTTGTTTGTTTGTTTGTTTATCTTAAATGATTCAGTGAGTTTTAGTCACACTGCTCACAGTTTTGTTCATCGTGTCGGTTGTGCTGAGTCAGTTTGCTCACGCTCCCCTTGTTTGTGAACCGGTGGTTTTTCCACACGGGACTGGTGAGTCTGCTGGGATTAGCAGTGCGCAAACGACCACTGTGCCCCAGTTCACTCAGCCTATTCATCACTTTAAATTATTAATAAATAATATAAAGTGATATTATTAATAAATCATTGCATTTATTGTTTTTTGTAAATACACTCATTCTGAATTTGATGCCTGCAACAAGTTTAAAAAAAGTTGTGTTAGAGCAACAAAAGACAAAAGTCCACATCAGATTTAGTGTTTAGTTTTGAAGTTGTCATTTTTTTGGTCATGTTTTTGAGTTTTTGATATTCTTACATCCCTAATCAATAATTAAAATTATTTGTTGCAACACAAACAAATGTTTCTGTAGCTGGGCCCTTGTGGCAAATTTGTAATATTACTATTACTAATATTATATTTGCTATAGAAGTAAAATTAGCTGGACTTGAATAATCACAAAGGTTTCTGCCCGTTAAAAAGTTTTTTTCCTCCCCACTGTTCCTCTTAGTAGGAACTATTGGGTCTAATTTTAATATAATATTAAAAAGACCAGCTCTGTAAAAATGGTGCACTGAGATCATTTGTATTATGATTTAAAACATAATTAAATTGAATCTGCTATTACTTTATTGCACTGATTTTTGTTTTAATGTATATCCAGCGTGCCCAACCAGATAAATGGCTCCGGTGGCATCAAGCATTGCCATGACAACAGCCGTGCGCAGGAGGATCGAGAGCAGGAGAAGAAAGTTGCCAGGAAGAGACTGTATCTCGTCTCTGTCATCTGCCTGATTTTCATGATCGGTGAAATTCTTGGTCAGTACTTCTGTTTTTCTCACTTTCTCTTGATTTATCTTCCTGCCTCACCTTCCTTTTTGATACTTTTAGTCAGTAAAGTACGTTTCCCGTTATCACTGTGCCCGACAAAATCTAATGCTTCTTCAGTCTGACACTTAATAATTAGTCAGTCCTTCATTCACTCGATCACAAACTCACAATTTTCTTCTGTTTTCACCCTTTCTCCCACTCCTGACTTCAGTGTTTCCTCGGTCTCCTTTCACTTCCTCTGCTTCGCCTTACTTCCTCTTTTTTCTTTGAAATTTCTGTCATTCTTTGCCTTTCTCACATTAATTAGAGTTCAAATTAATGTTGAATGTTTGCCAAAAGAGTATGTCTCTCTTTTTGAATTGTAAAGAAATCTTTGATAATCTTGTAGAAGTTGTAGATGTTTAAAACGGTTAAATCGAGCAAAATGTAAATGGAGTTTGGCAGGCAGCGAGACACACTTAACTCAAACTCCAGAGTGTCTATGGAAAGCAGTGGACTGTTCAACATTAAGAGACAGCTGACAGTTATAATCAGCTGATCTGATCTATCATCGTCTGTAGCTTCAACTCTCTGTTTGGACTGCTGAACTAATTTTTGCACTAAGTTACAAATATGTGGATCCAAAACAAACGGATCACATAAAAAGAAAACACACAAACACAAAAAAGTGCATTCAAGCATAGATGGGATAGTTCAGAGTTCATAGTTAGAATTGGTCCCAGTTTTTGTAAAATCTCTTAAGGGAGTCTATCTTATGTTTTCCACCTTGATGTTCTGTGTCACATCCTTTATTCACTGGATGTGTGATCAATAGTGTAATATTTATATTAATTTATTGTCTTTTTGCAGGTGGGTATTTTGCAGGCAGTCTCGCAGTGATGACAGACGCTGCTCACCTGCTAGTGGACTTCATCAGCTTCATCATCAGCCTGTTATCCCTCTGGCTCTCCTCCAGACCGGCCACGCACAGGCTCAGCTACGGCTGGCATCGGGCGGGTACAGTACTGACGGCATTTATCTGTCGGTATTTAAAGCTGCAGCACAAACATTTTGGAAGGTTTAGTAATGAGGATAGACGAATGAAGCCTATGCAACTTAAGACGTGGCACTTCAGTTTATAGTCTTCCTTTTCTCACACTACTTTAAGTCGTGTCTTTACTCTCCACTTTTTTTTTTTTATCATTGCATTCTGTTTTTATTTGTTTTGTTGTTTATATTTTTCATGATGGGAAAGTGTAAAGACGTTCTCTCTCTGTCTTTGTCCCATCCTGTTTTTGCACCGACAGTAAAACCACAGACCGTCATTTGTCAGTTTGTAAAATCTAAAACTAGAGAAGACTTCAGACCTTCAGTGTTGGTTCTATGTGTGTTCTCGTCCAAATATGTTCAAACCTGATTGGCCAGAACATCTGTAAAATGTAGTTTAGTCTGATAATTAGAGCTGAGTCAAAACCTGGTTTTCCTCTGTCTTGTTAGATCTCTGTCCTGAATTTCAAGCAGTTTTCAGGTTATCTTAATTTGGAATAACTTCCAAAATAACTTCCTGTCAGTATTTAACCACGCTTCTTGTTGTATTTCTCCTGATTTCATTTCCTCCTACCTCTCCTCTCCTCTTCACCTGTGCAGAGATCCTGGGTGCACTGCTGTCAGTTTTCACCATCTGGCTGGTAACAGGAGTGTTGGTTTATCTGGCTGTGGAGCGCCTCATCAGCGATGACTACACCATCGAGGGCACCGTCATGCTCATTACCTCTGGTTGTGCTGTGCTGGCTAATATTATGTGAGTAAAAAATACACCGCAGTCCAATTCAAGCAGCTTCTGTGATGTACAACCCCGGTTCCAAAAAAAGTTTGGGTGTTGTGTAAAACATATTAAAGTTGAATGCAATGATTTGCAAACAATTTGCAAACAATTTTCAGTTGAATACAGTAAAAAGACAAGATATTTAATGTTCAAACTGTTTTTTGTAAATGTAGTACCCAATCATCATACTGTCACCTGTTACCATTTTCCTGTCGAATGCTCCAAACAGGTGTTTTTTGAGCATTACACAACTTTCCCAGTCTTTTGTTGCCCCTGTCCCAACTTTTTTGAACCATGTTGCAGGCATCAAATTCAGAATGAGGGTATAATTGCAAAGAATAATAAAGTTTATCAGTTTGAACTATCTTGTTTTTGTACTATATTTGATTGAATACAAGTTGAAAACGATTTGCAAATCATTGCATTCTGATTTTATTTACGTTTTACGCAGCGTCCCAAGTTTTTTAGAATCGGGGATGAAATTAAAGCCACTACAGAGGAGGTGGATACTAAATCCAGTTTCATTGACTCTTAAAGAAGATTAGTTTCATACTTTGAAAATACTGTCCTGTTCCTGCTCTCAAAGCATGGCCCTCGCCCTCCACCAGTCCGGCCACGGCCACAGTCACGGGGGTCTCAGCTCACATGGACACAGCCACGGTCACAAGAAGGGAAAAGGACACAATCACATCTCGAACCACGCCCACTCGAATGATAAACATGTAGACTTGGAACAAAACGGCGTCAATCACGGTAAGTTCATAGTAAAAGACTCATTATTTTGTCACTTTCCTCTCAAATGATGCAATGAAATATTAATTATTTAATCCCCCCACGGACAGCAGTCTGCATTATGACTGAACATGCACCGTGGGGGGCTTTACAGGCCATTATAATTACATTATAATGGAATATATAATGAATTATAATCCAGCGTATAATTAATAACTACTTTCTTTCAGGACGGAGGGCTCAGCAGGCCAACGCCAGTGTGCGAGCGGCTTTTGTCCACGTGGTGGGAGATCTTCTCCAGAGCATCAGCGTGCTCGTCAGCGCCATCATCATCTTCTTCAAGGTTAGGAGATTTCAGAACATAATACAGCGCCATCTTTCTGTTATATAATATATAACGATTTCTTTCTTAATAAAGCGATAAGTAGCTCAAGAACTATAAAGTTTACTGCATAATTTTCAGTGTTGGAACAGAAAAATAATTCAAATAAATTGTTAGTGCGCAGTAGTTTCAGTCTTCAAGGCTTCAAGTTTCCAAATGTGTAAAAAAAAATAATGCAACAGGAGAAAACATTTAACAGTAAATCAATGAACAACAGGTAAAACAAAACAAATCTGAGCACACACAGTAGATAATACAGTAAAATCAGATTAATACATCAAAGAAAAACAAACAAAAGACCCTTTTCTCTTTTTGTCTTGGTCAGGGGTGACCTGGTGTCCTTTAAGAAAGAAAATAAGAATATTAAGTTAAAACTGTCTCTTAATTAGTGAATGTTATTGTTTATTGTCAGCGTGTTGTCTTAAATCTGGCTGCCGTAGCTCTCATATTTATTAATTCCTGCATTATTTTTAGTTTCCAGCTGAGCGCGGGTCTGTGTTCACAATGCTAAAAACACACTCACCCTCGAGGAATGTGGGACGACACAACGCCGTGGCTGTTTGCAGCGGGAGAGACGCTGCCGTATTTTCTGTCCATGTGCTGGTTTTTTGTCGCTCGGCGTCTCTGCGGAGTGTTCAGTGATTTCAGTGTGCTGCAGACCCCCAGGCTGTCATTACTGTAACATCATGAGCCGCTCTTGCATAAGAAATACTAAATTAACTGCCACTGTCCTTTTCCCCTTCAGTATTGTGCTCTTAGCTCCTTTCCTCACCTTACTGGTAACCAGTGGTGTAAAAATACATTAGACGTCATGCAAGAACCTCTCATACACACAGATTTGTTCTTAACATTAAAAGTGCCAGAGTCTCTCATGATAAATACCAGAGATCAATGCATTTATTCTGTTAATTTAACTTTTCAAAAATTAAATAAAGTAAAATTTATTTATATTTATCAACATGCATGCTGTCATACGTAGTAAACTGTATTGATTGCATCGATTCAAAGCAGTATTTTTCTGTAGGATAATAACCATCATTGATCTGATTCAGATTTTAGATTAATCTAGAATTACACAGAGGGAGAAAAAGTTTAAAGTATTTTATCAATTTTAAACTTGTTATTTTAAGATTAATAATAACAAATTTCCGCCTAGAACCATCAGAAAAAAATAACCGTCGGCTCTGGGAACGAGCTTGAAACCAGTACAAAAATAAAACCCTAAAAAGTTTGAAACATTGCTATTTAATTAGTAAAGGTACGTTGTTTTGAAAATTTCAACAGTTACTGATTGGCTGTTTTAGTGTTTAGAGTTTTTTTTATGGGTGATTTAGGAGAACTTGTTGCATTCACCAGTTTTCTTGTATTTTGAATTGTTTTTCGGATACAAACACATTTTATGAGCGGTCCAGACCTGTCACCAGAGTCATGTGACTATAATTATAAAACCAGAATAAAAAAATGTTCTTGCATGAGGCCCATTGTGCTCTTTAAAAAAAATACCATTCTTAAAAAATAGTGCAGCTCCAACTCTCAACCAAAGAATTATTTAATTACACAGATCATTAAGATGCCGGATAACCCTTAACCTTAATTATCTGTGTTGTTTGTTTCATTCAGCCCGAATATAAGATGGCTGACCCCATCTGCACCTTCCTGTTCTCCATATTTGTCTTGTGCACCACCGTCACCATCATGAGGGACATTCTTATTGTCCTGATGGAGGGTAAGACTCTCATTCCCTGGTGCTAAAAACAAAAAACAACGTACGGCGTCTTACATTTATGCTTGTCCTTGTTTTTATCTGCGACTCAGGGACTCCAGCGGGGGTGAGATACAGCGAGGTGCGGGACGGTCTGCTCGCAGTGAAGGGGGTGACGGCTGTCCACAACCTTCACATCTGGGCCCTCACCATGAACCAGGCCGTACTGTCTGCACACGTTGCTATAGGTGAGAGGAAACTGCTACCTGGTGACAGATGAGCTGTCTGCATGATCCTACAATATTTTACTTTTAAACATTGTTGTCTCTTGTAACCATCATGAATGAATCAGAACAGTCGGTGGACCATCAACTAATTTAAAGAAAGAAATAAAGTAATCAAACAAAAAAATATAATGATAATGAATCAGGATCCCTCTGAAGGTTTACATAACAGTGAACACAGCACTGATGCATTTAAAGCTGCAACAATTAGATCAATCAATTAAAAATTGACTAGTAAGTCATTTGCCTGTTTCGACAATCGATCAATCGGTTTTCCAGTCATTTCCAAAGAAAAGAAACCCTCAGGATTCTCTGATTCCAGCTTCCCAAACACAAACACCAGACATCCGAGGACGCCTCCCTGAGATCTGAGAAACACTGATCAATATTCTCCATCATCCCCTGACATGTGATGGACCAAACAAACCGATTGATCAATCGAAAAAATAATTTACAGATCAGTCGACAACAAAAACAATCATTTAGCTGCAGCCTGCCAACATTCATGCACCAGACTGTTGTTAACAGGCTTTATTTATTTTGAAACCTGCTTTGCTAGTTGTTGTTGTTTTAGGGAGCATGGTAACATAAGTTTTTTTTGTTTTTTGTACAATGTTAATTAAACCAAAATGTACATTCAGAACTCAGCAACTCACACCAAAACACTATAGATGGATTAAAACTGTAATATAATGGAGGCAGGATGTTTTACAGTTTAATAATAAACTTTATTGTCCAAGATAACATCAGGACACTGAAACAGTTGACTTTTACTGACAGTTTTAATAATTACAAATAACTATAAATTAACAAAACACAAATAGAACAACATATGAATATATATTAAACTTGAAATAAGAAAAGGGATCAGATGTGCATGAAATGCTGCGTATGAAGCTAATAAATAAGGGAAATCGGCACTATATTCTGTTGAAAAAAAAGTTTTCATATAGTCTCATATCACACATTCATTCTACACAGTCGATGAGTCAGTGTTAGGATCTCAAGAGGCTACTAGCGTGCCTCTGGACGTTTTTTCTCTTTTCCTTTGTGCCCAAACACAGTTAAAAATAAATATTTACATAAATATTCAGCATAAACACACAAGGCGACTAACATTTGTCCTCCTCTCTCCTCCACAGATGAGTCAGTGGACGCTCAGACCGTCCTGAGAGAAATGACACAGGCTTGTTTCTCCTCCTACAACTTCCACTCGGTTACGATTCAGATGGAGAGACAGGCCGACCTGAAGCCTGGATGCACCCTGTGCAAGGACCCCAAGATGTAGGAACCCGCCCTCAAATCCTTCGTACAGTCCCGGCAGAACGAGACCGAGCCGTGGT
Organism: Lutjanus erythropterus; assembly: GCF_056507025.1. Taxonomy (NCBI): domain Eukaryota; kingdom Metazoa; phylum Chordata; class Actinopteri; order Lutjaniformes; family Lutjanidae; genus Lutjanus; species Lutjanus erythropterus. The sequence continues at coordinate 33,127,319 of NC_139332.1, forward strand.
TTAGCGGGTCTGCGCCGCCCTCTGGACCCCCGAGGTCTTACGTTTTACTGTAACGCCAAAGTCGCACGACTGTGCCGTAGGTGTCTTTGCGCTGATTTCCCCAAAGAAATGTTGGTTTTGAATAGACAGTGAGCTCACGACTGAATGAAAGACACGCTTTAGAAGAAAAACTCCCTTAACATGTGTGAAGTTTTAACTAAAACAGAAATATTCATGAGTTGTTTGTTTTTAAGTGTATTCATGTTGAATTATAAATCATAATGCACTGTGTAAAGTAAATGCTCCTATTTTCTGAATCTGTACATGTTAAACTGTGGTCTAACTGCTAGTTTATGCTTCTCTTCATTATCCTAAACACACAATTTAACTGTTGTGATCTCATGTGAGTAATGACGTACTGTTTGAGGTTAACGTACTGTGTCAACACAGAGGATTCAGCCACAGGCGTTCTGTGTTGGTGTGTAACTGTAGACCAACACACGTTTCTCTGCATTGATTATTACACCTGCAACGTCTGAAGTACTGTATGTGTCCTGATCATGAGGAGCATTTTCATACATGATCCATGGATGTTTAAATGAATTATTCAATAAAATATTTCTGCTCTGAAATCTGATTTACAGTCAGACGTCTTCTTTACTTGAGCAAAAATAAAAAAAAGTAAAGGCTCTGAAGTGAACGCAAAGTGTAAAAGTAAAAAGTCTATCAGCTGTTTTTGTGCAAAGCTAACTGAAGCTAAGCTAACTGGTGTTTTTCGCTTTTGTCTTATGTCTTTTTCATCTTGTTATTATTATTATTTTTTTTGTCTTGTTACGTCTTTCGTTATGTTACGTCTGTTAGGTCATTTTTTTATTTGGTTATGTGGTTTGTCTTGTTACATCTTTTTTTGTCTTATGACATAATTTTATCTAGTTTGATCTTTTTTAGTTAGTCTTTTACTGTCCTTTCCTTTGTTTTTTTGTCCTCTTTCAAGTCATTTTCATCGTGTCTGTGGCATCTTATTTCATCTTGTTTCATCATCGTCTTTTTACATTTTTGTGTTTTTCAACCTGTTACTTATTTTTGTCATGTTCAATTTTCTGACTTTTTTGTCTTAAGTCTTATGTCTTATGTCTTTTTTTGTCTTGTTATGCCATTTTCTGTTCTTTTACATTTTTTTTATGCAGTTTATCTTGTTATGTTTTTTGTCTTGTTAAGTCTATTCCTTCTTATGTCTTTTTTGTCTTACGTCTTCTATGTTTTTTTTCGTCTTTTACGTCATTTTTTTTACGTCTGTCAGGTGTGACGTGCATTAATGGAGACACCAAGCAATCATCTTTTCTTTATATTATTGAAATGTTTCTTAATGTTGGGGAGGCGGCACAAGACATGACACAAAATAAAAATAATCAATAATTCCTCTCAGACACATTAAAACCAAAGTGATGAGCCTGTTTTGAAAATGTACAGAGTAGAAAGTACAGATATGTGTGCTAAGACAGAAAAACACATAATCAAGTGAAAAATCTTTCATCAAACTTTTGTAATTTAATCAAATCCTTCATGATGAAGTACTGCATCAGTTTAACCCTTTACTGCCGACATCAGCTCCTCTGTTGCTCAGCAACAACCTCACACATGGATCTACTGTCTTGAGGGGCAGGTTGACCTCTGTTAACAGCCCCCCCTCTCCCCCCTCAACTTCTTGACCTCATGTGATTTTTTTAAATGTACCTGTGTGGCCACTTCAGGCCATCGGGGCGTCTGACGTGTTTCTGCTCATGGCTCATTTGAGTTTGACCTCGTCCCACCCTGCTGTTTCCTGCAGTTAAGAGCTGTGGGTGACCTGAGATCCAGAACCACCATCAAGGGCATCATTAATAACAGCTGACACACAGCTGGCTGGTAGCCACTTACTTCAAGTCTTTTATTTTGAAAATATTTACAGTTCAGGCACATACATCTCATATTAATATTTTTATAATCACCAACATTAGCTTATTATTTATATCTCCAGAGGCAGCCTGTAACTGGGTAGAACAGCTACAGGCTGCAAACAAACCAAACTATAAATAAATAAATATTCTAATTTTCTACTCCCACCCCCCCCCCCCCCCCTTTTAAGTTTAATTTTAAGTTTCTTTATCCACTGAATGGCTATAAACAAAACGTTTAATCACTTCAATTCTTACTGGGCAATTAATTAATTAATGATAAATCATTCACTTCCTGTACAATCTGGCTCAGCAAATATCTGACTTATTTGTCTTTTTATTCATAAAGTTAACTAACTAATTCAGTTAGGCAGCAATTTATTATGAAAGTAATGTGGGGGCTCCAAGGAAAAGAGGTTGGGACCCACTGATCTGGATCACTGCTTCCAGCTACTTCCTTCAGGGCAAAGGTACAAAGAAAAATACCAGAAGAAAATCATTTATTCCTTAACATTGAGGACAGTCGCTGTTTGAACACACACACATGATTATTATTCAGAGAAGGCTTCTCATTATTTTGACATCGAAACTCAATATTATTCATTATGTTGATAAAGTTTCTCATAATTTTGCTAATGTCTAAATATTTTGAGAAAGTTTCTCAATTTTGATTATGTCATTATTTTGAAGTTTCTACTTAATTTGAGAAGGTTCCTCATTATTTTGATAAAGTTTCTCAATTTTGATAGTTCCTCATAATTCAGGGAAAGTTTCTCATAATTTTGATAAAGTCTCACATTATTTTGAAGTTTCCCCCAATCTCTTCTTGTATTTTATTTCTGTACAGCACTTTGGTCCACTGCGGTTGCTTATAAAGTGCTTTACAAATAAAGTTGGATTGGATTGGATTGGATTTTAAAAAGTTTTCATCATTTTAATAAAGTATCTCAGTATTTTGAGATAGCTTACTATTTTGAGAAAGTTCCTCATTAAATTGAGTTAAGTATTAAGTTTAATCTAAAGTTTGGGCTCAGTGGATGTGGGCAGGTTACGGATGGCTGAACAACAGTGTGCACTCATTTACCTACACATCACACAAAGGTGAATCTATCTTCAACTTTTAAATCGTGAGACTGACAACTTGTTTATGTACCTGACAGGTGCTCACCTGTTACACCTGGACGCTTGAGGCCGTCTCCTCCTCTCTGTTCACTCCACAGAGGCGGTGCAGCTGCCGCTCATGCGTCTGCATCGATGTCAAACAGGCTGCCTGGCGGCTGTTAAACACTTTTCCACGAGCAGACTTGGAGAGGAAGATCCAGACATGGTCAAGAAGATGGACCCAGAGAGGTTTCCTCTGGAGCCAGAAGTGAGGAGAAAATACACCACACAGGAAAGGTAAAGTTTAATCTCACGTTTGGTCAAGAAATCCAGTAAGTTAAATTATCCGGTGAGAAAGTTAAAAGTTTGTGAGAAGGAACTAAACTTTGTCAGACTTCAGGTAAAGTTGTGCAGCAGTGGTTCAGTGTTTGTCTGCACCAGCTGTGAGCAAACTGTCCGTTCAGTCAGTTCATGTGACCAGTTTAACCTCTTCTTATCCGACCATCACTGACAAACACACAGAGAGGTGCTGACAGAATAATATTCTCCAGAATAACCCACAGAAAATACAATAAGAAGGAAGAGTTAATACAACATACAGAACATGTGTTCAGTAACACATTATTTAACTCACTCACGCTAACATGTTGAAATTTTAACTCAACATTTTTGGATTTCAACTCATTATTTTGAATTTGTAACACTATTTTTTAGGTTTTAACTCAATATTTTTAGATTTTAACTCAACATTTGTGATGATTAGTCCCTGTCTTTAAATACAAGTCAATATTTTAAGTATTTTCAGAGGAATATTATTGTTATTATTGGACGTGTCAGATGTGAATAAAGTGGCTCAAATATACAGCCAAGAGCAAATAATGACTTTCTTCTTAGTTTAATTATTTTATTTATTTTTTGACAGGTTGAAGATCCGATGGTCAGTTTTCAGTGTTCGATTTAATTTAATTTTCCATCATAATGAAACACAATAACAATCTGTAAAAACCTCCACAGTCATGAATAAAACTGTAGAATTAGAAAGAATTTGAAAATAGAATTAAAAAAGGATGGTTTGGATTTTTTATCAACTGCAAATATTCTACTAATACAAATTACTTACAACTCCTAAACATCACAATTCATAGTTAATGTGGAAAGAAAACAACAGTTTTTGAGGTACACATTTCAACTTTTTCAATGATTAAAACACGCTGAATGCAAATATCTCCCAACCTTCAGGGTTGTCACCACAGCCAACACCCGTGCACGAGGTGCATGCATGCGCATAAATGCACACACATATTAAATAAAAGTAAGAATAGAGTAAAAAAGAAACAAAAGTGATTGAACTCCAACTCAAAATAGCCTACAGACAGTAGCACCAATACCTAACCTTTGTGTTGAGACTTAACCTTTGTTAAGTATCATTGTGCAAATATGTGTATCCTGTTGGGGGGGGGGGGGGGGGGCGATACCTGCAAACAGACTGACTGACACTGTAAACACAACAAAAAGACTTGTAGCATAAAAAGACTGACACTGACAACTGGCTTAATCCAGTGGTTCCCAAACTCTTCTTCACTGCCAAGGTTTTTCTAAAGTTCTGAATCACGAAGGTCCTTCAGCGTACAAAAAAGTTAGGCTGATCGGTCCAGTAGTATCAAGATTAGCTGTGGACCAGCTTCAGGTCTGTTGATCATGCACACACCCATGTGAGCGATCGCATTTTGCTCAACTATTATGCCATTATCTGATCTCATTTTATTGCATTTATTCTCACTTTAATGCACACGCAGCGAGCTCAACCAAGAGGCATTACAGATGAAAAGCACCGATGGCATCAAGCATTGCCATGACAACTGTCATGCACAGGAGCACCGCGTACAAGAGACAAAAGTTGCCAGGAGGAGGCTGTATGTGGTCTCAGTCATCTGCCTGACTTTCGTTATTGGCGAAGTCCTCGGTGAGTCACTTTTTTTTTAATCTTTAAACCTCGACTCCTCTCTCTGGCTCTTCTTTTCTGGATCCAAGTTAATAATTTCAACAGTATAATATTTATATCGATTTACTGTTTTTACCGTTTCTGCAGGTGGGTATTTTGCAGGCAGTCTTGCGGTGATGACAGACGCTGCTCACCTGCTGGCGGACGTTGTCAGCTTCATCATCAGCCTGTTGTCCCTCTGGCTCTCCTCCAGACCTGCCACACACAGGCTCAGCTATGGCTGGCATCGGGCGGGTAAGTACTGACAGCATGCAGCCGTCCATTTCTAAAGCTGGTGTTGCTTACCTCAATATTTAATCCTTTGTTCAATACATTGTGTAGTTTTTAGTTTACAGTTATTGTTGCCTGGATGGTTTAGTAATAAGAACAGATGGATCCAGGATTTGCAGTTTTATTTTTATCAACATTTTCAGGCAAAAAGTGTGGGTTGATACGAGCAACATCAAACAATGAAGCATATATTTGTTGCAAATCTGAGACTATAACATTTCCACATTAAAATAGACAAAAACAACCACAGCTATCTTACATATTTTGTTGAGTGGTGTTCTTACCTCAGATGTTTCCAGAGCCGACCTTTCTGCTTGGGTTCCATACAGTGTCTTACAGTGTTTCCGTACATATGGAGTATGTAGGGTGGAGAGAATCGTTTCACTCAGAGAACATGGGTTCCGTATTAAACCTCCTCTCTACAACAGTTTCCTGTCACTATTTCACTACTGTTGTTTTTTCCTGATTTCATTTCCTCCTTCACCCATGCAGAGATCCTGGGTGCACTGCTGTCAGTTTTCACCATCTGGCTGGTAACAGGAGTGTTGGTTTATCTGGCTGTGGAGCGCCTCATCAGCGATGACTACACCATCGAGGGCACCGTCATGCTCATTACCTCTGGTTGTGCTGTCATGGTTAACGTTATGTGAGCGAAACGCACGCTCAGTTCATGCTGTCAAAACACCTTGTAACTCAGAATTTGGTAGTTTCATACTTTGAAAACTGTTTTTGCTCTCAAAAGCATGGCCCTCATCCTGCACCAGTCCGGCCACGGCCACAGTCATGGCGGTCGCGGCTCGCTCGGGCACGGCCATGGGGGACTCGCCTCACACGGCCGCGGCCACATTCACAAGAAAGGAAACAATCAGATGTCAAACCACGCTCAGTTGACCGTTAAACATGTAGACTTGGAGCAAAAAGGGATCAATGATGGTACGATCTGTGTATGCAAATCAGTATTTTGTCTTTCTTCACAAAGGTTATTAGTGTTGACCATGAAACAGTGAAGTATTTAATCCCTCCCATGCATGTAATATGCACTGTGGGTGGTCATTTAAGTCCATTACAATTACATTATAATGGAATATATAATGAATCATAATCCATTGTATAATTATACTTAGAACGTGGTTCTTAATGAACTGCTTCCTTTCAGGACGGAGGGCTCCGCAGGCCAGTGCCAGTGTGCGAGCAGCCTTTGTCCACGTGGTGGGAGATCTTCTCCAGAGCATCAGTGTGTTGGTCAGCGCCATCATTATCTTCTTCAAGGTTAGGAGTCTCTGCAGATCTGCTGAAAGTGAGGGACGTCCAACAGAGCGAAACTTAAACTCATGAGGGGAGGGGAAGAGTATTCAAATTGCTACTTACTGTAGCGTTATTGCCATTATCAAAATAAATTTCCATTCATGAACAGTACTCAGTACAACCCCAGTTAACAAGACCAGATAAATTATGTTATTACACAGGTGATTAATATGTCTAATTATCTGTGCGCTTTGTTTCTTTCAGCCAGAATATAAGATGGCTGACCCCATCTGCACCTTCCTGTTCTCCATATTTATCTTGTGCACCACCTTCACCGTCATGAGGGACATTCTTATTGTCCTGATGGAGGGTAAGACTCTCATTCCCTGCTCCTAAAAACAATGCACCTCGTGCATGAATGTTTTTTTTTTTTTTTTTTACTTTTGTCTTATATTTGTTCTTAAAGTCTGTGTGAAGGACAATGGGAGTTTTTCCTTTTAACATATTATATGTTTTAGAAAATAGAAGCTGAAAACGTCAGTTATGAACGTACCTTCAGCGACTCTTTCAGTCCAAATCAGCCCAGCAGTTCACTTCAGCTCACTTCAGTTCCAAAAACCTGACACAGAAGAAAAAAATATTTCTCTCTGTTTCATCAATGACTCAGGGACTCCAGCAGGGATGAGATACAGCGAGGTGCGGGACGGTCTGCTCGCAGTGACAGGAGTAACAGCTGTCCACAACCTTCACATCTGGGCCCTCACCATGAACCAGGCGGTGCTGTCTGCACACGTCGCTATAGGTGAGAGGAAACCGCCATGCTAGAATGCGAACAAAATCTCTTGTGAAATCATGAGCTGTGTGTGTGATCCCAACTGTACTGTGGTGCCACTTGAAGCCATGATGAATGAATCAAAACAGTCACGGTCACTAATTTTCATTTGCCAACACTCGTAAGAATTTGCAAGGAATTCTTTGATGCTAACTTTAGACTCAAATACATGTGGCAGAATAGCCGTTTTGTCATAATGCAAACACATTAAAAGCGGTTCTTCAGAAGCAGATGGTTCTGGGTAGAACCTCAGTCCTTCAGGAAAAAGCTTTTCTTAAAGCATTCTTAAAAAGCATTTAAGTCACACAGGAACCCCGCTGCATGTTTTTCTCTTTTAGATTTCTAGTATAAACACATAAGGTGACTAACATTTGTTTAATGTCGTCTCCTTTTGTCTTCTCCTCTTCCTCTCAGATGAGTCAGTGGATGCTCAGACTGTCTTAAGGGAAATTACTCAGGCTTGTTTCTCTTCCTACAACTTCCACTCTGTTACGATTCAGGTGGAGAAACAGGCCGACCTGAAGCCTGGATGCACTTTCTGTGAGGCCCCCAAGATGTAGAACCTGTCTAGATTCTTCATATGATCCTGGCAGAATAAAGCCAAGCTGTGGTTCGGCTGGTGATACTCAGTGGTTCTGCTCACTGGACTCAGGGGTCTCGTGTTTCACTGTGACATTAACGCCAAAGACTCATGACACATGTGCCTTAAGTGTACTTTATACACAGCTGTTTCCCCCTGGCTAATTTAGCTATTATCCCCAGGCTAAGAAAACTTTGATGGTGGCACAGTCCAAAGTGGGCTTGGTGGAGCAGCGTTAGCTCTAAGTTTACCCTCCAAACCATTCCCCATTTCCTGGACAAAAGAAAAGTGAGAACGGGGAAAAAACATTTCTGAAATATTCAGAAGCTGTGGGAATATATTTAGAAAATATTAGTACCCAGTTTACTTTCTGAGAACATTCAACAGCTGTGTGTGAACACAGGTGGAACAGCTGTGTGTGTGTGCAACGGTGGAGCGCACCAAGTGCTTTAATTGATTCATTAACAAGCACAAAGCGACTTGAATTCAAACACGCCAACTTTAGGTGGAAATGCTTCAAAATATTAAACAATGTGGATGCAAAATGTGCACTGCACCATTTGGATGAGAGACCAGAAGTGCCGGACTGTGGTTCAATAGGTGTTACATTTACTGTAAAGTCTCAGACAACAGACAGACACAGGATTCATTCTTTATCCAAAACAATTCAGGGTGAAATACTGGCAGATGGTAGCATATGATGGATCTACCTTCAACAGTTGGCTGTGGTGAAATGCGGCTGTCGCTAAAGAAGGAGGGTCAATATCTCCAGAAGAATACATCTGAAATCTCACGTCAAATGAGTAAGAGCTTTTTTTAGAGCTGTGCTTTTTAACTTTGAGTGAAGAGAACATGGCTCAATATCATGACTTTAAAAACACCAAATGACTTGTCACTTCCATGAGGCTGTTCAGACAGACGGTGACAGGTCACAAGAAAATTGACTTTGCATTTCATCCTCACAGCTGCAGCCAAGGTTGAGCTGCACACACAGCTTATATTATGTTCATTATCATGTTTATTAAAGATAGTTCACCCAAAAAATTAAAATTCAGTCATTATCTCCTCAACTTCATGCTGATTGAAGGTCACGTTTAGGTTTTTAGTCCACAAAACACTGCTGGAGTTTAACAGGAAAACAGTGTTGCAGAATCTCCCAAACAATTTAAGTGAACACAGTTCACACAGAAAAAAACAACAGAAAAGAAAAAAACATAAAATGCCTCCATGCTGCACGTCTTGTGTAATTGAAGTCTCTTAAAGCCCCAGCGGGCCCAAGTTGACTTGAAAGATGTCATTTACACCATGTTTTTAGTCTAAATCTTTATTGTAGATCCTAAGTTTGGAGCCACATTCAGGTGTGCGTGCATTTTTGGCTGAACTATCCCTCTAATGCTGAGAAGCCTTTCTTCTGCCTCAATAATTATTATTACCACCAGATAACACACTAAACCGGTCAAGTAAAGAATGCACGTTTTTCTTTGTTACATATAGTGTTTCCTGAAATATGACCAATGTGTTTTGACGGTAGCTGAATGACTTTGATCCCTACCCAGGGCTAAAGGGTGCCAGTGTGAAACACGGCTAAAAGATCAAAGAAGCAGTCAATGAACGTCCTAAAATGTTCACATCAGTTGTTGCACGTTTTAACATTTAACTCAGGGCTAGCAGAAATGCAATGTGACTCATACTGTCTCGCCCTGGGCTAACAGTTTTTGTTAAAAGGGGCTAAGTATCCCAGGGTTAACTCTTAAAGATATGCAGTGTGAAAATGCCTTTAGTGCTAATATTCCCAAAGAAATGTTGATATTGAAATAACATTGATGCCTGAATGACAGACAAGCTGCTTGTGATTGAACAGCACCCTTACCTTTTGTGCAAACTTGACTAAAACTTTAATATTCATGAGTTTTTGACTGTTTTCATGTTGAAAATATGTCACAATGCACTCTGTGAAATAAATATTAATCTCTGAATCAATACATGTCATATTGCTAATATATGCACTATTCATTATCCTAAACACACATTTTAACTGCATGTTTATTCTGTGACCTTATGTAAAGAATAATGTTCTGTTTGAGCATTAATATACTGTATAAACAGAGGATACAACCACAGGCATTCTGTGTGGTGTGTAACTATAGAAAGATAAATATATCAATTACACCACCAACTTCAGTTACACTGTACATGGAAAGGATCGAGTGTATTTTAATGCATGATCAGGATATCTTTTCACTGGCTATGTGCAGCTGTGATGTAGGCCTGCAACTTGAAATGAATTATTCAATAAAATATTCCATTTTCAAATACTGTCTTATGAGTCTCGCTTTCAAAGTCTGATTTACAATGTCATAAAATCTGTCATGATGAAGCGCTGCATCAGTTTAACCCCTTAAGCGCCAACATCACCTCCTCTGTTGCTGGGCAACATCCTCAGAAATAGATCCATTGTCTTGGAGGGGCAGGGATCCCCGTTGACAGCCCCCCCTCCCCTCGGTCCTTGACCTTGAGAAAGTTTGCGATTTTTAACGTACCTGGGCAGCCATTTTGGGGCAGCGGAGGCCCCTGACATGTTACTGACACTTAAGTGTTTATGGCTCATTTGAGTTTGACCTTCTTCTGCCCCTCTGTCTCCTGCAATAAGAGCTATGGGTGTCCTGAGCTACAGTAGCACGATCAAGGACGTCATTAATAACAGCTGACACACAGCTGGTGTGCCAGTGAAACGCAGCTCACCTCCCCGATATCACTGATGCTCAGTAGATGAGTTCCGCTGATGTTCTGGGAGTTTTTTTTTTTTTTTTGTCCTGGGCCGCGCACATCCTCATCCAGTTTGTCATGTTTCCATTCAGGATGCTTTCTATTGCTCCTCTGTAGAACTTAAGGATCTAAATAAGAGTCTGAACATAAATACAACAGCAAAGAACGACTGTGTTTGCCATGTAATGATATAGTGGAGTAATGAACAGAGAATTAAGTCTCTCTCCCTCTGTGTGTGTCAGAGTTGGAACTTTGACGTACATGTTGGTACATAAGTCCCTCCCTGTGACACACGTCGGCTTCGACGAGAGCGACTCTTTCTTTTCACAACAACTTGGTTGTGGTTCACCCAAAAAGATCTTAACTATTTAATAAAAAGGTTTATCTCTGGCGGGATCCTTTCCCCCTCCTCGGGTCCACCAGTGACGTCCACCTCGGCTGGGATGTTCTTCTCAAAACACTAAGTCAGATTCGGGGTGAGTACCATAGGCTGGTAGTAAGTAATAGTGACTGCTGATTGGAGTGTTTCTACATTCCTGCACACATGCGCTTTTACAGCACACGCGCACACTGACCCATATGCTTGCCCTCCCCAATACACTTTATCCCTGCTTCCCCTACCTTCAGCTACACTAATCTCATTCTTGTGTCCAGAGACTTTAGGAGGTGAAGTTTTTTTGCTGTGTGAGCAGTTGAGTGGACTTTACATGCGGCTGCCTTCAGAGCAGCCCATTGTGCTCTCTCCTCTCTCCGTCTGAACTTAGCCCTGCAGGGACCAGATCAGTGCGAATTTAATTAAAGCACCAGTAATGCACTAGGTGGCTAGATAATCCGTTTTAGTCTTGATACCCCCTCAGCTAATAATTATTACACGGTTTGTGTTTCCTCACAAGAGCTGTTCAGCCCGTCCCACTATAAGTTTCTGTTACCTTTCGCTTCCTTCTCCTCCCTCTCCACTCACCACCACTTCATCCGTCTGTCTCTCTGTCTCGCTCTTGCTGTCTCACCCTCCCACGTTCAAGGTTCGAGCTCCTACAGCATTGATGAGATGATGCAGAGGTATGTGGCCGCCATCAGTTTCAAGGTAATCTGTGTTGCCTGATGTTTTTTTATGCAAGAGGCCTCAATTACATGCACACAACACGATGTACAGCTCAATATTTAATTTGAAACCTATAAAAAATAAATACAGAAATTTAGTGGAATCAGTATTTTCTCATTAATTTCACATAAACATACATACAACATTTCTGGTATTTATTTTTCAGGACTCCCTAAAAAACGTGGTATTTTGCCCAGATAGGTGTTGATTCGTTGACTAATTAATATAAGATAGAATTTTTTATTTTTTTATCACAAAATTCCCCCACTCCCTTCAATCAAAGCTTTATTTCCACAGCAACATATTGCATATTCTCTGACCTCAAACTTCAACTTTATTTTTGTCCCTGGAGGCAATTGGTTATGCAGCAAGGCACAAATAAAACACATAAAATGCACGAGTGAACACATATAAGAGATTATACATACAGAACAACTGGGAAGAGGGGGTTCCAGATACAGTGAGCTGAAACAACAATAAACAGCATTTGCAATATGAAAAAAAGACCACAGCACAGCATTACATAACCTGTGAAACATATAAAGACCTGCATATTAAACACATATACCTTAATACCAGACAACGTGCGCAGCGCAGATGTTAAAAAAATCTCTTGAGAATATGATCTGACACATTCTCATTTTTTAGATACTTACAAGTCTGAAGCTATATTGAGGATAGAAATGAAAACAAGGGCTGAACAATTTTGGAAAAAAAAAATCTAATACAGATATTGCAATGGCGATATGATTTGCGATATTAGAGGTAATTCTAATTTTTACACCAGTATTCTTATTTTGATTTAAAAATATGTCAAAATGACTAGCATGTGATTTTCTTTGGAGGAATTTGTACCAAGTGAAGATGTTTTATTTTAAGTCTGTAGAATCTGATTTGTTGGAAAGGACTCTCAATGTTTTTTTGACAAACATTTTGCCTTTAACAAATATTGCACCTCCTGCGATTTGAAAATTGCAGAGAACCGCTCTAGATTTTCACTCTATGGCACAGTTTTAGGTTACAAATTGTAAATATGGGAGTGTTGAGCATCAAATCTCAGCAATATATATAATATCTTGGAAAGAGAAAATAAACAGAAGAATCAAATTGCTGGATTGACTGAAAAGAAAAACATGCTGATTATAGTCACATCTTCTGGTGGACATGTTTTGAAAATTGACCTAAAAATGAATCATGAGTTTATTCAAATAAAATAAATGGAGCAGTTAACATATGTAATGATATATGTGCACTACTGACAGTTTTTTGTCCTGTCCTTATCTATAAAGAAGATATGAACATTATTAATAGCTCAGAAATCATGATGATTGTAATACATTAGCTGTTGCATCATTAAGTCATGTAAGAGATGACTCTTTTTGAAGATTATGCTCCTGCATGTTGTTTGGGATGGAGCTGACTGTGTGATCATGAGTCGGAGTTAAAATAATTACTCACACTGAGTCTTGGCTTTACTCAAACAAAAGTCTCCTGGGTGAAAGTCCTGTGCTTGATGAGGCCATCCACCCACCCCAAACTCCATCCTACATGGACTTTATTAACACTCCTTCCACAGCGTCACCTGACCTCCAAAAGGCTTTCTGGCAGAAACTGTACTATCAGCAGCACTGTTACAACTGTACCACAAACGCCGCCTCCGCGTTCTTGTTCAAAAGCTAAACTCACAGGGGCGCACAGTCTATAAAGACTAACAAACTGTCAGTGGCTCATTTTACAAAAATGGATCGTTTTCAGGTTTTTGGACTGATAATAGGAAAGAGTAATTAGAAAAAAGAAACAGTCTGAGTTTCATAATTTCACCTTCCTTATAAAAGACAGATATCTCAAAGATTATCCAGCCAGTTTCACTAAGATGACAGGCATATACATGTGTGTGCATGATGAGATTAAAGGTGCATGTGTATATTTAGAATAAATTATGGGTGTGCAGATGTTACAGTTGTACCACTTCTCTCCTACTGTTCTAAATTCTAAATTCTCATACATTTCTGATTGTTCATGTAGTATTAAATGTTTTGTCGATTCTTTCTTCAGACTTCAAGAGTAACCTCATGCTAGCTACACAGATCAACCGCTAACATGAGGTATACAGACCAGCTGCTAATGTTAGCTATACAATGGACGGAGGATGAGGAACAGAGGCAGACTTTCCACAGGTCGATGTGTTGTCATTAAATTGAGTTTATTTGGCTCCTCCAGAGAGAATATACGGTGATGGAAACTAATTTTAAGATTAAACTCAGGGAAGTTGACTTTATTTCCACCACAACCGACATCTGCACAGCTAACAACAGAAGTTAAACAATTCTCTCGATCAGCAGGTCAACTTTGGAGCACAACAAGGCTACCAACAACTTACAAAAGTAATATAATGAGCAATGTTACTAATTACTTTTGTTCCAAAGTAATAGGTAAAGTAATATTATTACTTTTCAAAGGAGTAATAAATAAAAAGTAACCATTACTCTTCCTGAGTAACATGCTCAACACTGCCAACTGCTAATGTTAGCTACAGAAACCGCTAAAGTTAGCTACACAGAACAACCGTTAACGCTACTGAAAAACATCTTGGGACTGTAGGTGGTAATGGTGTGTGTTTAAAAACACAAGCACCAGACTGGAACAAGTTTATGGCAGTTCACTTGAAGTTTGTGTGTGTAATGTGAAAAGCATGCTTAACAACGTACATTTAAATACTAATAATTATCCCCATTAATCTAACCGCGCAACAACAAACAAAACATTATATTGGGCTGAACTTGGTATTAAGGTAATTGAAAGAAATCAACATTATTGTAACATTGTGATACTTGTGTTAGGTTGCTGACTGCATTTCATATTTTACAACAGGTAATTTTATCGTAATATATTTTTAGAGTAACCCTCCCAACTCAAGCCTGTAATGTCAAATGTATAATTTAGCAACAGAGCAGAGAAAGCATATTCATCCCACTACCTGCCTCCACCCACTCACCATCACTACTCTCTCGTCCCAATTAAACACACAGAGAAGACAGCCGGGATGATTATGGAGAAACTCATTTCCAAATGGCATGCCTCAGTTGGTCTGGCGGTAGGCAGATGGGGATTGTAAGAGTAACGCTCATTCATCCTGGCAAGCTAACCAGCAACTCCGTCTGCAATTAGGAAGTTGTGGGCAGTCGAGTGAACTTGACAGTGTTTTCCATATCGCTGTTGTATGATGCAGTTTTTTAGAGAAAGAGAATAAGTGAAAAGAAATGACTTCAGGTTATTATTACACAAAATGTGTTCCAGATAAAAGGAAATTGAAATCCAGCCTGTAACCCCAAATTTGAATGAATAATGTAAATTAAGTAATAGGCATCCTAATCTACTTTTTCAGCCCCACTCAAGCCTGAAGGCAAAGCCTTTCCTTTTTTTCAATAAAGCTCTTATTTCTAGTCTCTGTAAGTCAGAGCGGTAATTCTGCTGCATGGTGGAGCACATGCTGAAGAAGCAGCTTTGTACAGCCTCCTGTCTATTTCTGACACGTCTTGTATTTCAAATTAATTTGAATTCTGATGGCTCACAAAATAATCCAAGCACAGCTGTACAGTATAAGTAATGGGTGGATGGATGCATTGAAGGATTTGATTAAACACAGAGTCGACAGCACACCCATTTATGGGATGAATTTAAATTATGCTGACTAAAAAAGTTATAATGACCCATGAGAAGCAATCATGTGGCATAAAATGGCCTGGGGGCTGATGAAGCCAGATGTGTGTGACTTGGCTGATATATAAGAGTGGACCACCATATGGCGCTGTTACTCTAGGAAGCATGAACAAGTTTTGCAGTGCGCCCTGCATTACCGTTATGTTCCCATTCATTTAGAAACTGCTGGATGAAGGTTATGAATTTAAAAGATAAATATCGGATAAATTTAGTCTAAAGAGATGCGACATTTCAGTTACTGGAGATTACAAATCCTCCACCGATGAAAATCACTAAAAATGAACATTTTAAGTGGCGCTTCTACTTCATCATTTACCATTTGGTGTTGCCAGATTGGTTTAAAGTTTTCCAGCCCAATAACTGCTTAAGATCCGCCTAAATTGTATCAATAATAAACAATACAAGTAAATTCATAGATAATAAACGACAGTACTATCGTTCATCATTTTTTAAAATATAAAATAAATAATAAACAATAGTTCTAGTGTTCACAAGTGCGCTACAAGATATGAGCCTGCAATGCAATCATAAAACTTGCCTTCTACTTCAAAATAAATAGAAACATAAACAATTAATGTCAAAGAGATGAGTATATTTTTGTATACATCTTGTAATATATTTTAAAACCAGCCCAACTCATGGTAAACCTGTCCACCGCGAGCGGAAAAGCACCCAACCTGGCAACATGGACCGCCACCAGTCGCGGTGTTAAGACGAAACCTCGCGATAGTTGCGGCAGCTGAGATCCTAGGAGCAGAGCAGGAAACTTGACATGTCAACAAAACAGATAAATTATCACCACACAGGTAACATTACACGTTGTCTAATGTGCTCTTAAATAAATATGAACACTCACTGCGATGTTAAAGTTCATTTAGTGCTGGAATAATGAAACGGCACAATAAAAATGAAGCGAGAGAAAGCTGAAGTGTCGTGTGATGTGACTGTCCACTTAGCTTCTGGTGACAACCACTCCACATGTTAGCTAATTAACCTGTTTTCAGGCTGAATATATTTGGATGTGGCATTTAAAGTCCAGCATAGTCTCTAACAGACCTGTACTGATATCTAGGCACGCTTAACTGTGTCTGAAACTCCGGTATACAACTTATATGAAAGGCTATAACGTTAGCTCAGAGACTTTATCAGTGTTGAATCTCTTTAGCTAGACAGCTAACTGTTCAGTTGATTAGTGACAGCTGTGAAGCTTTCAGAGAGCTGCACTGCATTTACTGTGTGTATAAACGGTGTTATTCTTTATTCATCATCCTACTGTGGCTGACAGTATCACAGCTACTTTGCACATGTTTTTAAAAATATCGATTTGTATATCATATCTACTAATATTAGTACTCATTAAATATGCACACACATTATATTGTGTATTATATACTGTGAATTCTATACATGTTTATATTGTATATCATTTGTACTAAAATAATTTTCATGATTAATTGTTTAGTTGTGTGTCAAAATGCTCATCATATTTTCCCAGACTCCAAAGTGACCTCTTCTAATAGCTTCTTTTGTCCATCCAACAGTCCAAAGACTCTTCATTTACTGTCAGAATTGACAAAGAAAAAAAGCAGTAAATCATTGCACTGAAGCAGCTATAACCAGCAAGTGTTTTACATTTTTGCTTAAAAAAAAAAAAAAGACTGAAATAATTACATGATTGTTGAGACAGTGTCCAACTAATTTTCTGTCCATGGACTAATCCAGTAATCACTGCAGCTCTTTCTATATATATATATATATATATATATATATATATCAGTCTTGATATACAATATACTGTACCCTAATATATTTTATTGATACAAACAGTAAATCATTGATATCTGTAATGTGCAATCATCCTGTGCAACATATATTTATATTTGTACTGTGTGATCATCCTGTGCAACTTAATCTCTTGATTAATCAATTAAATGCATGTCAAATGAGGCACAGTTGCTGCCATTTGTATATGATTAGATTACATTAATTATCAATGAATACATTTATAGTCTGTTAAATTATTAACTGTGATTAATTGATTAATAATTAATCATTAGCATCCACACTACACATCGTGTATGTATAAAAGGTATGCAGTCATCCTTTACATTCACTCATATATCTGTGAAGGTTTTTATCACTCAATCTTTTGCTATGTCTCATTTAGATCACTGAGTTGCTGCAATGAGTGAATTTTGCCAGTTTGGGATCAATAAATTAAATTTTATCATATGATAGACATGAAATATTTTTCCAATATCCCCATACACCGATATGACTGCCCTTTTTTTAAAATTTAATTTAATTTCATTTATTTCATTTCAAAAGAAATGCAGTGACTTCCATTAACTGACAACTCGTCCTACTGTCTTTGATTTTTGCTCTACATTCTCCTCTCCTACACCTCTAAAACACTCCATGAAGGCATGTAAGGGCGTGTGACGGTGTGGAATAGCGTGACAGGTAACTTCGCCTGGACTTACACCTCCTCCACCATCATCTTCACCTGCTGTCTGTCTCCATGACAACCCCTCCGCTAGTGTCGCCATTTGGCGGGCAGCCTCCGCCGCCGCAGCAACAGCAGCAGGCCCAGGCGGCACGGGATGTCAACACGGCCTCGCTGTGTCGCATCGGCCAGGAGACGGTCCAAGACATTGTCCTCAGGACCATGGAGATCTTCCAGCTCCTCAGGAACATGCAGGTCTGTCTCACTCTGTCTCTCTCTGCCCACACGCCTGTCAGATATGGTTGCACACCCCCTTCACTTTTCTGTTTGTCTCTCCCACTGTCTTTCATATGTTTTTCCCAGAGCTCTAATGCCCTTACAAGACATTTAATACCATAAGAACAATGGTGTGGGAGGAGTAAAAACACATCATCATTGGACACATCTATACAAAAGATAAAACGGCAAAAAATAACCATAAAAAGGCCTAAGATAAACACAAAATAAAAGAATGCACCAAAATAGTAATAATAGTTCTGGTGGTAACATGACAGAGCGCTATTATGCAAATAACAAAACAGCTGTCACTCAGAAAGACAACTCTTAAAAAGTGTGTTTTGATGCAGGATTTAAAAACAGACAGTCGCAGCAGAATGAATTCTAAATGGAAAGCTCTTCCGAATCTGAGACGTGAGTATAACCGGCCAAAAGATGATAAACCCTCAATTATTAACTTCAACTCAGGATCAAGTCAAAAGTTCAGAACAGAGGCTTTTAGGGACTGGAGTGAGCAGGGCTGCACAGTGGAAGTATTATGAAATGTGCAACATGTCCAAGTGCAATATCCAAATCACAGAAGCCGCAATTTTTTTTTAATGAAGGAAAAATGTTTGACGAAACAGCATTATAATGAAGTACTGCACAGATGCCCTGGCCCCAAAACTCTTGTTCTCAAGATTTAAGAAAAACTTTTTGTTTGGTATGCACCCCAACAAATGTCAGATCATCATGATTTTAATCTTTTTTTCTTCTGTTTTCAGTGAAATTTAAAATTGTGATGTGAAAATCATAATTTCCACTACACTGTTAAAAAAAGTTGAGAAAACTCATAATTTCAAGGTAACTGTTCACTAAATTATTAAGCTTTGAAATAAACCAAAAGGTTTGCTGACTTAAAATCTTTTAATGTGATCATTTACTTTCCCTCTCAGAACAACCTGAATTTTAGAAACAAAACGTGTATTTTAAAAATGGCTGAGTAAACCCATTTCGGTGAAACTGAATAAGGCTTGTGGGGTTGTGCCAAAGGTTCATGATATATTGTTATATTTTTTTCATAATAAATTATATGGTGATAATGGCCATATTAAGGTGGAGGACTTGGTTCCAATATGGGAGCGAGATTCAAGTTTATATAACAACAATGACAATAAATGTGACACAATCAAAGTATCTGTCAAAATAATCACAATATAATGAATGTGAGAGTTTAAAGTTCATGTAATATTGTTTATAAAAGAACTTTGCAGCAAGTGCAAAGATGAAAAATTTTGGGTAATGTTGGAAAAAGTTTGGTCTTAGTAGCCTGCCTGCAGATTTCTGCACACAAATCACTTGAGTGTTAAGTAAGTTAAAGAAAGGATTCTGGTGCAAAGAGAGAAAAACAGGTCTAATTTAAGGAGAAAATTAAATTGCTCACATGTTTATTTCTTCTTTTAATTTGTTTACTGGGCTTTTCAACAGGCCATAGTCAGACAGAGGAGTATATTGTATGTATTATATATACAATTCAAATAGTTGGTCACAGTTAAAAGCTGCTGGATGGTTTTTAAAAATCAAAGACAGGAAAGTCAACAGCATAACTAGAAATACGCTAACAAGGAAAGAAAAAAGAACGGCAACAAAACACACAAAGCCATGAAAACAAAAAGAGAGATAAAAGAAAACCAAAATAAGAAGGAAAATTAAAAACAAACCGCTCACATCTTAAATGTCCATATATAAGGCTCCAAACAGCGGTTGTGTTTGATAGGAGAGGCTGATGAATGAGGCCTCTTTTTTTCCTCCTCCAGCAACATCCAGTCCGTCACATATGCTAAGCAGCTTTTTTAGTGTGGCCAGATTGTTGAATTCAGAGTTTTTGGCAGAGTGGTATAATTGTATTTTGTCCACTGCCTTCCAATGAAAACAAAACATTATGATGATGAATAATGCATGTTTCCCAACAGTAATGTTGTATGACACGTGTTGTTGTTATTATAGAAAAAATCCAACACTAACTAAGCAGACATTTTGCTCTCTTGGGGCTCCAGTTCAAAGGGCACTACTTTCTCTTTGCTGTCAGAGTGTCGAAGGAGGTCTTGTAGTTAAAAAAAACAATGATCAGGGCCTCAAACTAACTTTGTTTTGTTCTGTGACTTCATCACACACAGTCAGTCGTATGAAATATGATGTGACGTCCTTATGAGTCATACTGAGACCTCAAATATGTCTCACACATTTCTATATTACTTTCTAAATTCTCAAACTGACACTCTGATGACACACTGATGACACTCTAGCTCCCTCTAGTGGTGCACTGAAGAATCTTAAAAGTGAAATTGATTAATTTAAAAACATAATCAAAATACTGCAAAATTTCAGATGAAAATACAAATGATAGATTATGAGACTGCTGAAATTTAATTTAAAATAAACTGAGTATTTTCTGTATTATTTTTGTTCTAATATCAGCCTGCTTCTTGGTCACATTGATGCATGTGACGCACACATATTTCATCTATGATTAGTTCACAGTTTTACAATTTATGCAGACGCTTTTATTGAAAGCAAAGAACTGACACAACACAAGCCAGGATCTAGTCAGGAGAGATCAACACAACTGCTTTACTGTTTTCTGAATAACTGTCTGGTTGGTTTTCAATCATTGTGCTGCAGTTACATCTGTAAGGTTTCTCTCATATTTTCAATATAATCAAGCATGTTTAATATCATCAGAGGGTTGGTGTGTGTCTCTGCAGCTCCAAACTGGAAGAACCAACCTGGGTAGTCGCTTTTATAACGATCGAAAAAAGTCTTCAGATACTGGCACACACACGACAGACAGTGAATTAATGGTGTCTTGAGTCGGTATTTAATTAGGCGTTTATCTGATCCACCAACAAACACTTAATTTTGGTGAGAATTCTTAATTTTTGGAACCGTTCGCCTCTCATTCCCCCAGTGTTCTCCTACTGAAATAGCGCTTCTAACCAGCAGAGGCTGGTAACAAACTAAGGCTTCAAAATCTGAAGTTTGTACAGAAATACAGTTTATCTATGAATTATACTGATGCCAAACTGACAAGAAGACTGCCGACATACTGCAGATCAGCATTTAATATCCAGTAATTCAGCTTTATAGACACGAACATGGACCACGCCTGTAATAAAGTGGCCACAATCCTGCCACATACTAGGTTTTTGCATTTTTGTTGTTCCACATAATTTCTGTCTCATCTACTACTGTCAGGATAAAGACACCAGAAGACACCAACTGTAGCTATAATCACTTTATTCCGGATATCAGGCGTCTTTATGTCACTTTGTTCTGCGGTTCACATGTGGTTCAGCCCTGACGTTGTCCCGAAGACGAGGTCAGCATGAGTTTATCATGCATGTCTGCCTGCTCCTCCGAGACGCTCCCCCTGCACCTTGTTAAAATCACAGCCACAGACGGGCCAAACAAGCACGCCTCAGCCGCAGAATGCACAAACAGCATTGTTGTGACTTGTTTTTTAGATCACAGGCTGCCTTTATACTCATAAAAATTCTTCATTTATCTTCTCTTGCCTGCCTCCCTGCCTCACCCTGTCTGTCCCCCCCCCCCCCCGTTTCTCTGTGTCTCTCCCTTCACTTTGCTTGCCCTGAAGGCACGCTTGTTTCATGTTATGTAGGATGTTTATAATCAGACAGTGCTGCCCCAGAGGCTTGTCGATCCTCTCAATGAAAAAACATGTCTTGTTACTCTTAACCACCCATTGTAGTTAAAAGCCAGTGATGCCGCCTGATGTGAGAGTGAGAACATTCAGAGTGCAGCAGCTGAAGCAGTTCACCTTTGATGCAGCTCAGTTTGTGTTTGCTAATTTAAACTGTGATTTTATTATATTATCAAGACCGGTTTCCATATTGTTGCGTGAACACAAACATGTTAAACACATTGTTAAGGTTTCTCTGCAGCCCAGTTGCTCTTGGAAAAAAGGGAACCATCACTATGTTATCAGTGGAAATGAAAGTGCATTAGGAGTAAGGGAAGAACAGAGTGTTTGAAGTGCTTTTAGCAGTCAATTGGGATCAATGGCTGTAGCTTTTTATTAGCCGTAGTGAAATTGTAGACTTTTACTTTGCCTAACACAACATTTTCACTGTGGTGCTTCTCAGCTGCCTAATGGAGTCACTTACCACCCGAACACCCACCAGGACAGGCTGGGAAAACTCCAGGAGCACCTGCGGATGCTTTCTGTGCTGTTCCGCAAGCTGCGCCTCGTCTACGACAAATGCAACGAAAACTGCGCAGGGATGGACCCCATACCTCCAGAGGTGAGACACGCTGACAGTGGTCTTTTGTTTTCAAGATAACAGGCTTGGCTTTACATTGACAGACAGCTGACAGCTATAAACAGCTGATCACCTTATACTGGAGCACTCGTCGTCACTTGTCACTTGTTGCTGAAAAAATCAGAATGTTAAGCTTGTTTTGCAATCCTGCCTGAGCTTCCTGGAGTCTGGGGAGGAGGGGGCAGGAGGAAACGGCTCACTTCAACTGTAGACTATATATTAAATAGGATGTCAATCAATTTAATTTTCAGTCTGTGGCTCCAGCTCGCTGTTTGGACTGCAGCACTCATTTTGGACGTGCAGTTGTTACGTATTGCTCCATTAATGTGATTGTAAGGTGCATGTATGTGTACCTGTGCTACACGTACATTAAGACATATTATCAATTGTTTTGGCCAGTTTGATTACACAGTAGTTTCTGAGAGTTGTTGTTGTAGCACATGTTGCACAGTGGTGTCAGGGCACAGTAGCTGGACGTGCTGATGAATTCATGGGGAACAAATGTGATAAACTGATGCTGGAAAACAGCACAGTGACGTATTCTGATGAGTTGATCTCACACTGGTTATCACCTGTGTGGTACCCTTTCTTTTTTAAAGAACACTTTATTTTTTTGTTTTATATATAAGGTATATTTAGCATTTATTATTTTATTTCTTTCTTGTTGTTATTATCAAAAATATCAGTTTATTGTTCAGTACCCTTGTTTTTTGACTATTTTAGTACTAATGTCTATGTCATTGTCACAACAGTCAATTACATCTTAAAATTCTTCTTTAAAAAGATAATCCATATGGTATCAAGTGTGATATAATGGTCCGTAAGCTACGCTGTGTCATCTTTGAAGTGTTTTCTTTGGACAGACACCGAACGCCACAAGTAGGTGTGGGTGGAGGGCAAAAAAAGGACTGGGAGAATTGTGATTCTGATTTTCAAGATCATTGCAAAATGTGTGTTAATGTATTCGTATTTTGTGCATGTTAGATTTTGGTTAAAGAATAACAGCTGATATATCAATATTGGGTATTATCAGTGTTGGCATAAGCTCCAAAAATCCAGCATCATAGCTGAGAAGCTAACTCACCCAACCTCAACGCAAGTTATGCTTTTAATACATATACTGCATATGTACCTGTGTAATTAGATCCTGCATGATGCGTTTGCAACGACTGTGGTGTAGCAGTGGAGCTCCTTTTTTTAATTTGATGTTGATTGATTGAATCGTCCAGATGCAAACACACACAAACACACACACACACACACACACCCTCTAAATGCTTTTTCATGATTTTTTTTTTGTCCGTGCTTTCAGCCACTGCCTCATATAGCCCAGACTTTCACACAAACTGCCTGCTAAATTAGGAAGCTGTTAGTTTAAAGGAAGTAGGCCATTGTTACCGCCACACCCTCTCGCTCACGCGCACACACGCACACACACCACCCCTCTTTACCCCGGGGGACTCTTATCTCACTTACTCCCTCTAGGTCTGTCTTTTCTCCACAGCAGATTCATTGGTCGCTTCAGGTGAGTCTCCAGAGTCTCTTTACCGCTGGTTACGGTCACCATCCACCTCCAGGAACAACAGCCGCGCTCCACCCTCCCCCTGCCTTCCTTGCACACACACACACACACACACACACACACACACACACACACACACACACACACACACACACACACACACACACACACATCCACAGAAGTACACACACTGAATTTACACAACATAGACATGCACGTGGTGCACTGTAGCCTGTTACAAAGACATTTTTTTTTCCAACACTTACACACACAGGCTCACTGGGCATTGACTGTTGGAGGCTCCATGCAGGGCTACAGCGAGGCTATCCACCACTGTTTGATTGGATTTATGACTGCGGCAGTCCCTTCCCAATTTCTACAGATTGGCTCGGAGCTAATCTCTCTCACCAGACTCCTACTGAGGATAAAGGGGGGTGTGGGAGGAGACCAGTCTTAAATTGGAACAAATTTGTGATGGCTGCCACCGTGTACATTTTCCGCATTGAATAATATAGTTGCTCAGAAGCATTTCGAATGATCTATCCACTGGTTGTTCAAAATGACTCTCGTCTGCAGTTCCGCCCCTAAATCAAAGTCTGCAAGGGGCTCGCTTTGACATTTTCCTTTGCTGTAATGGTGTAAACCCTCATTGAGTCATTACGCCAGCAAGCTATTTTTCTCCCTCTTATTTCCACCTTATTTAAATGTTTATTCGTTTCCCCTCGAGGCTGAGACCCAGTCCAGTGCTGACCAGCCAATAGCTCAGCTCACCATGTTTGTCTGGGGCTGAGGGTTGTTGATTTTGGCCCCGGCACGCATGCCATTTATCATCTCTGAGAATTCAGGTGCCTGCCTGACAGCCGCTCACTATTGGCTGCCCCGAACAGGAAGTGGAATCAATGACTCGGGCAGTGTGACCTCATCGCAGTCTAATTAGCAACAGACCCATTTAATGAACAGCTGGACCAAATGCACACGTCAGCGCTTTGCTCTTTTCCTTTCCAGCTGTCATTCGCTGCTGCAGATTTTTCCTCAAACTCTCACACTTTTCTCCTTCTCCCTGTGTTTCTCTTCTCTTCCTCTGATCCCTCCTTTCCCACCGTTTGTCCTCTTTGTCTCTCTGAAAGCTGCTCAATATTGGCTCCTTCTCCATTCCCATCATGTTCCCTCTCTTTCTTTAACCTTTTCCACTCCACCCCTCCCTAATATATATTCATTTTTGTCACATTTAGGGGGGAGACAGGAAATCTTTAGGGGGAGATAGTAGGTCAACAGTGTATGGCGCATGGAAGATAAATACATCATCTGAAAGCTGAAACCTGAAGATTAATTTGAGGTGCAGCTCAGCACAGTGTGTTGAGTTTTTTGCTGTACAATGTAGCAATTTTTTATCACTCGAGAATGAATAAAAATGGTCAAAAATCTCTCCAAAACACCATATTATGACATTAAGACCTCAAGGAACACCACAGAAATGTCAATGTTATGATTTGGTATCAATAACCTTGAACATTTTGGAGATCTTTGCAAAACATTTTTTTTTTTGATGACAAATAGTTCAGTTCTGGGAATTGCACAGAAACTCCCCTGTCATTATTATACCTGTATAGGAAAGCCATCCATCCTCTGAATGCTCCAGGTCTCGTTTTCTGTTGTTTCTTGAGGCTGCGATTTTCCTAGAAGTTACAGTAGGACATTTTGTGCTGTGAGGTCAAGTTTCAAAACACCATCGGGTTCACTGAAGTTTAACTTTCCAGTCAGACCCAGATATTCTAATGCTGATCAGGGACCCCAGTATGCAGAAATATTGAAAAAGAATAGGCAAAAATAACACATTTATACTGCGTGTAAATAAATGCATGTTTTTTGCACAAAAAAATGTGATTAGCATAAATCGGGTATGTCTGTAAAGGGGATACTCGTGGGTATCCATGGAGCCCATTTTCATTCAGGTTTCTTGAGTTGGGACGACAAGGGACTCTTTTGAAAATCACCATGCCAGAAAAGATGATGGAAAGTGAAAATCCAGAGGGAGCCACATTTCTAAACTAAACTAAGGCAACTTACTTGAGAACCCATAAGCTACTATGAGACCACAGCTAACATTAGCTTTCCACCACTTCATAGTTAACGTTACTGTTTGATAGTGATGCATGATATTATATGAAAGGCATAAATCAACATCCACACTTATTTAAGGCTGGTAGTAAAACGCACTGGATGTAATCTGGGGCTGGGACACTTCTCTCCTTTGGTTAGAGCACACAGCTGCATTAATATACTGCTTATATAAGTACTAAATAAAGTACTTGAAGTAAACTAGCTGGTCTTGCTCATCAAGCTAGTACCGTGAGAAAATAAAAAAAAAAAATAAAACAAGGAGCTCCTGAAACCTGCATACAGCACAAAGAGGCTTTAAATGAACATCCTTCATAAATGAAATTAAACTTAAACTGTGAATTTTGAGTTTGAGTTTGAGTTTTGACCCTTTGAGGTAGCTGTAGCTGCTCAGTGTGGACTTTTGAAGCCGGAGCAACAGATTGAGTTAACCTTGTGAAATTAGTTTGTTTCCACAAAACAGAGGAAATGTATATCTTAAAGTTAAAGCACAAGTGTTGTTACATGTGAATCGATGCGTTTGTCAATATGATATTACCTCAGTGCTAGTTTTCTTTAGCGCATCAAATAGAAATTCTCATTATACATTAGCATTGAACTAACACACTAAGCGTTAGTTAATTTTATATATATATAAAAAATGGATTCGGGAATCATAATGTAATCATGTAATGTTTTCTGTCTTTCTGTCTCTTGTCCAAGTATGTGAGCTAAGCAGCTAAAACAGAGTTAGCAACATGTTAGCTAAGAGCAAAACAACTGTCAGTTTGTCTTCCTGGCTTAAATAAATATTATCAAGATGTGTGTTTAGATTTCAGGATTAATTAATGCTTTTCCGATCGTATCATGTTGCACTATGAAATGATTACATAAGCTAGAAAGTGGTTTAATGCTAACATCAGCTGTTGTCTCGTGGTGCTTATCAAATACGTAATTTTATCTTCAAATATGGCCGCTTGTCCTTTCACATTTTCACTACTCATTGTCTGTTCGGTTGCCGATCAGTCAGGAGGCAGAGAAACATTTGTCAGATTCTCAGCGATTATTCTTGACTTGCAACCAGCAGCATTTGAGCTTCCAACCCTGAGTGTTATGTTAGAGAAAAATGGCCACCATGTGAATATGATGAATGGATTCCTTAGGTCTTCTAGTGTGGTTTCATATGATGTCAGTATCTTCACTCTATCTGAAGCCTCTGAAAGAGAGTAATGGTGGCTGTGGATGCTGAGTTGAAGAGGTTTGTTCATGTTGGCTTTGTTTCACTTTGTGTCTCTCCAGCTTTCTCTCCTCTGTTCCTCTTCCTCTGTCATGCAAGTCTTCCTCCCTTCTGTCATTTCCTGTGCTGGACAGCCATGCTATTTCATTTCCCTCTCCCCTTACACGTTCACCCCACTATTTTCTTATTATTTTGTTATTTTTCCGGTTTGTCTTTTCTACCGTTTTTTCCTTTTGTCTCGGCGAGGCAACCTGGAGAACTTCATTAGCCCATTCTTCTCTGTCAGGCAGGAAACCACATCCATCTTTCTGTGGAAGAGGCAGGGGTTATGACTCACACACAGGCTACACGTGCACCCACACACACACACATACACACACACACATAATACACTCTCCATCCATCTTTCCCTCGCTACTCAGCACATTTCATTTTCCCCCCAGAAGCTGCCAAAATCTGCCCACTACCTTTAAAATTCGATATGTCATTGGCTTCGCTCTGAAATTATCTAATGAAAAAAAAAACTTTCCTCTTTTCCTATGTTAAAGTTTTCTTGGGCCAGAGACAAGCTCACAGTTTGTCTGATATAATATCCTGCACATGTCCTGGCCGTCTTTTCTCCCTCCAACAGTCGCAGTTTACAGTTTGGCGCTGGGCTCGGCCTGGAAACTGACATGAGCACAGAAAGTTATCCAGATTTTTTATATCTTTCTCTTTTTTCCTGCATCTGAGCTTCTTTGTTTCTGTGTCTCCTGTTCTCTCCTCTTTTTTTGTTATTTTGTCTTCTCTTTTTCTTTCATTCTCACTCTGATCCCACCCGTCACAGTGCCCTCTTCAACCCGCGCTTTTTTCTCTCCGACTCTCTGACATTTTGCCCGTCATCTTGCCGTCTGCCCCTCTCTCTTCATCTTTTCGTCTGCATTTCTCTGCGTCTGCCTTTTTGTTTCTTTTGTGTTAGTCTTGATGTCGGCCAGCTCCAGCTGTACTCAAACACCAGTCGGTCATTGCTTCCAGACGAAGCAGCTCACTCCAATCATCGTCTAGCATCCGCAGGGCCTCGACTCCAGCTGCACAACCTCAGGTCAAACAGTGTAGTCGAGCAGAATAACGTAATAATAAGAACTTTGCATGATTTAGATTAGCGTCGTGCCAGGTCGTTATTGGACCAAGGTGTGTTTTCCCACTGTATGGCAGTTTTTCATTGGCTCCTAGCTGTTTGGAGAGTTTCCCACCAAATCTGTGTTTGTGATCTTGTCTGGTATGACAGTTTTTGTTTTGGAAAGGAAACTCTGGATTTTTCTTGCAACAGGAACTTATTGCTTCCAGTGTAATAAACTACTGCAGATTATCTTTGCAGCTCTTATCTAAACTCATTAAAAGTGGTATTATGTGTCTGAAAACTGTGCATCAAACTTGATACAGCAAGTATCAAGTGTGAAAACTATTGTCAACATAACTCTTTCCCAATACGGATTCTGGTAACTGAACTTTGCATATCAGCCAATACCAAGTACACGACAGATACCGGTGCATAAAAAAAACTATTAATCGAGTTGTTTTGTCTATAAAATGTCAAAAACCCCAATGACTAAAGAAAATTTTCACATTTAAGAAGGTGGAGTCAAAAAATTTGACTTTTTTTTTACTCCAAAACTGACTCAAACCAGTTAATCATTCAATCAATCACAGTCGTTTACGACTAACAAACTCTCCTGATTTTTCTGAGCCTCTACCTTCTACCCTCTCCCAGTTTCCTCCGGGTTTCACAGTTCCTCCTGTATTTCTCCCAATTTATGACAAATTTTCTCACTTTTTTTCCTTTCTGTTATTACACCTTGTTTCTGGCACTGTACAACATGAATAAGTCGTACTAAGAAAGCTTCCTGCGTCTGCTGTATCTAGTTCTCATTAATAGATTCATGCTCGCGCCTCGTCTTCCTCAGTGAGTGAGAGACGGAGAGAGAAATAGAAAGTACAAAGAGAAAGAAATACACAAACAAATTTCAGATATTCGTCCTGGAAGGAAGAATTCCTGTTTCTTATGGAAGGCTTTAAAGCAAGGTGACACATGTTTTCTAAGAGCAGTCGAACTAACAAGACAACATTTGTAAAATATTCATTTTC
Organism: Lutjanus erythropterus; assembly: GCF_056507025.1. Classification (NCBI taxonomy): domain Eukaryota; kingdom Metazoa; phylum Chordata; class Actinopteri; order Lutjaniformes; family Lutjanidae; genus Lutjanus; species Lutjanus erythropterus. The sequence continues at coordinate 33,156,871 of NC_139332.1, forward strand.
TCTGTTAATGTGACGAGGTAAGGCTAAATGCTATGGTCCCATTTTCAAGTTGATAATTTTCAGTTAAAGGTCATCTGTGTGTAATTAATTTGGTATTTTCCTTATTTAAAAAAAAGTAATCAGAAAACAAAGTCTGTGATTTTTCACATAATCACCTTTGAAGCTGCGTCTCCGTTTGTGTGTGTTGGACAGTTTTGATATTTTTTTCCCCAACTGATTCTTTATAAAGTCATCGGACCAAGTGCCAGTTAAACATTAGGTCTACTCCTCGACCATGGCTCATTTTGTTTTGGTGTGTTGTTTTTCCTTTTTCAGGTTCTGACAGTAGTCTGGCAGAACTTCCTGTAACTTGTCTGGAAGTCTGAAAAATCCCCCCAAAATGTTTCCACACTAGAAACGAACCAAAACATGTTTCGATTTGATTTGGACCGAGACCACTTATTTCCGCTTCGGCTGTTTGATCTGGGGGAAGTTTCACATCTGTAATTTTGGTTGGCATCAAACTGAAAAGTCCCAAAGTGCAGACCAAAACAAGATAAGTGTGAAAGGGTCCCTAGAGGCTCAAATGTCTAGAGGAGACGACCCCCAGACCTCCCTATTTTTGACGTCTCAAGGTTGGCAAGTGTAACCACCAACCCTGTATGCGTGTAATCTGAGGGCTGTCAGTGTAGTGTGGCCTGGCTGCGGTTTTAAAAAACTGGCACATGTTTCGGGTCTAATAAATAACGTGATTGGATTGGTGCATGAACTTTTGTACTTACTGACATCTGATCCAGCCTGTTAGACATTTTTATTAGAGAGGAAAAGTTCCTTCCCCTCCGATGTGCCCGATGGGACCTTGCTTCAGTCTATGGTGACTGACAAATAACTTTGACAAATTACACGTATGATTTTTGTCAATTTAAAAGATAATTTTACAAGTCAAGAAAGCTGCACTCTGTTCATCTCTTGTCATGTACAGTATAACCAACATCACTGTCCCTTGTAATGTTATCGTACCTGGCGTGTAGCGTCTCTTGGTCCTTTTATCAGCTGGGAGGTGAAAGAATGACCCCCTGTTTTGTGACTACATTGTGGTATGACAACACACAGGCATCATGGCTTCAGTGGCTAACGTTAGCTTTAGGAGGGTTAGCTAGTTATGTATCTTCGCTGTAGTTTGATAACAAATGGTGACTTTCTTTTCTTTTAAGTTATATTTTAATTGACAAACATCCCACGTGTGATTTATGTCACAATTCTCTCAGACTACCATATATTATTTTTAATAATATAGTTAGGTCCGATAGTGGTCCATTGGAAGAGGAGGGACTTTGGCTCTTTATACTGACTGGTATCAAGACAATCATTATTTACACTGTGTGCATTAAAGCCACTCTAGTTTTTGACAAATTTCAGCTGCATTCAGGAGCTCTAAAGATCCTCCAGCAAATCAGTCACACATTCTCAGTGTATAAGACTCTGTATGCCCTTGCTGTGCGTTGCACCAGGAACAGTGTGTTCTCTAAACATTCACACATTACTTGTCGTGTGACTGCAGCAGTGAGCCTCCTGCTCTCCTCCTCCTCCTCCTCCCCGGGGTGACCACCAGGGGGCAGTGTGATGCAGAGCAGCAGGCAGTGACCCTTTCGGCTCTCAGGAACGCCGCCTCGCCTGAAGGCTCTTGCACATCAGCCTCACTGTAGTGTCAAGCAGACAAGGTCAAGCACACAGAGCGTTGAAAAATGAATTAATCTCCCACTCGCTTTCTGTCTGTCTCTCTTCCTCTGTCCTGACTCTCTCTGTACATTGAGGGGTGAGATTCAGTCGGCATTCGCCAAGCTCACACAGAATCCATGGGAACAAGATTATAAGAAGGCACGGGGATCTTGAGTGTATGATAGCACTCATAGGTTGAGATTTTCCATACGCACATAATTCTGACCTTTAACTCCTCTCAGCAGGTATACGGGAAAAATGTAAATATGCAGCACAGTGCTTTTAATGTATTTGAGCTGTGGACAGAGTAAGAGGAGAGAGAAACAAGAGAAAAGTGCATCAAGAAAAAGTGTGGACTGCAGACTGCACCACCATGCGCCCAACCCACTTCTTTTAAAGGGACATTTCACCCCCAAAACTACCCCCTGTAGTGGAGTTTTTCCTACTGCAGTATGTTTGAATTGAAATATCAACTGCGTGTCTCCAAAATGACTCACCCCACCTTTAAGTGCAACAAGCTAAAGAATTACATCGGTTGAATCTGTTGCTATCATTGTGCCGCTAACTGAGATCTGAATTGAAAGGATATAATGTGATATGCACTGTGTATTTGTCTTGGCTGTTTGTTGTGTTTCTGCATGTTTGTGGAAAGTTTATTTATTCTTTGTTTAATCTGTGTGTAATCTTTTCGACAGAGCTACCCAGGGACACAAAATGAATTTCAGTGTATACTGACAATAAAGTTGAATTGTATTGTGTTGCATCATATCATATTTCATCTAGGGTTAGGTACTGTTCACATTTGAAACAAAGACAAGTACTGATACTGGTCATTGGAATTCAGTACCAGTATTGAAGGATACCTTTTTGTGGTGCTTTACTCTCACGGTAACAACAAAAAAAATTCATTTCAGTCGTAAAAAATAAGTCCAAACTTCTCAGTTTCAACATTGGTATTCAAATTCAGATTGACAAAACAGTTTGTTTTTTATTTTAAATATTTTACACACTGTATAAAATAAACTTTCTCCTCCTTCACTCCTAAACCTGTGAGTTCAGCTGCCAACAGCAACTTAATCAACAAGCTAATTAATCACCTGAAGGTGCCGATGAAGTTGTCGATGCCTCACTTAAAGTTTTGTCATCCACGGAGTGTTAACTTGCACTGTTTAGGTGCTAAGTGGGCTAACGTTAGCTGCTGGGGGGGACTTGGATTTCAGGCTATGAAAAATGGTACACTTTTTAGCTTTTATATACACTGTATTTTGTCATCTTTGCATTCACGTTACACTTATTGCTGCAGAAAATTGTAACCGCACTTGCGACTAGGGCTGAACAATTTTTAAGTAATATCTAATTGCAGTTATTTTGCAATTGCAATATGATTTGTGATATTAGAGGAAAGGATAATTTCTACATCATTTGTTGCATTTTCATTTAAAAACACATTACAATGATTACGGTCTGTTATTTTCGTTCAGGGATCTGTACTAAACAAAGATTTATACTCTAATACTCTCTCAGGTACTGAAATTTGGTTGATTGATTTAATGTGAATCAGTACTCTGTAGTACTGCTGTAATTTGGTTGGTACCCTTTAAAAGTATAGAGTTTGATGCCGAATCTGATTGCATCACATCAAGGAGTGACCTTTACTCCAGAAATAATTGATTGCCACAAAACTAAAACTGTTGTGACTGTTTCACAGCGCAGATTCTATATTGTACTGTAAGTGATAAACTTTAAATCGGTCGAACATGTCAGCATTTTGCAAGTGATCCTCTTACAGTTGTCTTGCTTACAGTAAATAATATAGCCAGATTTTTTTTTTTGTTTTCTGTCCTCTTCAGCAACTGATACCCTTTGTGGAGGATGACAGCTCAAAACACGAGGATCGCTCAGCTGCCCAGAGCCGCCCCGCCACGGAGGAGAGGAGAGAAATCCTGGAGGTCAACAAGGTATTGTGTTCTGTATCTCAATAGCACAACACTGTTAGGGTTACAGGTTTGATTCCCTGGCGGCGATAATGAGATGAGAAGGTGGGGCTGATAAAAGAAAAACGAGAAATAGGTTCACAAACTGATATCATGAAATTTTATCACGGCTTAACGTGATGTTATTTCAGATTCAGGGGCTTCCAGACATTTCAAATCACATCTATCTGACCTGGAGGGAAAACAGTATCGTCTCAATGATAGGAATCAGTGATTATGTATGAATTTCATTACAGATAAGTAGTTTAATTCGCCATAATTAACCTGGAGCTTTAATAGCCAACTTTCCATTATTTGGACCGCAACCGTCTAGGTAGTAAAGACAAGGTTTGTACAAAACAAAATTAAGAGGCTACACTTGATAAACTTTATTGTCTGCTGATAGAGTTTGTGTGTTTAAAGGGGCCAAAGTGCTTCTGGGAAATGCTATTAACCAGTATGACATTTCAACACTGGAGACTGCTGTCATGTAGTTTGTCATTCCAAGCTCTGTTTAAAATTCTTGTTATAACTCTGGGACTTAAAAAAAAGTGTTTGGATGTACATGCCTGCAGATTCTGTGCTGGTGTGAGAGGGAATAACTTGTCAACAGTGTTTATTTGGAATCCAAGGACTTCATTCTGTCCAATGGAGGCTACAGAAGTAGTATTCACTCCTTGATACTGAAGCCTCTGAATATTTCACTTGAAACGCCTCCTCAATATAGAGATGTGCTGATCCACTTTTTTTTTCAGTTCTGATCTGATTCCAGTAACTGACTTTGGATATCTGCTCATACTCATACCCTGTAACATTACAAGTTGCTGTATTTCGAGACTAAAACATCTTTCAACTGAGGACACGTTGTGTTGATATTGAGCCAACTTTTATTAGCTTCAGGGATAGATGCTAATATTTTTAAGCACTGGCCACACCGGCTACCCAGGCCCTAAATCTGATGGCCAACTTTCTTTAACTGTGATACGTGTAGTAGGAAAAATTGAGATAAATTGTGATGTGATGTTTCCTAAAGGTGTTTGTTGTTTCTTCGGAGAACGAGTTGGACTATTTGAGGAAACTGGCGACACATGAGGGCTGAACAATTTTGAAAAAATAACAAATTTCAGTTACTTTGACTGCTGTTGCAATTTCTGCAGCACAGAATTTAATTTAAAATGGTAGTTTGACACACATTTTGCATTTAACACGGATTGTGCCTCCTGTGATTTGAAAATTGCTGTTGTCCATATTGCCCTTAGATGTGTCATATTGAAGTTGAAGATTGTAGCATGTATGATGGTATCCTGGTTCGGACACGGTCTTTCTGTGTGGAGTTTTTAATGTTGTACCTGAGCCTGCAGTAGTCACTACCAGGCCTGGACGATATAGCTGAAAAGTTTCTGTAGATATCGATAATTATTGATCACGTAGCCCGTGACTGATGTCATGTTGTGTACGCCAAAGGATGGAAGTGGCTGCGGTGACAAAGTAAGTTGTTTTACCGGTTTTGGTTGGAAAGGTATTCCTGCAGTTTACACACAACGCAGTTCTGATAGTCGCTGATCCATCCGTCCGTCCATTTTCTTCTGCTTATCAGTGGTTGGGTTGTGGCGGCGGTAGGCTGAGCGTGACATCCCTCTTCTCTGCAACGCTTTACAGCTCCTCCACCTCAGCTGGTTCCGTTCGACATGAAGGAGGATCGTTTCTACTCTGAGCTCCTTCTGGAAGTCTGAGCCCCTCATCCTCTGATAGTTGTTGTCCAACTTAAAAAAAAGACAGCCACAAACCTGTTAAACGACTGGCTCGTTGACTGTCACTGTAGCACCTAGAGATATGATTGGCTGATTATGAGCCAGCGAGGGAGCACATGTGAGGTTTGCCTATTAAATAATTGCCTGTTCGTGTGTCACTCATAGCTTGCTCCATTCTCAAGGTAATGACGAGCAGTTTATGAGTCAGGGCGTGTTTGTTTCATGCCTTCATGGTGGTTTAGTGAAACTATCGAACGTTTTATCGAACTGCTTTGTTATTGCTATTGATGACGTGTCTATCGCTGAAAGATATTGCTGTTGTTTTATCGCTCAGGCCTAATCAGTACCCCTGACCAAGGTGGTGGCTTGCAACAGGACACTGTACAGCAGCTGTCCACTGCTCCTAGTGTAATGAATGTGGGTAAGATGAAGGAGAATCTCTGATTTACCGGTTCGCCTGTCTGCTGTAGGTCCCGGTCTTCTTCTATGGTCACAAGCCCTGCAAAGTAAAGTCATAGCTCATATCTATTTTATACCACTCACTGAAAATAGTAAGAATGAATGTCTTTGTGTTGCCAGTACACATAAAAGATTCAAAAAGTAGTAAGTGAGCTAATAATAAGTTGCCTTTATAGTATAAATACAGTACAATGCAAATGTCAACAGGAATGAACTGACCAGTGGCGACAAAGATTGAACAGGATTGCTGCTGATGGAGCTTTCAGTTTTAACAGAAGGAAAGACACAACTTGTCTTCATATCTTGTGAGTGAGGTGTTCACTTTTGGAGTGGTTTCAAGTGTCTGACATCAAACACACCTAAGAGCTTTGTCAAATGTATTCACTGTCAGATATGTTTTTACCCAGCTCTGATAGAGAGGCTGTTTTATGACACTCTGAAGCGCAGAGCAGAGAGCTTTTCCTCAGTCTGACACGCCGCGCTGTCAGTCAAAGTCTGAAAGTTTGTTGCAGAAAGATTTAATCCTGAGTCATGGCTTAGTTACACGCTGCAGGCGAGGGTCTTAGGACAGTTGAATGCTGCTCAGATTGTAAAGCTCTTCAAGGCAAATTTTGTGATATAAATAAACTTCATGTGACTTGACCTGCAGACAAATAAGAAACATTTGAACATGGAGATGCATACAAATGGTCTCTCAGGCATTAATTAAACATAATTCAGCATTAAAAAAAAGTTCTCATTGTGTTTGAAGCTGTGAAAGAAGTCGTCAGACTGTCCTAACTTACTTTTCCACCAGGTAGTGTTAACGAAATACATTGCATTTTCTGTGTCTGCTTCACAATAAAAGCCACCTTGTGTCTCGAATGCTTTTAATTTGAAGCAGCAGCAGCCTTAGGAAAAGTTTAGTTTTCATTATTTGTACCCAAACACAGCACCAATATGGCTGTTATAGATTAGATACATTTACAAACAGTTATGATTGATTACATGCATGCATAATCTCTCAAAAATCCCTTGTGTGGGTTATTTGAATCCAGCATGGTAATGGCGGACCCCGCCACTCACACCGAAAACTACAATACTGAGTGGTCATAACTGAAAGTAGATATGTGAGAGGCGATTACATTACATTTCTATTCCACTTAAGCCTGGTTTATACTTACTTATACTGCATTGAATCTATTCCAAAGATATGATGTAGCTGCTGGGGGTGGGAATATCTTGGTATCGAATCTCACAATTCTTATCGATGAATCTTGATGTATCAGTATTACAAGCTTTTAAGTCTGGGGCTTCCAGGTGGATTGTATCTGTCTGCAGCTGCTCACATTCAGCCATTCTCACCAAAACTCAAGAAGCAGCCTAGTTTAGAAGTAAACATGATGCACATGTCATGTCCTTATTTACAGAAAGATACAGAGACTGTACACCTTCTGAATTCAAGTTTCTCCTCCTCACCAAACTAAGACGAGCTTTATTGCCTTAACTCATGGTAAAACACGCTTCGTTCAAACTCGGTGAAAGATCAAATTAAAACTCACCAACAAAAATCGTTGCTAGTCTTTCCACTCTCCTAACAATCACCAGCTCTGGTTTGGTCGAAATTAATCCTTAATTCGCTGCATTAGATGTGAAACTAGTCCGTTTTCCTCTCACTCGTCCTCCAGCTCAGTGCACTCGTTGCCGGCTGAGTGGGTGTGTACTGTGCAGCTGAATGGCTTTGCAGACCATTAAATTAGCAAATTGAGATGGCAAATGGACTCGAATTTGGACTCAGTCCATCGTCGATTAACAATATATTCATCCAATTGCCCAATCCTACTACAAACTATAAATCTTATGTCTTAAGGTGTCTTTTTTTTCATCAAAGGAACATCAAGATGACATTAAAGCGCTGTGTGCAAATATCAGCCTTGGGTCGATGAAACCCAGATCCTGCACAGATGCAGGTAAACAGCCCACAGTCACACACAATACCTTGCAGAAATTCACGCGAGTACAGTAGTTATGGACAGTGGAGCACGGCAAAGGTGCATGTAAAACACATCATGCATTATTTAGGAGGCCTTTTTAGTTTGTCATGGCTTTGTTTTTGTTTGTATATACTGTATATGCGAGTGTGTATATTGAGTGAGAAAGAGCTTTTGTTCTTTCTTCAGAGAGACAAGATTGTGTTTGCTTTCACACACGCTTTCAGTGTGTGCGCGTGCTGGCTGAAGTCCTCCTCCGTTTCTTCTCTTTGTATGTGCATTGTGCTGGCTCTGTACAGATTGTGCATGCCAAGCCGTCTGAGTGTGCTGCAATGATAATGGTCCAAGGTCAGGAGAGTCAGCAGTAGAGATGAGAATTGGTTATTTTTAAGAGCTCAGCACAGCTCCCCTGGCTGCTTTTAAATGTTAACACTACAGTGAAACATTGCAGTGAACCCTGCGCTCAGCTGCACTCAGCCCCGTCCAGAACAAACAGCATCTCCTTTTCACACAAAGCCTCCATACCCACAAAAGAGAATGGTGAAAGCCTGCTGATATTGTAGCAGATAAATAACCAAGTGCTTAGTCCAAATCTTTGGATGCAATACTGGACTAAAATAGAGAAATTTGTTCCAGCGATTCTCAGTTTTTTGTTTGTGAGTTTCAGTGACAGGACATAAAATACTGGAGTTGAAAGTGAGAGTAATTTTGTCCTATTAGAGACCTGTGTATGGATGTGATAAATAACCTTGTTTATGATGTGACCTTCCCCCTATGCACAGCATTAGCATGCAAATTGAGTTCCGTCAAACGGTCCAAGTATATAGAGATTGAGAAGACAAGCCACCGTAATACGCTCAGGGCAAGCTTTCACACATTCTGCAATCCTTAACACATAGCAACCTTATTATGCAACATATATAACAACAGCTCATTAAACTGTACACTGTGTACAGCAGAAAGACATATTTCACTGATTTTGAAGTGAAATATACCGTACACTTCATGCTTGGAATAAAAGGATGTGTAGATAGAGTTTTAACCACATATTTGTGGTCTTACATAAAATACTTCTAGTCTACTTCTCTTGTTCTACATCCTTGTGGTTACTCTTTATTTAATAAGTAACCTCATTAGAGGATAATTTCAGTTTTTGTTCATTGTTACCTTAAAGGTACCCTGCAGAGTTTTCTTGTAAATAAACAAGTTATGTTTACATTCAGGAAAAACAGAAACACATTGTGTGTATCCTTGAGGCCTAACAGAAGTGTTGAATGCATTTCCTTTCTCCTAACACATTTGCAAAGCTGATTTTTCTTAAAAGTTTGAAACCTGAATTATTTATATGCATGTTTCCTAGCTTGAAGTCTTCCTCTTCTCTGCCTTTGTTGTGTGCTGCATCTCTTGCCCAGCACAGTGGAATATTGTAAAACTGATGCCAAGAGAGTTTCATAAAAGGAAAAATTAAGTCTGCACTCCAGATAATCCTCCCATGAACACAAACTAATATACCACCTTGTGATGGGTCGGGCTGAAGAAGGCATAAACAGCTTCCTTGTCTGTCACTTTCCTTTTTCTCTTTGTTTTCTGTTCTCTGTTCCTCTTTACATCTGCGTCTGTGATCCTAAACATTTATGACTGTGTAACTTTTACAAGCAGTACAGCCAGAACACAAGAGCACACCTCTAGGGAATGAATTAAACTTTGTCTTTATCTGCTCTCACATAAGCTGCAAACGTTAGCATGTCCAGTTAACTAACACTAGCTTACGACCTGCAGTAACGTCTCCTCCACCCAAACTTCTGTTAAATACCATTAAGGCTGCAATGATTAATCCATTATTAAATTAATCGCCAACTATTTTGATAATTTATTAATGGGTTTGAGTAATTTTCTAAGAAAAAAGTCTAAATTCTCTGATTCCAGCTTCTTAAATGTGAATAGCTTCTGTTTTCTTTACTCCTCTGTGACAGTAATCTAAATATATTTGAGCTGAGATTAAATCAAGACATTTGAGGACGTCATCTTGGGCTTTGGGAAACACTGATCGGCAGTTTTTCACAATTTTCTGACATTTTGAAACAAATAATGATTAATTGAGTAAATAATCAACGGCTTAATTGACTATGAAAATAATCGTTAGTTGCAGCCCTTGATACCCCTGCATTTGCCAGACTCGTGACTTGTTCCCAGGAGTTACACTGGGATTTCTTATGTAGGGAGTTTGAGGAAAAGGATGTAATCTGGTGCAGAGTCAATGTATCTTTCTGGCTCGCTCTCTAAGGTCTTAGGTCTAGGTCCTGGCTCCTGGGGTGACCGTGGTCTGGCTGGATGACTGTCTCAAGGTCCGCTGCACTTAATCTAGTCCCTGTGCTTCTTTTTCCCCACACCAATGAGTGGATTTCTGTTGTCAATCACATGCATATATGTGTCAGATTTCACCATCTGATTAGTGTTAGCTGGGATGTAGCTTTAGCCTCAGTCTTTTAGCCATGGCGTTAAATCATGTATGCAGCCATTACGTTTTAAAACCTGTCAGATGGAAACATTAAAAAATCAGCTGGAGACAGACCTCTCAGCTGAGTCAAGGAGTACAGAGTTTAAGTATTATCGTTAGCTTACTTTAGCAAGTCGCACTCCTGAAAACCGCCAGCGAGAGTCATGATTTTAACCGACAAAATGCGTGGTCATCTGCCAAAAATGAGAAGCTGCTTTTGTTTACTTCTCTGCAGAATGACAATTTGGATGTTAAATCTGCCAACGCTAACATTGTAAACTATATGTGTGCAGTGCGAGAAAGGAAAGCTTGACAGGCGTAGCAGCAGTAACTAAGGAGGGTGGGGCTTAGTGAAGGTTCAGCTGCTGGTGTGTGAAACCCTGTATGCTATTTAGTTCCCAGTATTTCCTGATCTTCATTTTATTTTATTTTTGGCTTAGTCAGTATTTTTCATCATCTGTCTATTTTGTGCCAGATAATCTATACCCATTTAGGATTGGCTCATTAATTTTGTGGCCAAATGGGGTTTAAACAGCCAAATTATCAGCACACTACTGATGTTTTATTACCTTGTTCATCCACAACAGCCCTTTATATTTCATTCATTTATAGCAATTGACCTCTTTCCAGTCTGAACGATTTGACTTTTGATATCAAAACACAAACCACCCAATCCTTCTGTGCCTTGTTTTGGAGGTTGATCAGTGTTGTCCAGCAGTGTAACTTCCCAAAAGTATATTTTCTTATTGAGCACATTTTCTCTCCCCATCAGTGTTCATTTTGTTCATGTCTTCCAGCCGTACCCAGAGGCAAAATCCTGAACTTATTAGCACCACAGCTTTTCAGCCTGTCCCTTGGATATCCAGTGCATGCCTCATATGTTTGCAGCATATTTAGCTGTGATTTTTTTTTTTTTTTTGCCCAGGCCGCCCAGCTGCACATTAAGGCGGCTGTAAGGACGGCAAGCTTTGGGGAGTTAAAGCGGTTAGTCTGATCAGCAGAGTAGAGATGCAGCGGGAACAGGGGAAGCAGATGTTTGTGGCCCTGACTACATCTGCTGCAGTCACTCCAGCCAGCCAGCCAGCCAGCCAGCCAGATAGACAGACAGGCAGACAGACAGACAGACAGACAGACACAGACAGACAGACAGAGACAGACAGACAGACAGACAGACAGACAGGGCTGTTCTGGACGAGAGAGAGAGGGATGATTGGGAGGAGGGTGAGGAGGGAGAAGGGGGTAGAAAGAGAGCTAAATGGCAGAGAGATGTTATCTTGAAAAGGTTGATGGAGTAGTAGATGAAAGATTTGTGATGGAGGGGGGAAAAAAAGAACAGAGATAGGGAAAGAAAGCTTCTCTTGAGTAAAAAGGAGAGAGGGAAATGGACTGTTCAGGTGGGGAAAGGTGTTTGAAGATGGATGGATGACCAGACAGATAGCTGTGTTGTCAGAGAGAGTAGATGTGTGAAGTGGAGGGTGAAGGACGAAGGGACACTGAGAGAAACAAACAGAAAATGCCAGAAAAAACAACAAAAGAAAAAAACGTTTTGCGTGGTGTTTTTGAAAAGAATGAAACTGTGTATGGGCCATCCTTCAAACTGGGTTCATAGTCAGTGTGGTAAACATCTTAAAATAAAAGTGTCTTAACCCCCAAACTTCATATCAGTTTTGGAATATTTTTTACTCTGAAAATTTGCCAGTACTGAAACACAATAATAAATATCAGAAGAAGACAGCTTATATTAACCTATTATGATTTTGTTCACATCTACATTGTAAAAATATTCTTTTTAATAAAAGAAAATAAGTTTTGTTACAGGTTAAGTAATAAGAATTGTAATTTTAAAAGATTTAGAAGGGTAATTTTTGAGGTTCATTGTATTTTGACTCCATCTGTTCTTTGTAAAGGCTTTATAAAGTTGGTCATACCTTTTTTTTTTGAGTAAAATGTCAAAGAATCTCTGATTTCAGTTTCTCAGATGTGAATATTTTCTACTTTGTTTAGTCCCCTTTGACAGGAAACTGAATATCTTTGAGTTGTGGACAAAACAAGACATTTAAGGACGTCATCTTGTTCTTTGTGAAACGCTGATCAACATTTTTCACCATTTTCTGATTTCTTTTTCCAACCTTTATGGACCAGTCAACTAATCAATTAATTTAGAAAATAACTGTCTGATTAGTCAGTAATGAAAATAATCAGTTGCTGATTCCAGTTGGTTAAAAAAGTGTATTATTTTGTCAGAAAGTAGATCAAGTAAACATAATTTGAAGAAATTTTTAAGAAAATGTTTTTGGGCTGTTACCTAAAGCAACAGGGTACCTTAATGGTAAAGAATGAAAAAAAGTTTTGTTCAGAGTTTGAATAACGTTTATTACAATAATAATAGAAATGGAAAATATTTACTTGCCTCACCAGTTTAAAATTTATGCTATTTGTAATTGAAAATGATTAAAAAGGAACTCTTACCATAAGTTTGTGTGGCTGAATGTTACCTCCAGGCATCATTGTGCCTGTAGGAATGAATGTTTTAAAGAGTGTAGATATATTTCAGCAAACTTCACATCAACAATCTGTCAAACCAAACTATCATAATCCTCCTCAAAACAAGACAATATGAGTCACATTTTGGTGTTTGATCATTTGTGTTACAGTGATGTGCTTCTTTTATGTTTTCTGGTGTGACAGTATACTGCAGTGTATTCTGTTTGTTTTTGGTTTGCTTCAGTTTTTTTCTAATTAATTTCTAAACTTGCTCTGTGCCAGAAAACACCCATGTTCCAGACAAGAATTCACAACTTCAGACAATTTAAAAATGTATGAAAGCTTTCAAAATCTAAAACTAACACTGCCTACTGATAACTAGGGATGCGCGTGATTAGTCGACTATACGATTAAACGTCCCCACCCTCGCTAGTCGGCACTAGGAATACAAGTCGTTTAAACTATTTCTCAATATTTCATTCACGCATGGTGCCAGTTATCTGTTGCCTCTAAGATTTTATGCAGCCGCCCGCCACTAGTCAGGGTTGCGCCCCTGTCAGACAGCAGCCCCTCTCGCCCAGTGTGTATAACCCGATGGCCCGGGTCAGACAGATGACAGCTCGTAAAACCAGTGTGGTTTAATCTAGAAAATGGAAATAATGTTGAATGTAGACTGCCACAGAATAAACTGTTATTTATATTCACTCGACCGGAGAAACGTGACCACATTAAGCACAGACACGGACACAAACCTGCAAGCAGAGCAGCTGCTAGCACTGCTAACGTTAGCCACACTATGTAGCAGGCTGGCAGCTAACGTCAGCTCTGTGTCCTTTACCTGCAAACACTGTGATCCTCTTCGGTCTAAAAAGGTGAAGCATTTAGTGAGTTGTTGTCATGTTTTGTACATTAATGTGTAAGGTTTATATTGCGTAGCACAAAGTAGCGTGCATTTTAGCAGCATTTAAGGTACAATTTGGCGACTGTAATTAACTGCTTCAAATGACTCTTAGTACACAGTATTTTTTCAGACTGTTTAACATTATAATTTAACAAAATCTGCTACATTTTAACTGTTTTTTGAGTGTTTTCTTAGTGTTAGACTGGTCGACTAGTCTAATAATAATGCGCTATTAATATGATCTTTGTTTTAAAATTTTTAAAGTTTTTCTATGAAAATGTTGGTCCTTGAAAGTTACGTCCCAGATTTACTTCATCATGGTTTAATCAGGCATAAAAAGGGTTAACTATACCCTAAGGACTTCAGTCTCACTTCCTGGTATAAAAAAGGCGGGAATACTGCTAAACTTTCTATTTTTCAACACATTCTGTGAATAATATTGCTGTCCGATGTCTCTCAACCATAACAAGTCAACTCTATAGCCCTTCTAAATCAAAGTTTAAAAAGAATTATGGTTTAAAAACTTTAAACAGCTTCAGAAAATAACATGGCTCTGCTCTGTGATTATGCTGTTCAATGAAAAAATTTAACATTTTGGCAACTTTGACGTCAGATTTTCCATCTGTATTTGATAAAAAATTAAATCACTAGAAGGTTGGCCTGCTACAAGGTTTAATAGCCAAGAGTTTAATCTTATAAAATATGTTTTTTCCAGCATAACTGAAGAGTAAAACTCAAACTCCCATCAAAATAGAAGTTTGTCCCAGTTCTCAAGAATGAGTGACATATTAAGCTTACTGCTATCTCAAATGTTATTTTGGATTTCAATACATAATAGACTTAAAACCTTTTTGAATGTTCTTTGCGGTTGTGGGAGAGCAGTTTGCACCGGTTTGGTAGAACGGCCCGTGCCGTGTGACGGTAGCAGAGATTCAGGGGGCCTCTCGGTGTACAGACAGGTAAAAGATTGATGAAAGAATGGATTGATAGATGTGTAGACAGCTGCGGATTGTCAGAGTTAAGCCGCTCCCATTCAGATAGGGTCTTCAAAAGGAATAACAGAAGACTGATGAAATTCAGCTGCAGCGGGGAAAATAGGATGCCTTCTGTAACAGGATGCCGAGAGAGAGAGAGAGAGAAGATTGATGCATAAGTGAAAAGATAAGTCCAAGCATGCTTCAAACTCTCCAGCTGATATGTCACACTGGTTTAGGATTGCTGGGCTCATATTTCCCCTTAGAAAAGCCGAAAGTAGATTTTTCTTTTTTTTAAAAAAAACAAGATGACTTCTATCAAAATTTAAATTCACTCACTGCTGTAAATAATGAACAATGATATAATGCATCTTCATGGGAAGGAGTGATAGGCAGAGTGATAGGACGGCGGGGTAATAGGATTCTAAATCTACGGATGGGGATTTTGGTACACTCTGTTCTGAGTGAAATAACCTTGGAACAGACACCACCCTTGTTACCATTTGACAGAAGACAGAGATCTGAGGAGAGCCATTGAAGTGTGTGTTCTGTGCTACACAAGAGGGAATAATGTAAAGTAGAAGCGTTGGCTCAGACCGAAATGTCCATGCTGTCCAATCCCTGCTTAATCCCTTCCCACAACCCTGTCCCGAGCCCTGCTTCCGCCATAGACTGCAGAAAAATATTGACATAGCATCTTTGATGTCACCCAGGGACATTTTGAAGCCTGATATTTGGTTTATTGCTCCCTATCGTGGCCATGAAATCCAAATTTGTGGAGCAGGGTGGAAGTGAAGCTGAGATTTTTAAGTGGCCACTATATGATACCTAGAGAGACATGTCAGTTAAAGCAAACATGCTTGAAAGCGTGCATGTGTTTAACTGTTAATAAAACCTTAATAAAGCAATAATCTTCTCACTAAGATACTAATTAGAACTAGAGCACCTGGAGGCTTTTCTGTAAGCCCATTTTGATTTTGATTATAACAGGTCAAAGTCTGTGCTTTAACTTACATATGAGCTGTTGGTATCTATGTAGAAATCTTTTGATTTCAATGATTCGAGCCTGATCCTGTTTCCTGTTGTTTGTGTTAATCCTGTAGTGGTGGGTGGATGTTTTTTGTTTTTTGGTGAGCATGTACTGTAATGTATATAGTACTGTGTTTGGTGTTTGCTGTTGCTACGGCTGCAGCTAACGGGGATCCTAATAAATAAAATAAAATGAAAAAATAATGCTTAAACAATTGGCTACACATCTGCACCATAGGTTCTCAGAAGATGTGCAGAAATAAGAACAAAATGAGCTCAAAGTACGGACAGGAGGCTCCGTCCACATCCATATGAGTATCTAACATAGAGCATAAATGAGCCTTAGCTTGTTGTGTAAAACTGACCAGTGATTACTGGAGAGTAATCAGGTATCTGACTGTTACCATTTCAGCTGTAACCAAAGATTATCTTCATTTTAGGGTAATGTGCTGATTGTTTTCTCAGTTAAGAAAATCTATTTGCTCCAACTAGGATTTGAAACCTCAAAGAAATTCAGAACACCGTCATAGAGGCCTAGAAAACTGAAAAAGACCTGAAAGAAAAGCTGATTTTAAAGTTGTGTAGTTTATTTTTTTGTTCTATGGATTATGTTTCCAGGTTGCATGCATTTTTCCTCATGTGGATTATTTGGATCATTTGGATGCAGATTGCATTTTAATACCAGTTGTAAATGCGGTCTATATGACAAATATCACCTACAAAAAAAAAACAGCTGGCAACGGACCTGGTTAAATGCCAATAACTGATATATTTGTTCAGTCGCCCAACCTTTTGGACTAGTTGAATGTGCACAAAAAACAGGTGGATGACATCCTGTTCTACAGTTTATTCTGAGACACCATCTAACTGCCTTTAAGTTAACTGCATTTTAACCCCTAAAAGAAGAGACCCTGACTTTGGTGGTAGCTGTCACTTTAGTTTCATCCCATTCCCCATAACCCCAGGCCCATGTCCTACCTCTTTTTAGTTTGACGCCTGAAGCCCACCCCTCGAGCTGATGGTGTTGAACAGGTAGTAGAAGTACAGATCAGAGCAGGGTGGAGTGGAGGTGGAAGGGCGGTGGAGGGGGGGCGGGTGGTTGGAGGAGAGGCAGATAAATGACTCCTCCATGGTAATGTCTGGCTGCTTTATGGGGTGTCCTGGCTGTGAGTGATAGCCTTGCTCTCGTTATCTGTCGATTGGGGTAATTGCTGTTTGTCGGAGTCTGGCTGACGGATGGTGATGCAATCTGCCCAGCGTAGGAGGGGGGAGGAGGGAGGAAGTGGGGGGAGGCATTGCTCTCATCACTCTCCACAAGTGTCTTTACCAGGAAGCATGTTGTTTGTGACAATATGTATTTGAATGTGAGTGTGTTTGGATGTGTTTATTCCCTCGAGGTACACGTGCCTGAATGTTAATGTGTCTTTTTGTCCTTGTTGGCTCTGTACATCACTCTATACATTATTCTTGTGCTACGTATATGTCATGTGTCTCAGTGCTCATGCTCCTGCATGTAGCACATAGTGAGCAGGAGTGGGGAGTAATTGCGCACCATTTCTCCAAATCATACAGGTTTTCTAACGATTTGGTTTTGTTTACCGTGTTAGTGTAGAAATTGCCTCAATTATGCCCCATTTTACGTATTTTGTGTGGAGGAGCCGTTATAGAATAAGGACAAGAGTAACCATTTTGAGCTCTTTTTTTAAAATTATTATTCTGTTTGTTCAAATTGTTTGTGCTTCATGAACGAATGTTTCCAGGGATTGATTTCATTAGGGTTGCCTGTTTGCCAGAGGCGAGCAAAAATGCAATGCTGGGCAAGTAAATCTAGCAGCTCACTTGCCCGACCTGGCACATATTTTGATAATCGATTAGACAAAAATATCCATAACATATTAAACTGAATATCTTTGGGTTTTGATTTGACAAAAAAGACACATAAAGACACCACCTTGGACTGCGATGGACATTTTTCACTATTTTCTGACATTTTATTGTTGTTGCAGCCGTAGATTAAATATGACAATCACAATTACTTCTTTCCTTAACGTTTGTTGTTATTTGATAACTGCTAAAAAAAAAATAAAATAAAACAATTTGTATAGGGGCAAGTAAAAATTGACTTTGGGCAAGTAGATTTCTGAACAGTTTGGAAAATTGTAATGTCAAATCGCAGCACTTGCAGAATCACAATACATATTGAGTTGGAAGGTAATCGTCCCAGCCCTACTAACTAGCCAAAAATCCAATCCATTTATTCAACCCATGTATGTGTGTGGCCTTCATAAGCTGCTTTAATGTGCCCGTCTGTGGTCAAAGAATGTCAGCATCCACCTTTTTCCTTGGAGTCCCCCCTACTTGTATCCTGAGCTGAGCTGAGCAGCCTGCACACACAGGTACATAAACCAAAAGAAAAATTGATTAAATCCAAAACTTTACTGTCCTAAATAAACATCAATTAAATTTTCATTCTGTTACACACTACATTTGGTAGATGTCTGTTTTCTAGTGTTAACTGCACTCAGAGTGAGGGTGTCACGATTCTCCAAAACCATGATACAGTTTAACCTTTGATTTTAAGGTCATGATTCAATTAGATTTTTCGATTTAAACATGTTTTTTTTTTTTTTTTTTTGCACTGATGGCTATCTCATTGTGAGATGACAGAGTCCTGCAAGCTCCTCTTTAAAAAAGATGGCAATATATGGCATCATGTGTGATGTAATGTCCAGTAAGCTATGCTGTGTGATCTCTGAGGTGTTTTTTTTTTTTTGACACTGGATATGCGTCAGACACTGCAAGGAGTGGAAGAATCGCAGATTCTGCTTTTGATTTTGATTACTGAAATTGAAAACTCATTTTGATTGATTTTCAATTTGATATTAAACTTGTGACACCAGCCAGACAAATGGACTCAGCAAGACATTTATGAAGCATTTCAGATGTAATCCAAAGTATTTAGAATATATTATGTAACTTGAGTAATCCAGTGGTATATGTTATAAATTAGTGCATGTATTCAGTAATCTCTTAGTTGAAAATGTTTTAAAAGTAATCCTCCCGTCACTGGTGACAGTGAGTTGCAGGTTATGCAGATGTGTGTGCGTATGAAGAAGTTTTATTTGACCATGTGTGAAAGTCAACAGTGTTTGCATAAATGTTTAAGATGCATTAGCCATAATTCATTGGTGCCTAATGGGTTGCGATTGCTCAATCTCTGTGCTGCAGACCTCTGGTGTGAATGTGATTGTGCATATCAATTCAGGGTCCCCAGTCATCCACAGTGTTTCTGCTCCAGTAAAAACAGGCCGAATTCCGTGGCACCCAAGCGACCACAAATTACAGCCCTAATGAATATCCTACATTACTGGTCACACGCCAATTAATGCAGGAAAACAAAGAATATGACAAATACATTCGCCCGCTGAATTTTTCACCGAGTGCTAATTTGGACGGCGCTTTCCGTTTTGAGCATCTTCCATTTTCGCCAGCTGTCTGTAGCGAGCGCCGTCCAAGTCTGTGGGAACCGGCCTCCTTTCTGCCTGCCCGCCTGACGGACTGATTGACTGGCTTGCTGTCTGGCTGAGTGACGGTGCATTTTGCAGAATGGAGGAAGCATGATTCATAGCGGCTCTCCGGACTACTTGATAATCATTCCATCTGGGGCGTGGGACAGGCTGTCTTGTCATTGGCACATCACTCATCGTTTGTTCTCTTCATACATCCCTCGCTCGCGCCGTCTTTCCATCCTTCCATCTATCCCAGGGGCCTTGGAGATGACCCTCTGCCCCGGAGGAGGGGGTTGTAATGCTAGACCTGTGCGACACGGCAGACCCCCGCCGTTTTCTCTACTGCACCTGCCCCCCCCCTCCCCTCCTCCTTGCCCCACCCCTCTGCTGCAGCCTGCCACTGCCACTCGTCTCGCGTTTGATTTAATACCAGCCTAAGTGTGAATAAATTCCTGTCACAGCCCATTAAGGAGGCCTTGGAGAGATCTGGCCTGTTATTAATTCTCCACAGCTCCTCTCTTTCTCTCCCGTCTTTTAGTTACTATCTCTCCCACTCTGGCGCTGCTGCTCCTCTCACCCTCCTCACCCTCCTCCTCCTCCGCTCACACTGCACACTGTCTTGCTTTTTTAATACCCCGTTAATTACCGCGTCTGTCCTCTTTATTCAAATGAGAAAGGGAGAAATTAAAAGCAGGGGGATGTTTGTAATTTCAAATAGAAAAGCCATCCACTGTCTGGCTTTGCTCTTCTTCTCTCCTCTCCAGACCTATGCGATGCGAGCTAGCTGCCGGCTCGGCGTGTGTGTAATGAATTCCAGTGGCACTGGCGGTTAGTTTTATCTGAAGAGCAGGCGGGGAGTCTGCAGAGGCCTGATGATAAACAAACGCAACCTCCTAACTGTAATAAGACCGGGAGAGAGGGATGCAGCTTGGTTGGCAGATGCTCTTTCTGTCTCGCTGTGTCTCTTTCGCTACCCTCCTGATGCCCTCCTCTTCGCCGTCTCTCTTCACGCAGTTTGTCGTTACCCCCCTGTTGTGCTCCACTCCCTCTCCCTTTTCTGTCTCCCTTTTCCTCCTTGTACCTTTCTCCCTCTCTTCCATCCCTCCATCACTCCCTTCCCATCCTCCACCTCTATGTTCAGGCTCTAGAATTAGTAGGCTGTGCACAGCAGGTGCCCGTACCTCTGTCTTATTAGCAGCCTCATATGTGGCCCATTAGAGGCTCTCTGTATGCCAAGGGCTTTTTAATTGTTTTGCTGGGGTCAGGGGGGCAGTGTAGCCGCAAAGCTCTTGCGAAGGAGGAATCAAAGCTTTTTTTTTTTTTTTTTTTTTGAGAATACTTGTTTTTCTGGTATTTTGTTGCATTTAGTGTCAAGTGCAACCCCAATTATTTCTGCTTTATTTTACATTGTTTAAAGGCTGTGTAAGCAATTAGAGGTGCAGAGTTTTTTATTATTATACTATTGTCTGACTGTACTGTAGTGTTTAGGACTATTGTTTACATGAACGGAAGGTGTGATAGATGTTGGAGAGCCTTTTTAATTTTGGTCAGGCTGTTTTGTGCGCATGATTTGCCAGATGTGGTGTAGGTAGGTCACTTGTGTAACATAAGTAAAAGGCACAGATCAAGGCAACCTTTATATATTTCTGATGCCTCAGAGACTGCTTTAAAGAGGAAAAAGAAATGTAGGATGCAGACTTGTATACACATCAAACAGAGGTAAGTTCACGTAAAAAAGACCAAAGGTTCCAGTAAAGAGAGATGTTTTTAATTTAGTTTTATAGGAGTCTGGGCCTGGAGCATTCTCAGGTCACCAGGCATCGTCTGGGAGCATAAACGACAAGAAAGAAAAGGCAAAAGTAAGCCAGTGTCTGTACATTTCTGTAGAATTCTTCAGTCCTGTAAAAAATATATATCTCTAAAGGGATTTAAAGATTTCTTTTTCACATACACAAATAATATTTGTTGTGATAATAAATAACATAGTTGGAACAAATAATCAATAAAGCAACATTATGTAATTCTACTTTAAAATGTTTAGAAACAAAGGAAACACTTTATTGTGAAGATTTTTTTTACAGTTTTACTTCTGCTTGACACAAGATTAACTTGTTTTGAGGTAAATGACACACCTTTAAGTGGGTAGCCGTGCTGTAATGAAGATGCAAATCCTTGTTGAGCTGTTGAGTCAAACCGAGTCTAGCCAAGCCAACGTGTATAGAAAAAGAGTGTGTCACAGATTCTGGGAGGATGCTGGCAAGGAGTGGCACCGGTGTCCTGCCAGAACAGGAGCCAGATGAAAAAGCAAAGTAACAGGGATCAGCAGCATTTACTGACATCGTGGCAGAGGCAAAGAGACTGAAGTGGATGTTGAGGGAGGAATCAAAGATGAGAAAAAGTGAGAGTGACTGAGCAAGAGGCCGACAGACAAAAGTAAATGTCGGACCTGCTTTTAGTTCTTGGTGAGATCTTCACAAAATAAAAGGCTGCTAGACAGATGCTGTTCCTGTTGGACTACTCATAATATTAGCCGGCTTACTATAACTTGTGTTGTTACACTTTTTTAAAGTTTGGCAGTGTTAGCAAAGTTGTTGACTTGCTTTTGAATCACATTTTTTTTCCAGCAACATTCCCTCGTTCCAGCTTCACAAATGTCTTGTGTGAGAGTAAACTGATTATCCTCGGCGTTTGGACTGTTAGTTTTACAAAACTAGCAAATTGAATTTGTCACCTCAGATTTTTAGGAAATTTGTGAGGAACTTTTTTTTTTTTTTCTATTTTCTGACATTCTATAGACTAAACTTCAAGGCTTAATCTGATCCTTTGATCATATATAAGTATGAAAAAAAAAGTAGAAATAAAAAAATATGTCTGTCGTTAAGCACATTTCATTAAAACATTTTAACTCTATTTAAGCAGAGAGAATTTCAGAGAGTTACTTACTGAACGAATAAAAGCCACATTGTATTTATTAAACAGCAAGGACTACAAAGGTGTTTTGCTGTTTCTTTTCCAATTGCAGAAAAACTAATTAAGTGAACAGAAAGTTGTTTTACAAATTTAAATTCCTAACTTTACAGGTCAGACATGGGAAATGCAAATGTCCGGCCCCTTGGTACTTTATTTTTTTCAAATCTGACCCTGTAAATAGGTCTGCTTTAGCGTATGCCCTCGATGCTTTCAATCAATATTCTCTTACATGCTGGAGATGATAAAATTATTCTAGCAGGTTACTAGACTCATCAGAATCCAACATATAGAAGTCTTTCATTGATCTTTGCTTGATATTACAAATGTATCCTATAAATCCTACGCAGCAGATAATGGCTGAAACATATTGAGGTGATAGTAGATGTATACTGTAAGTGCTGGGATCGTGGAGTGCCTGAAACATTCCCCCGTCTTCCTCCTCACTTCCAAACACAATCTGGAGTCCAAGTCTCTGAGGAGCAGGTCGGGGTCTCTGGCTTCTCTCCAAGTCTTATCCAAGGATGAACCACCTCCACTGGTGCAGAGTTACATGCTCACCACCGAATGTATCTGCCGTGGCGCTCAGCCAAAGGAGCTGTTTTCAATTCAACTGTGTGCTGTGGAGTTTTCAGTGGAAGCAAGCGTTCTTCTTTTTAAACTCAATGATTCTCACCAAAACACATGGTAGTTTTAACAAGTGTGTTGAAATGCCATACGCCGTATGACTTGCTAGTCCGGCGAAAAGAATGCCACCTCTGATTTGGTGCAAAATCTTCACTCTGTCCTCGTCTTTGTCCACTGAGGAAAACCATCGCCATTATTTACTGTACGGGGTTTTTTTTTCTCAGTGTCTTTTGCTTTCTCTCACGTTGTGTTTGGGTGTGATTCTGCCACACTCAGCTTTTGGTGCAGAACAATGTCAACCTAAAAACAAAGGAAAATATTTTGCTACCATCCTCCATCCACCGTCTGATGGGTTGCATCACCTCCTTGAAGAAAAAGCTATGAAGATCACTGGTTTTGGCATGTTATCACTGAAGTATTCATTACAGTGTAGATATAGGTGCCTGTGCAAGGGAGAAAAAACAGCAGCTGCACCCCCACTATTAGACTTGGAGAAGCAAATGTCTGCTTCTGCACCCCCATTTTTTTTATCACACAACTTTGCTGCTCTTGAAGATTCGAGCAACAAAAGACAAAATCTTTTTTTTGAACCATTTTCTCTTTATTCCCACGGTGTTCTCCCACTAAAACAGCTCAGTTGACCTTGGCTTGTGATGAGTTGAGACGACAAAGTCTTAAATGTTACGTTTGAACAGATGTACATTTTATCCTCTATCTGGATTATATTGATGCCGAATTGACAAGAATACTGTTGACATGTGATGTCTTTTGTTTTGTGTTTCTAGAGTTATGTGTTGTTATGGACCCTTAAGGAATTGTCAGTATTTCATATTTTTTAAAGGGAGTTTGGTGTAATGTTTCTCCTAAATCATGAAATGAGTTCCACTTTAATTCATGCTGCTGGTACATATATATTTTTAATTTTTTTGTCAGTGCAACAGAAACACTAGGCAACTGCTCAAGTATGATAAGGTTGTTAGACATCGACTGCTGTTAATTATTGGTTTGATCAACAGTATAATGTGTGTATTGATTACTGATAGTGGCTGATCAGGCTAATTATCATCTAATTGCATTAAGTTTCTAACAGCAGTGAGCAGTAAATGTTTGTCTTTTGTGTGCGTTGATCTGTCACTCACTGCCAATAGTGCAGAACACAATGAGAAGCTGCACTCTATAGGGAGAGAGCTTACAGTTTAATATGATTATGATGATCATTACCAATAAACACAGCATTGACCCCTTTCAAAATAAAGGTCTCATAACAGTTTAATGCTTAGCAAATTGCTGTTGACTGTCTTTGCTAGATTTTTAAGTTTTAGTATTTCCATGATGGCCTTGAAGGCCACATGAAACCTTTCAGTGGGCCGCATCTCAACAGGTAACCTATCTCTAAGGTAACAAAAACACAACAGTTCTTATTTTCAGGTCATTGTACATTAATGAAAACACACATAAATATTATATTGCATATCTGCCATATTCTGCAAATCAATCTGCGTAAATCTAACACACTGAACCTTAAAAACATGAAACAAACTGAAATGTTATATTCGTTGTATACATTGTTTTTTAGTGTTTGAGGTTCATCTGGTGCTCTTTTTAGTACATAATTTTGTTGCACCTTCTTCTGCTGCACTGATATAATAGAAGTCATTCTTATTTATTTTAAGAATGTATACTTGAAATTTGGTTAAAATTTGCACTACTTTTCATAGAAACTAAAATACATGCCTTTACCCCATCAGTAAATTAGATTGTTGTTGTCTTTACAGACAGAAAATGGAAGAAAAGAAAATAGTTGCACACACCAAACCATCTGAGATGTAATGTTTGAAGACTTTATTATGTGTAGCTGCCTGTCAGTGATCTGAGCTAGTCACTAGATCACTGCCATGCCACAGGATTGGCTGGATGAAAAAGCTAACAGTTACTTGTTTTGCAAACTGTATGGTGGGTTATAGGCAGTAGTGTAGTTTAGGTGCGTAGTTTAAATCAAACAAACTGTACAGTTTTAAGATTCACCGTTCAGCTGAATATGGCAGCTACAGTCAGAACCATGAAAAGAGTGAAGAATAAACAACAGCAGGCTTTCTGGTGTGCTGTGTGAGGGATGTGAATGGTCTGATAGGGTGCATTTGTTGCCAGATTTAGCTGCGGTCAGTGTTTGTTGTCATGAGTTGATTGAGGATCTGTGAGTGCTGTGACTGCCAAAGGGCGTGTTACATCACCTGAAAGCCCACTATGTTTTTTTCTTTTTTGCTCCAAACCTTGTCATCACTTTTTCAGTCTACTTTTTTATGTAGTAAAGCGAAAGCTGCTTGCTCAGGTGCTGACAGAAATGTTTACATCTGAACTTGAGAAACTGCTTGTGTGTACGTGAAGAGTCTGTTAGAGTTTTGACGGAGGACGAAGCACGAGTAACATGCTCGTTCTCCTTGCGCTCAGTAAACAACACCTCCTGCGTGTTTATTGGAGGCCTTAAATTGGAATTACCTTACATTTTATCTTTCCAGAAATCTGCCAGCCCGTCTCTTTTTCTCCTACCCACCCCGCTGCCTACTGCTGCCTTCACTCTTAAAACGATAGAGGTAATTAGATCCAATATTACTTCGTTGGAGTGGTGCCATAGGGGAGCTGATTTTAAGTGCTTGTGAGTGATTGTACCAATTTAACACATCACTGAGTCACAAGATGCTTTTGACGTCTGAAGAACTGTTGTTGGCACCTGAAGAACATTTAAATCAAAGGTTTTCTCAACCTCGTAGGAACCCTCCACTGGCCATTTAAAAACCCTTGAAGTATCATGTTTACTCAGAGTGTGAGAGGAGGTGTTCAGCCTGGCCTCAGATGATTTAAGCTCCTGACAGACATCTGAGAGAGATGAAAGAAAGACGTCCTGTCTGCTCCGAGATTGAGACGACGGGATATCGCTCTGCAGACGCCGGCTTCGAGCTCTCAATGCTCGCACACGGGCGCGCGTATGCAAGCTCGCATGAACAAGTGCACAGGACACACGCAATCATACCTGCAGCACTCACAAATGCACACACTTAGAAACAAATGTGTGCACGCTCGTAACGCTCCCACATCATCTGCTCCGGTCTACAAATCAGCCCTCCAAGCAAGCCGTCAAGTGGCAGCCACTCACAACTGCTCTCAGACTGCTTTCCTCTTTAGTCCCTGCCATAAGCTAGCTAGTTAGCAGCGCAGATGTCAAGAAGGGAAGACCTCTAATTAAACATAGTGAGCAGGAAGCCTCAGCTGTTTGACACTGTTTAATGCTGACTGATGGAGAGTTGAACTTGTAACAAGAGCTCGGCTGATATACAGTATATCTGAAGGCTGATGTTATTGGCAGATATCAAGTTCAGACAGTGATATTGGTGTTGTAGCACATGTTGGGAGTAGGGCTGTCAAAATATCAGATTTTCACTCATTACATGATTATTATGTCCCAGAGAATTCACAGTGACTTTATAGCATTATCTATCTTCTATATAAACTTTGTTTATTGTGCATTTTCGCTCATTTTTGGCAAATAAGTTACACTCAAAATATCTAGTACATTGTAGGGAGGCAGAGAGAGAGTCTGTAGCCATAACTGTACAAAAGTGAAAAGTGCAGTCACGCTTAATGGTTAGTGACAAGGTGTGCCTGTGTAGTGTTGGGGGAAGAAGACAAAGCAAGAGCAGAAAAAAACTGATCTCTGTATTATCAATATAGGTGAGCTGCAACACCCCTACTTACGAGATATGCAAATAGAAATTGTAGTACGGCTGCATTTTTAGGCATTTTAACCTTGTTGTTCTCTTTTTATTGAGAACAGTTTAAAGGGAGGAAGTTGGTGCCATAGATGGTATAATGAATAAATGATTCCCTATTCAATCTGTGGTTGAGGCTCAGTGTGCTCAGCTCTGGATGAGTTCTGTGCCGCTGAGTAAGAGAGCATCGCCGAGCAGCGCCTGTCACTCTGCAGACCATTAAATGAGCAAAGTAAAATGACAAAAATCACCCCCTTAAATCGGTGATAGACAACATATTTGTCCGATCACCCAACCCTACTGTCATCTTTGATAGTAAAGTTTGGTATTCAACTTAATATCGCCACTCTGACTTTGGTTGATTTGAAGCTTTTTGCAAATTATAAACTGCTGTGATTATGATTTTATGTTATTTTCCTTATTTATTTATTTAATTTTTTTTTTTTTTTTTTTTTTTTTTTTTTCCTTATTTATATTGATTTGATTTGATCTATTTATTTATTTTCTTGCCAGGGTTGGGGATATTATACTTATTTTCTTTGTTGAAATGTCATTGTTCAGATTTAATGCTTGAAAACTTAATAAAAAAACAATTAAAAAAAAAAAAAATATCGCCACTCTTGCAAAATACTTCCATGTTGAAAATTAAATAAATCTTTGATGTAACAATAGAACATTGGCAGATTGATTAATTGATCCTTGAATACTTTTGACTAACTTACAGCACACACTGACAAATTTATTGCTTCAATTGACTACATTTACCATAAACTCTGATTGGACTTCCACATAAAAAAGTGGTGAATCTTCCCTTTAAGGTATCATGCATATGCAATTAGTGCATTTTAAAACCCAGAAGGTTGTGATTTGAATTTCATTCCCCTTATCAGTTGTCAAGCTGCTGTAGCTAATCTGCTGCTGTGTACAAATTAACCCTTTTGCGCCCCTGAACTAAGTATGAACTTGGATACAAACTCAGGCACGAGAGCTTATTGTATGTTCTCAGGTCTGCATAAAAAAGAGACTTACAGTAACGTGTGACTTCTGCAGTGAAATAGACGTTTTCTTGGTTTAATGTGTCACTCAGTTCCTACCCAGTAACACAGATGTATTCCCTGGATTTTGCGCTGATGTGCAATTTTGCTGACGTTTAAGTCGCTTGCATGGCTGCCCATCATTGGCTTTAAAGCAACAGCACTCCAACCTTCTTGCCCCTCATTTATTATCACTGGGAACCAAATCACAAAGGAAAGCACAATCGATGGGGCTACCTGGCAGAGACTCAAGTGCTTAGGAGAGAGCGAGGGGGCGCCTAGCCTCAGATACCTCTAAAAGGATAAATCGATTGCAACCGTTCTGCAACAGTCGGCTGACACAGCAGGCTTTCCACCTCAGTGCTGAGGACGTATTGAAAGAACCCCGTTGGTAGGTGTATGCAAGGATGACAACACGACTATTGTATTTCTGCCACCCCTGGAAGAGAGGGCTTTTATCTGCCTTCAAAATCCCTTTAAAGGGCTTCATTCCCTTGGGAAAGCCCATGCCAAACACAGAACACACTGGCACTTAAACCTTCCCGTTGAGAAAAAGCCATAAAGTTTATAAAGTCAATTAAGGCTTTTTTAACTGATGTCAGGCAAATTAAAGCTGCTTGGCCCGGCTCCCCGTGGGTATACTGTCAGATGGTAAACCAGGGCCCACTTAACGTCACAGGGTTCCCCAGGCAGGGCACAGAGCAGTAAGCGGCTTACTTACCCCCAACTCACTCGTGCTTTTTACGAGTTTCATCCGAGTGGGCAGTGACATTTCACTTGGGTGGAACATTTTTAGCACGCACGCTCTCAAAGTTGTGATGAAGTGCAATCTAGGAACACTCATGATAAACTTAACCACGTTCCAGATCGTATCTGTTCATTTAAAATTAACAGCTGCAGACATTACATAGTGTGAAGAGATTTGTGTTAAGTTGCATATATGTTGCTCGCATTTTTGCAGCCAGTATTTAAACGCGTTTGACCAAGATCAGTCAGGAACAAAGATAATCACCACTTGGAGCCTGGATTTTATTTGTATAGCATAATGTGAAATTGCCATTTAGTGGAGGTAATACGATTTCCAGAGCTTGCACATGACTTTATCAATCTCACAATTGAGGGTATGCATTTTATGTCACTATCCCACTGGGATGTGCTCCCTCAGTTGGACTGAGTGGTGAAACATCCTGCAACATGGCTGCCTTTAGTAGGGTGAAACCGGGAGCAACACTTAAGACTATCTGTGTAAATTAAAGGCAGGTGGACTCGACAGTGATCCTTGCAACTTACCAAAGACAAAGTGGTTCATGGACACTGATGTGGCCAGGAATCAGGTTTTCTGTAATTTATATGTACCTGATTTAAACGGTGGGGAAATGCACAAAGCTAAAAAGGCACGTTGCTCTGTAGTGGCAGGATTTGTCGGCAAAATGAATGTAATGAGAACATTAAAGCATATCATGATATACAGTCTCTCAAAGTGTCTGATTCAACTTTTGCTATTGCAATAAATCGTAATATGAAACCACAATACATATTGAATCAGCACCTATGTATCGTGATACTATCGAGTTGGAGGATAAGTGTATTTTCCCAGACCAACATTTTTCCACAATATTTAAAATATTTTACACTTTTGTATTTAAGTGATGAAGGGCGGGATGATTTGATCCTCACGCAGACCAGTATGTGGATTGTATGAACATGGATCCAGTAGTTTCGGATGTTAGTTTATTGAGTCTGAGCTCTTACAGAAGACACGCTCGTTACTAAAAATGTTGGCCCCCGGAGTTTGGTTTGTCCTAATTCTTCTGCCTAGTAGGGAGTTGCATTTCGTTGAGGACATTTTTCATTCTTGCATAATTTAGGGGCTCGCTGATTTCTGGAGAAGCACCTTTCCACACAGCTGAGGCTTCTCTCCAAGTTTTTGTCACACTTATTATAAACCGCAGCATTTAATTAAATTTGACTCGCGTTTCTGCCAAGAATCTCTATCTCGCAGTCAGAGGACAGCAAGGAGTTTCGCTTCAGCCTCTGCAAACCATGTGAGAAGACAGAAACTGTTTTTGTTCATGATAATGTAAGGTATGTTAAAGAGAGTGTGTGGATGATGGTGGAGGTTTCAGTTACCACTGGCAGTGATAATACAGGAGATACAGTCACATGATTTCATCTCCTTAAAGGTTGTTTCTTATAAAATCTTATCTAATCTGAATCATTTCAAATCTTTTTTTAATTGCATTTTTTTGGAGATTATTTAACATACATACATACAGCAGTATTTAAAATAATACAAATCTTTCTTTCTTTTTCGGTTCTCTGTTTGGTACAGGTTATGATGTGTGTCTCAGTATCATACCCAAACCACAGACTCTGCCGTGCTGAGAGTATTAGGACTTTAATCACATATTTTGTCGCTGCTGCATGACATTAATCAACCCTGTCCTGACCAATTTCTCCATTTTCTGCAAGGGGAAGCTGCCGCAGAATCCATACAAGCTAAAGTTAAGCTAACAGCATGGAAAACCACTTAATCACTCAGCAGGTGGAGCACTCGTCCTTCTCAAGATAACGAAAAACTTCTTACTTTAACATAATGGATATCAGGTCAGGGTTCAGCAGTAAAGATAGTTCAACCCCACATCACAAATACATAGTTTTTCCCAGCCAGTAGTGCTATTTATCCATCTAGATTGTTTTGGTGTGAGTTGCTGGGTTTTTGAGATATCAGCTGTATGATGTAGATGTTCAAAGTGCCAAAAAATACATGTCAATAATTCAACTCCAGTGTCTCTTTCCAGAGATCATGATCCAGTTACTCAAGAAAAATACACACACTTTGTTGTGGAGGAGGAACTAGTAGAAAGAAAGTAGTTCCTTAGGTATAACTTAGGTATTACCAAGTACTGATCCATGTTAAATCAATCTGGGTATGAGAGTGACTTACAGTAATGAGAGAAAGCAAGAGAGCAACGTTACCTCTGGTTTGTAGCTTGTTCAAGTCACAGTGAGTCAGTATAACAAGGTGAAAACAGTTCCTAATGTGGTTAAACTTATCAACACAGCAGCAATATTCAAGACTGGCGAGGGCAATACATCTAAACATACAAGATATGCTGCATCCTGAAGTTCCATATCAACATGATCTTTAGTGCGTTAAAACAGTATATGGGTTTTATTCTAATTTATTAGTTATTATTTATTATTTTATTAGTGAACAATACCTGATACTCAACCCTACTCCTTAGAAACTTGATCAGCTCAGAAAAAACCCCCTGATGTGTTCAATTCTTTTCTAGAGTTGCTAGACTGACTAGCCCGATGTGGTGGTGGTCAACCATGTTCACTCTTTTTCAATAAAAGATTCATTGCAAAGCTTAAAGAATTAAAGAACCCAGGTGTCTTAAGAACTTCGCACCTCCATCTTTTCCTCCTCCTCTCCTCTCCTCTCCTCTCCTCTCCTCTCCTCTCCTCTCCTCTCCTCTCCTCTCCTCTCTAATCCCTTCTCCTCACTCACAGACACTTACACTTGTAATTCCCAGCCAGATCCGACGGAGTCAAAGCTGCGATTTGAGTCGCCAGCGACAGGGCGGATTAGCAGGAGGAATCCTGAGTGAAGGCACGTTTTCGCTCCACTTCCTATATTCCCCATCTCTTCCCCTGCTTGCGTGTGTGTATATTTCAATCTAAGTCGTTTCTCCCTCGCCATTATCTCAAAGCCCCTCATCAAAAAGCAACGCTAGGGTGCTTAATGTGCTCTGAGTGCACGGTGGTCATGTTTTTAATCGTAGATGAAAACGGGTTAAATGCCTAAAAAGCAGATGAATACCTCATCTTATTCATATAATAATATAATTACAAGATTAACTTGATTTTTCTAGAATGTTTAATGGATCAAAAAAAGCCTCCCCAGTCAGCTTTAATGTGACAATAATGCAACAGAATTAATTAATATAGAGATGCCAATTATCAAGCTTGATAAGCCTTGAGACGCCCCGTTGTTTGATGGCCTACATTTGACAAATCCCAAGTGTTTACCGATTACGTTGTTGTGCTGAGTTGTTGCATCTGATGTGTCACTGAACGACTCACGAGCAGCGATGCATTAAAGTTGGAAAAATCCATTCACTTTCAATTGAAAACAATCTCCTGCAGGCCTGTGATGTTAATGTATGAATATATATTTTGTGACTAATGGACTTCAGGTCAGGGAATGTCTTTTGGTGGCCTGGGCTGGAATCTGTCTTGACATGACACACAGAGATACTGTAGTTAGAGCTTCTCTTGTGGCAAAGTTTCACTGGAGCAGATGAAAAATTCAGCCTTTTTTTCCCCCCCTCCTCCTCCTTTCACTTCTGTCTTTCACCCTTCGACTGAGGACAGCTTCTTTGATCTGATTTGGACGAAAGGGAGAACGGGAGCATGGTGAAGGGAATCTGAGGAAGGCAGACGAGGAAGGGCGGGAGAGACGGAGCGACAGCCCTTCATCCATTTCATTTAAACAAACTGTCATCTGTCCTGATAGCTACGAGCCCTTCGCCCCTCTCTCCTATTGTTCTGCTTTTAAAGGCGTCAGCTAATGATGGAGCTGCTGTCCTCCACTTGTACGTCTAATCATTTCATCTTCATCTGGTTATTTTATCACAGAGATCCAAACTGATAGGGTTGTTTTAAAATTGATGGGGGGGAAAAAAAAGCATCAGACACTGTCAGGATGAAAGCTGCAGATACTAATGAGTTACACTCCTCTGCCTCTCACTCAGATTTTTCTTCAAGGAGGACAAAGAAAGAAATGAGACTTTTACACTTAATGTAGTTGAATCATTGCCCTTCGTCAGTCAGTGTTCATTTCATCGACAGGATGAAACCGATAGAAGTTTACAAAAATGCCCAATGAGGAATCACAAATATAATTTTATATTCGCTGGTGCACTTACTAAAAAAATCCTTTTGAACGTGTGCTGGTGATTAACTGATGAGAGAAGATGAAACGAGTTGGTAAACAAGTTTCATTTCTTGTTTTTAAGTTGTGTCATTGTGCATCGTGTTATGCAACAGCATGGCAGGTTATAAACATAACTGAGTCTCTGAATCACCACAAACCATAAAACTAACTGTGATGGAAGCAGAGAGGAGCGACAGAAACTGAGTGCAGGTGACGCGCTGCAAGCCGTTTCACCAGAGCGCACAGCGGAGCGCACAGGGCAGGTGACGCTTGCTTGTTTTCTTGTTTTTGTCTAATTTTTTGAGACCAGTAACATGTCTTATTGCTCTCGCCAAATTCTTTTGGAAAAACTGTAATTTTAACATCATCAGCATCAATAACAATCGACAGGAATAAAATAAGACTCACCAAAAAAGTCTGAGTTCATCTTTTTGCTGTTCCAGCAATCACCAACTCTGGTTTGGTCGAACCCTTTAAAAGGCATTAAAACACAAGTCTTCTTGGTAAAACATAGTAATGAAGGCAGGAGTTAAGTGGAGGGCAATGAACTTCAAAATGGAACAAATCATCAGATATAATATTTATATTGTAAAGCAATATTGAAAAAATTCTTACTTGGGACACCCCGGCATTTTTTGCTTCATTCAAATGGTTGATTACCGATCAAAACAGAAATAAGACAAATCAATGGATCAAAATCAACATTTCCAGTACATGTTGTAAGACGGCACTGCGTATCTTCTTAAACAAGGATTTGAAAAATGTAAATGACAGTTGTCAGGGCATAAAACCAATCATTGGTTCATCTGTACAAATTAAGACTCTGTAGTCTTTAGGCTGAAAAAAATAGGCTTAAATTGAATCAAATTGAGTCAAATATAACTAATAGATAAAATACAGATACCACAATCTAAAGTATCTGTTGATTTCTGCACTAATCTGAAACCATCATTTCCTTCTTAAACACATTTCCATGGATGCAGTTTGCCATAGAAATAAACAAATATTCTACTTCCATGATGGAGGAAACACATGACCCACAACATGACTCAGTTCCACACTGCTGTTGCTTCTTTCTTTACAAACTTTTATCTTTTGCTGGTCAGCGCCATTCAAACATTCAACATGAGATTTAAATAAATTGCACTCGACTGTTTTGCTTTTTTTTTTTTATCCACACAGCTGACATGATGACGCACTGCTGACAGGTTTCACTCACTGTTCATGTGACACATGCTGCTCATCTCGTGACAGTTCTCTCTCTCTACAACATTATACTCAAAGTTTAGTTAAACATGTATGTGATACTTTAGGATCTTACTGAATTGTACTTTTTCCTCAGTAATATTAGCCTGTATCAGACTGATACTGAGTATTGGATCGGCACATCCCTGCTATATAATATAGTTTTATAGAGCCATTTTATTCTTTAAAGTAAATCTCTAAGGTGTTTAAGATCTGGCTGCAACTAAAGATTATTTGTATTGCAATTATTTTCTTTAAAAATATCAGAAAATAGTGATTAAGACGTAAGATGAAGACAGGTTAATAAATAACTTATGAAAATTGTTGGTGATTGATTTTCTGTCTGTTGAATCAACTAGTCATTTGAGCTCCACATCTGGGGATGATGACTTCTGGTAACCCGCAGCTTCACAAGTTTTAAAAACTAAAGACATTTGGGTCAAACTGCAGTGCCACTCCAGTGACGCTCAGTTCATAAAAAAAAAAAATAAATCAGCTCTTACTGGATATGAATCAGGCATAAATTACAGCAAAGACAGCTACTCTGACACGTCCATCAGGCTTAGTTAAAGTTACAGCGACTGGAATCGGATTTGTTTTTAACCCTGCCCCCCCTCCACCCCCCACCCCCGACCTCCCTCCGCCCCTCCACTGCCAAAATGTTTAATCTCCGGAGATGACAGGTTGCCAAAACTCTGTCCAATAAACAAACTTCCTATGAGTCCATGTGACTTTTGTTTACATGAACTGCTTTGCTTGGAACTAGACTGTGTTGGGAAAAACAGATCTCACCCTCGGCTCGTCCTCTGCCCAGATGTGCTGTAAGAGCACCTGAGAGCTTCCTGTGGTTGGACTCCGTTAGTTTACATGACCTTCTCTGATCACACACACACGCACACGCACACACACACACACACACACACACACACTAGTACTCCATGTAAGGGACTGATTATGATCTTGTTTTTGTGGAGGACAACATGAGGTTGAAACTGTGAATCACTTCCTAAGTAGAAGTGGAAACATTCATGTTCCATCCTTTTTGAGGTTTGTGCAGATTTTAGTCATATTTTGTTGGTTTGGATGAATCAACTTGATAAATGTAACACATGTTGGCTGGTTCAAGTTGTAGGGTTTTGTGTATAGAGAAGATTTTCTGCATTTCCCTTAATGGATATTTGAAAATATCATAATGTCCAATATCATATCTTAATAATTAAATTTTTTTTGCCGTTTTGTGTTGTTTTAAGTCAAAGTTTCCTTATCGAACAAATGCATCTGCTAGATCTCGGGGATAACCAGGAGCTGAATGTAACAAGCAATGTCTTAAAATCAATTCTGAAAGCCAGGATGGGAGAGATGCAGTCATGTTTCTTGTACCAGGTCAGAATCTGGGCAGCAGAGTTTCGGATGAGCTAGTTTTTATGAGCCATGTTCTATTTCGTGGCCACATGTGGAAGGAGAGGATGAGGCAATTTGGTTGCAACTTGCAAGCTCGCCACTAGATGGCATATACCTGTGATTATTTTGACTGATATTGCTATATGATTTGCCATATATATATATATATATATATATATATATATATATATGTATATACTGTGATGTGATTTTTTTTTTTTTTTTTGCTAGAATCTGTACCTCATGAAAATGTTTTTTTTAAGTTTGTAGAATTTGATTTGTAGGACAGGACATCTCTGCCTCACAGCATCAGTAATTTAAAAGTTTTTTGACACACATTTTGGCTTCAACAAATATCACACCATATTGCAATTAATTGTGCAGCCCTAAAGATATGTACCCAAAAGACTGAACCTGTGCATCGCTAACAGACACAAGCTCACAAAGAAACAGACCCTCACTTATCCCTTCATACACAGACCCACACATCAGACCATAAACACTTGCTCATCTGCACACACTCATATACACACTGTCATACACGCTCACTTCAGCTCTCTGCATCTAACTGCACCTCGTCTGTGAGTGCCAATCTCCATTTCCACCCCATTTCGTGTCACCGTGCTTTTCCACTCTCTCCTCCGCCGGTCGGCCGACGTCTGCCAGCATTTCCAGGTTATAGGAAGCAGGTAGGCAGTCTGACAGTCTGCAGGAGGCCTTCGGAGACAGGGGCTCAGACAGCGCTTCCTTGTTTACTTTCATGAGTTGTTGACTGGCCACCCTGCCGCGGCTGATGCAGTGTCAGAGCGTGTCAGAGGAGGCCTACTGCGGATTGAAAAGGCATCAAAACATTATTGTGGGGCCCGGCCGTTGAGTGGCAGGGCAAGAAATGAGGGAGTGCATCCGCTGGAGTCCTGTAGAGGTGTCTTTCTGTGTGTGTGTGTGTGAGTGTGTGTGTTGCACTTCAGACGAAAAAAGAGATGGTTCAGAGCTCCATCTCTCTGGTTTGTTCTCTGTAGTATACCCTTTTACCAAACATTAGATTATAGGTGTGAAGGATTAGAGCTGCGCTAATTATGAGGTTATGAATGGAATTATGTCTCCCTGAGGTTGCAGAATAATTTCTGTGATAATAGCAGTCTTGTTATTCATATATCAAGATATGCCAGCGAGCCTTTTTGTAATGAATGTGCTGTGAAGGCGTCGCTGCCTCCGTAGTCTTATTTCCACTGTGAAAAATGTGGAATTTCATGTTGGGTTTCAAAGAAAGCAGAGAGTAGGTTTTTTTCATGGAAGAATCTGGATTCAAAAGTAGCAAATTTTTGTCTTTGATGCCAAATCTGTCCGTTTATGCTTCAGCATGGAGATGAAAAATGTATCTGTGATGCAGCTCTTTTTTTTTTAAGCTTCATGCAAAGAAAGTAAAAAAAAAAAAAAAAAAAAGTGCTGTTAAAAAAAAAAGTATCCATGTTGTATTCTTTGTTTAAAAAAGTGTTTGAGTGAAATTACAAAGGCTCGTGGTGTCGTCTCATTAATACTGAGGAGATGACTGAGTTATTTCAAGACTCGCTCGTCACAGTAATGAGGCACATCCCATGTAGCACACACACACACACACACACACACACACACACACACACACACACACACATCTGTGCACACATCTGTACACACTGAAGCAAAGTGGAAGAGGGAGAGACGCACTCTGAGGAATAAAGGTGCTAACTAGAACCATATAGGGTTCTTTGCTTTGTCCCCATAGAACATCTTTTAGTTCCTGTAAAATCCTTTATAGAAGTTCAACCTGAAAGCCTCTCATATGGTTCTACCCAGAAACAAACATAACAACAGTTATACCAAGAACCATCTGTGAAAGGTTCTACCCAGAGGTTCTACCTTTCTGGGGTGTAATGGTTACACCCAGAATCCTCTCTAGGGGTTCTATCCAGAACCTTTCCAACGTCCAAGGGTTTATATTGCAAGGGTTTCATGTAGAAGTCATCCTTGGGGTTCTGCTGAGAACCTCTTTATATTCCAAAGGTTTAATCTAGAACTCACCCAGGCGGTTCAGACAAAAATCCTTCTTTAAAAGGGTTTTACCTCTAACCCGCCTGTCCTCAGAGGGTTCTCCATCAATATTTAAAAGTACCATTTGAAACATGGGGGAACGTGAATATTTGAGGTGAAGATCTTTTTACACCCAGGCCTTTAAGAACAATCTTTTAAGAACTTTTTCCTCCATAAAGGGTTCTTTTGATGAAAGTGATTCTTAATGGAACCCGAATCCTTACAAAGAACCCTTTTCTCCAGAAAAGGGTTCTTCAAAGGCTGTGGGTAGAACCTCAGGCCTTAAGGAAGAACAAATTTTTAAACCATTATTTCTAAGAGTGCACAAAGTGGGAGAAAGAGGAGAGAGAAAAGAGCTTGAGAAGCGTTGAGAGCCTCCCAGAGAGAGAACGGGAGACTGGAACGCTTCCAAATGTTCCACTCTTGAATATCTTCAAGGACAATCAGCTAAACAGTTGATATTAAGAGAGCTGTGTGAAATCGATTGCTCAAGGTGTTATCTGCGCCGCAAAAATGGCTGGTAATTAGTCATGGCTAAAGGAGTGTTACCGAGAGAGTGAGATGGATTTAATCTTAATAGATTTCACTGCACTGCAGATACAGTAGCTCCTGAGTGAAAGAGCTCTCCTCTCTCTTTCCCTCTCTGGCTATCTATCAGAGGAAAAGCAGCTGAGTAAGTGGCTGTGATGTACCGCTGTTGCTAAATTTGCCTTCAAATGTAGATGTTTTGCCCGAGTTACTCGTTCAAAGGCAGCACACATTTGGCGG
Source organism: Lutjanus erythropterus (assembly GCF_056507025.1). Classification (NCBI taxonomy): domain Eukaryota; kingdom Metazoa; phylum Chordata; class Actinopteri; order Lutjaniformes; family Lutjanidae; genus Lutjanus; species Lutjanus erythropterus. Next base: position 33,194,934 of record NC_139332.1, read on the forward strand.
CTGTACCTGCTTTTATTCTGACTCTTCAGCAGCAGCAGCAGCAGCAGCTCGAGAGCCATTATTTGTTTATGTATAAAGCCTGTGCAATGAGGTACTTCAGTCCACGGCAGCTGTTGACTTAGAGATCTTGGTGGAGCATTCAGAGGCAATCAGCGGACAAAGCCCTCGGTGACTGACGGGGAGATTGGGCTGTTTGCTCCTCTGTTATGTACCTGTACGACCCTGCAGCTGGGCCAGATGTGTTAGTTTAGCGATTAGCTGAGGCTACGACTGATGAAGTCAACTGAAGCAGGTGGGAAAACTTTGTCTGTTGTGTGCTGGAGGAAGAAATACTTGAAGTTAAATGTCTCTTTCAAACTTTTATTAATCCTTGCCTCATATAAAATATGAGTTAGGGCTGAACAACTAATCAAAGTTTTATTGAAATTGCATTATGGTCTGCTGCAATTTTGAAATTGAAGGATGCACAACATTTGTTAAAGGTGAAATGTGTGTCAGAATACCATTTTAAATTAAATATTGTGGTGCTGCAGAAGTATCCTGGCCAATCATGTTCCAATTAGATATTTTCTTCAAAATGGTTCAGCCCTGCTATGAGTGTACTTTTAATGGATGAGACAGGTATTATTTTATAGTTTTCTTATTACCAACAAATCCTATGAAAATACCAAACCAGCAATTTGTTAGTATGTCTCTCTTCTTTGACTAATGCACCCTGTCTTTGGCACTCAACCCAAGGCTTATTTATTTCATAAGCCCCTCTCGCCGTACATCAGAAGTGCGTATGCCCCGATGGCCTACGCAACCCTGCATGTTTTTATCACCAAAGTTGGACACATAACAGCTCATGAAACCAACGCAGATTGGCAGCGTTTTAATTTCAAAAATGGAAATAACGATGAGTGTAGACTGTGACAGAATAAACTGGTATATAACCACTCAGCTGGATCAACATGTGACCACATTCAGCACATACATGGACGTTAACCTGCAAGCAGACCAGGTTGCTGCTGCTAGCTCTGCTAACATTAGCCACACTGTGTAGCAGGCTGGCAGCTAGTGTTCAACATTATCAATTGATGAATTATGCTCAATTTTAACATCTTTCTGAGTGTTTTTCTTACTGTTAGACTAGTCGACTAGTCTGAATTAAATTTTGTGCTTAATTGACAGGGAAATTAATCACCAGGAACATCCCTAGTGAGAGTATTATAAATGACTGTAGTGTTCTGGTGTCTCCTAAGACTTGAAATGCATTAATCTGCTGCTCCAACTAGACTTCCTGGACTGTGTTCAATACAAACGCAGCCTCATTTTCCACACAGGACTGTTTTCAGTCTCCCTGCCATGTATAGCATCATACAGGTGCAAGTGTGGCTGCAGACACTAAAAATGGCCTTAAACAACTGGACACTGTAGTTTATAGCAGATGTTGCTTGAACAAGAGTAAATAGTGAATCTGCTGGGGACTATTTTCAGCTGCAGATTAATACACATTTGGTGGAGTGTTTATGGATGCAGGACGGGCCTCCAAATAAAATGCAGCGGTCATAATGAAGGAACATGTCGACATGATGCAACAGTGTGACAAATCCGTGTGTTTTTTTTGTATGTTTTCGGACATCAGCGTGGAGCTCTGTGCACAAAGGAATATCAGGCTTTGGCAGCACAGACAGTACTTGTTAGTGGATCGGTTCATCATAGGTTTTGTTGAAAACGGGACCAAAAAAAGTTCGTATTGATTAGTTAATTGTGACACTCACACTAAGAATCATTCTTTAGTCTTGCTACACCTGCTGAAAGCTATGGGCAAACAAGGGAAGACCCAAACATGTTCTATGCAGTAATGTAGTAGGTGGCACCTGTTCCATGTTTCTATCAGCTCAGGGATCCACGACCTGTAAAACGTTGGAGAACCCTGGCTTAGATTGTTTTCAGGATGACTTGGATGCTTTAATGCTAAACTTGAAGAAGGGGCGCTGCATCTTGTTTCTCACAGGACTTCCTGCTGGGCAAAAACCTCGCCGCTCCATTTTCTCATGCCAGCAGCAAAACAGCTCAGTCATTAGGAACGAGATTACATCTGGAAACAGTTTTTTCCTCAGTAATACGACAAAGTAAATTATACTTTATAAGAACTTACAGTGGTATGGGAAGTGTGAAGTTTGTGTTGTGTTGATGGCAGGATGGTTAAGAACTGCTGATGGGAAAAACTTATTTAGAAGAACAGTGTAGCACCTCGGTTCTGACTTTCAATACCAGTGAATGAATTATTTGTTTTCTGCTGAAAATATAATTGCTTTGTTTTAAATGTAATTATTTTAATTGTTTGTTTTGTCAGTTGTTTGACCTTTTAATCTTTTTTAAACTTGTAGTTTAATTGTTTCAGCTGACAAACAGTTTCCTTTAGGCAGCTGACACACTCTGACAGTCATATATGTTGGGGTTTTTTTCTAAAAATGTGCTTTTTTTCTCTCTTTTTGTCATTTTTTTCCTGCAGAAACTCAAGCAGAAGAATCAGCAGCTGAAGCAGATTATGGACCAACTCCGCAACCTCATCTGGGAGATCAACTCCATGCTGGCTGTCAGAAGCTGAGCCACACACACACTCAAACACACACACACACACACACACACACACACACACACACACACTCACACTTACACACAGGCTCATACATTTACCACAAGTAATGGACAAGAAGCTACGGTCGTTAACTGGACGTGTGACAGGGTACCACAGACTGGCTGAGGCTGCACTTTACAGACGAAATGGGGACTTTGGCAATATCATCCCTCGAGAAGACGTGAGACAATAGAAGGAAAGGAGACGAATGAAGACACACACAGAGACAGAGCGAGGTGAGGAGACTCTGGGTGACATCAGTGTGGGCGATGGCAGAAAATATTCTGTCTACCTCGATATTCTACATTTCAATCAGCATTACGACTGAATCAATCTGAAGAGTTGATATATTATGTTTTATCTATTTGTAGGTACTAGTTCAATAGAGGTTTTATTCCTGTAGAGACACATCAATATATTCTATTTAATCAAATCCTGTACGTCTGTTACCCGCCGGTTTCATAGTATTAGAATTGTGTGAAGTCCTAAATTTAAAGTTTTTATACAGCCCCTTAAAACTTTAATAAGAAAGACAAACACTGTGGCAAAGTCTTATTATATTGATCAGCTTTTTTTATTTGATGTAACGTGTAATCTCATCAATGTTCTGCTCTGATTGGACTTGACATGTCATTAAGATGCCTTGTTAAGGATTCTGCTGAACTATAAATCTTGCTGTGATTTTTAAAAAAAAGCCGACACTGTTTTGTGTTGTGATTTTTATTCATCGCCATATATATATTTATTTTCCAGCCTGTTTTTACCAAGCATCTCAGAAATACCCCTAAAAATATTATTTTAGGACTAAAACACTCCTATAATAGTAGTTTTATAAGCACTCACAGCTGCAAAGTAGACATTTTAATAACGTGTTTTACTGTGGTAACATAAGTGCATAATGCAGGAAAAAAGCACCTTTTTTTCATCAGGTCTGCACAGTTAATCGCAATATTATTGAAATTGCAATATGACCAAGTGTAATATCTAAATTGCAGAACCAGACGAAGGTAAAATGTGTGACAAACATCGTTATAATGACATGCTGTTGTGCTGCAGAGATGTCCTGACCTAAAAATCTTCTTCTCCACACGCAAGAAAACATGTTAGTTTGGTACAGACACCAACAAATGTCACATTATTATGATTTTGATAGGTTTTTTCCGGTAGAAATGAAAATTTGTAAGCATAAATGATCATTTCCATTAATATAATCACTCAAAATAATCATACAGCCCTACTTTTTATGTATATCGGTAAATACAGTAGTGATCTGGGATATAAACACAAGAATATGACCCAAAACTTATTTACCACAAGGATTACTAGGACCAGGTATTGGTTTTTTATGGTGCTAAATTTTAAAAACAGCGCCAGTGATTAAATGATGCCTGAAAGGTTGTTTTTTTAAAGAAGCAGCACAGACTGACGTATTATCTCCAGGCCCAGGGACCCTAACACTGCTAGTATTAAACTGAATATCTTTGGTTTTGGACTGAAAGACGACATTTAAAGGCATTTTGGACTTTGAGAAACTGGGATGGACAATTTTCATTGTTTTCTGACATTTTATAGACACTACAGCCCCTGATGGCTAACTTAAGTCTTTGTTCTTATTTAATAACCACTAGTAAATAAAATCATTTCTACAGGCACAAGTAAATATTAACTTCAGGTAAGTAGGTTTCTGACTAGGCTGAATAATATGGTCAAAAAGTTGTAGTGCAGGTTATTTTGCGATACGATAGTGGGAATGATCATTTTTGCATCGTTTTTACTATAACAAAAGCAGATTAAAATGTGATGAGATGACATTTATTGAGGTCTGTATTTAACAAACACGTTTTCTTAAATATGGAGAAAAGATATACCACTTGGACATATTGTGATTGTGAAAATATTGCGATTAATTGTGCAGCCGTGTTTTTGATGCACTTGCCAGAGTGCCATTGAGCCCAGAGAACCGCTGTGAAATACACTTGCATCCTGCACCAGGCTAATCATTAAAGAGCGTCTGTCGCTTCATCTTTTCCTGAATGCCCCCTCCTGGCAGCTCCTAACAGGTTTGGACACCTCTGAAGTTTGCAACCTTTATTCTTAAAAGAGCTGTATTATAAAAAAAAAGGAAAAATCTATCCTGCACTCCAACTATTAAATTCTCTATTTTTCTGTGAGATGTTTCCTTTTTTTTTTAAATTTGGTATCTATTTCCTGAGCGAGACTAGAGACTAGTTACCATCAAAATTAGAGATGCACCGATCTGAAAATTCTGACCGATACCGATATCCGATATTAATATTGTTGTTATTTATCGATATCAATATATTTTAAAAGTTTCTGAGATGATAAAATTTTGTACAGACTGAAAATCATGCAAACTGAATTTTTGAACGTCTTCCTTTATTTTCAAAACGTGTTTTACTTCCAAATAAGAAGGTTACGGGGCCATAAAACACAAGAAACCAACAGTGTTACTTTTTTAGCAACCTTTACAACTTGTAGCAAGTGTGTAACTAAATTAAATTACAGTTTAACTCCCTAAGGATCATAAATCAAAAATAATATCCTGACATACATATGAGCAAACATACATACATATGAGCATACATACATACATACATACATACATACATACTTACTTATGACCATGCCTACATACATAATAATACAATATGTATGTATGTATGTATGTATGTATGTATGTATGTATGTATGTATGCATGCATGTATGTATGTATAGCCATATGCATGTATGTTCATATGTATGTATGTATGTATGGTCATATGTATGTATGTATGTATGTATGTATGCTCATATGTATGTATGCATGGTCATATGTATGTATGCATGGTCATATGTATGTATGTATGTATGTATACTCATATGTATGTATGTATGCATGGTCATAAGTATGTATGTATGTATGGTCATATATATGTGGTCATATGTATGTATGTATGTATGTATGCTCATATGTATGCATGGTCATATGTATGTAAGTATGTATGCTCATATGTATGTATGCATGGTCATATGTATGTATGTATGTATGTTCATATGTATGTATGTATGTATGTATGTATGTATGTATGTATGTTCATATGTATGTATGGTCATAAGTATGTATGTATGTATGTATGGTCATATGTATGTATGTTCATATGTATGTATGTACGTATGGTCATAAGTATGTATGTATGTATGTATGTATGCTCATATGTTTGTATGTATGCATGGTCATAAGTATGTATGTATGTATGTATGTATGTATGTATGTATGTATATATGCTCATATGTATGGTCATATGTATGTATGTATGTATGAATGTATGCTCATATGTTTGTATGTATGCATGGTCATAAGTATGTATGTATGTATGTATGTATATATGCTCATATGTATGGTCATATGTATGTATGCATGGTCATATGTATGTAAGTATGTATGTATGTATGCTCATATGTTTGTATGTATGCATGGTCATAAGTATGTATGTATGTATGTATGTATGTATGTATGTATGTATGTATGTATGTATATAAGCTCATATGTATGGTCATATGTATGTATGTATGGTCATAAGTATGTATGTATGTATGGTCATATGTATGTATGTATGTATGCATGGTCATATGTATGTATGTATGTATGTATGTATGTATGTATGTATGTATGTTCATAAGTATGTATGCTCATATGTATGTATGCTCATATGTATGCTCATATGTATGTATGCTCGTATGTATGTATGTATGCTCATATGTATGCTCATATGTATGTATGTATTTATGGTCATATGTATGTATGTTCATATGTATGTATGGTCATAAGTATGTATTGATGTATGCTCATATATATGTATGTATGTATGTATGTTCATATGTATGTATGGTCATAAGTATGTATGTATGTATGTATGGTCGTAAGTATGTATGTATGCTCATATGTATGTATGTATGTATGCATGGTCATAAGTATGTATGTATGTATGTTCATATGTATGTATGTATGTATGCATGGTCATAAGTATGTATGTATGTATGCTGATATGTATGTATGTATGTATGGTCATATGTATGTATGTATGTGTGGTCATGTATGTATGTATGCATGGTCATATGTATGTATGTATATATGTATGTATGTATGCTCATATGTATGTATGTATGCATGCATGTATGTATGGTCATAAGTATGTATGTATTTATGGTCATATGTATGTATGTATGTATGTATGTATGTATGTATGTGCGTATGTACATATGTATGTATGGTCAAAAGTGTGTATGTATGGTCATAAGTATGTATGTATGGTCGTAAGTATGTATGTATGCTCATATGTATGTATGTATGTATGCATGGTCATAAGTATGTATGTATGTATGGTCATATGTATGTATGTATGTATGGCCATATGTATGTATGTATGTGTGGTCATGTATGTATGTATGCATGGTCATATGTATGTATGTATGTATGTATGTATGTATGTATGCTCATATGTATGTATGTATGTATGTATGCTCATATGTATGTTTGTACGTATGTATGTATGCATGTATGTATGGTCATAAGTATGTATGTATTTATGGTCATATGTATGTATGTTCCTATGTATGGGCATAGGTATGTATGTATGTATATATGTATGGTCATAAGTATGTATGTATGTATGTATGCACATATGTATGTATGTATGTATGTATAGTCATATGTATGTATGGTCATAAGTATGTATGTATGTATGATCATATGTATGTATGTATGTATGTTCATATGTATGTATGTAGGTATGGTCATATGTACGTATGTATGTATAGTCATATGTATGTATGTTCATATATATGTATGTATGGTCATATGTATGTATGTATGTATGTATGTATGTATGTATGTATGTATGCATGGTCATATGTATGTATGTATGTATGTATGTATGGTCATATATATGTATGTATGCATGAACATAAGTATGTATGTATGGTCATAAGTATGTATGTATGTATGTATGTATGCTCATATGTATGTATGTATGAATGGTCATGAGTATGTATGTATGTATGTATGTATGCTCATATGTATGGTTATATGTATGTATGCTCATATGTATGTATATATGGTCATAAGTATGTACGTATGTATGTACATACTTACATATATATACATATGAACATACATACATATGACCATACATACATAAATATGTATGTATGGTCATATGTATGTATGGCTATATGTATGTATGTATGGACATAAATATGTATGTATGTATGTATGTATGTATGTATGTATGTATGTATGTATGGCCATATGTATGTATGTTCATATGTATGGTCATATGTATGTATGTTCATATGTATGTATGTATGTTCATATGTATGTATGTATGTATGCTCATATGTATGTATGCATGGTCATATGTATGTATGTATACACATGTATATATGTATGTATGCATGGTCATAAATATGTATGTATGTATGCTCATATGTATGTGGTCATATGTATGTATGTATGTATGTATGTATGTATGTATGTATGCTTATATGTATGTATATATGCATGGTCATATGTATGCTCATATGTATGTATGTATGTATGCATGGTCATATGTATGTATATATGTATGTATGTATGTATGTATGTTCATATGTATGTATGGTCATAAGTATGTCTGTATGTATGGTCATATGTATGTATGTTCATATGGATGTATGTTCATATGTATGTATGGTCATAAGTTTGTATGTATGTATGCTCATATGTTTGTATGTATGCATGGTCATAAGTATGTATGTATGCTCATATGTATGGTCATATGTATGTATGGTCATAAGTATGTATGTATGTAGGTATGTATGCATGGTCATATGGATGTGTGTATGTATGTATGTATGGTCATGTATGTATGTTCATATGTATGTATGGTCATATGTATGGTCATCTGTATGTATGCTCGTATGTATGTATGTATGTATGTATGTATGTATGTATGTATGCTCATATATATGCTCATATGTATGTATTCTCGTATGTATGTATGTATATATGTATGTATGTATGTATGTATGCATGGTCATAAGTATGTATGCATTTATGGTCATATGTATGTATGTATGCTCATGTATGTATGCTCATATGTATGGTCATATGTATGTATGCTCGTATGTATGTATGTATGTATGGTCATAAGTATGTATGTATTTATGGTCATATGTATGTATGGTCATAAGTATGTCTGTATGTATGGTCATATGTATGTATGTTCATATGGATGTATGTTCATATGTATGTATGGTCATAAGTTTGTATGTATGTATGCTCATATGTTTGTATGTATGCATGGTCATAAGTATGTATGTATGCTCATATGTATGTTCATATGTATGTATGGTCATATGTATGGTCATATGTATGTATGCTCGTATGTATGTATGTATGTATGTATGTATGTATGTATGTATGCTCATATGTATGCTCATATGTATGTATTCTCGTATGTATGTATGTATGTATATATGTATGTATGTATGTATGCATGGTCATAAGTATGTATGCATTTATGGTCATATGTATGTATGTATGCTCATGTATGTATGCTCATATGTATGGTCATATGTATGTATGCTCGTATGTATGTATGTATGTATGGTCATAAGTATGTATGTATTTCTGGTCATATGTATGTATGTATGTATGGTCATAAGTATGTTTGTATGTATCTATGTATGTATGTATGTATGCTCATATGTATTTATGCTCATGTGTATGGTCATATGTATGTATGCTCGTTTGTTTGTATGTATGTATGTATGCTCATATGTATGCTCATATGTATGTATGTATGTTCATATGTATGTATGGTCATAAGTATGTATGTATTTATGGTCATATGTATGTATGTTCATATGTATGTATGTATGTCTGGTCATAAGTATGTATGTATGTATGCTCATATGTATTTATGCTCATGTGTATGGTCATATGTATGTATGCTCGTTTGTTTGTATGTATGTATGTATGTATGCTCATATGTATGCTCATATGTATGTATGGTCATAAGTATGTATGTATTTATGGTCATATGTATGTATGTTCATATGTATGTATGTATGTCTGGTCATAAGTATGTATGTATGTATGCTCATATGTATGTATGTATGTATGTATGTATGGTCATAAGTATGTATGTATGTATGTATGTATACTCATATGTATGTATGTATGTATGTATGTATGGTCATGTATGTATGGTCATATGTATGTATGGTCATAAGTATGTGTATGTATGTATGGTCATATATATGTATGTATGTATGTATGTATGTATGGTCATATGTATGCTCATATGATTGTATGCTCGTATGTATGTATGTATGTATGGTCCTAAGTATGTATGTATGCATTTATGGTCATATGTATGTATGTTCATATGTATGTATGTATGGTCATAAGTATGTATGTATGTATGCTCATATGTATGTATGTATATATGTATGTATGGTCATAAGTATGTATGTATGTATGCTCATATGTATGTATGTATGTATGTATGTATGCATGGTCATAAGTATGTATGTATGTATGCTCATATGTATGTATGTATGTATGTATGCTCATATGTATGTATGTATGTATGCTCATATGTATGTATGTATGTATGTATGTACACATATGTATGTATGTGTGGTCATATGTATATATATATGTATGTATGTATGTATGTATGCCCATATGTATGCATTTGTGTATGTATGTATGTATGTATGTATGTATGGTCATAAGTATGTATGTATGTATGTATGTTCATATGTATGTATGTATGTATGTATGGTCATAAGTATGTATATATGTATGTATGTATATATGTATGGTCATAAGTATGTATGTATGTATGCATGGTGATGAGTATGTATGGTCATAAGTATGTATGTATATATGTATCAAAGTAAGAATGCTCATATGTATGTATGTATGCATGGTCATAAGTATGTATCTATGTATGTATGTATCTATGTATGTATGTATGTATGTATGCTCATATGTATGTATGTATGTATGTATGTATGTATGTATTCTTATATGTATGTACATATGAACATACATACATATGACCATACATCCATACATAAATACATACATACATACATACATACATACATACATACATACATACATACTTATGCATGGTCATAAGTATGTATGTATGCTCATGTTTGTATGCTCATATGCATGGTCATATGTATGTATGCTCGTATGTATGTATGTATGTATGTATGCTCATATCTATGTATTCTCGTATGTATGTGTGTATGTATGTATGTATGGTCATAAGAATGTATGTATTTATGGTCATATGTATGTATGTATGTATGGTCATGTATGTATGTTCATATGTATGTATGGTCATAAGTATGTATGTATGTATATATGTATATATGTATGCTCATATGTATTTATGCTCATATGTATGCTCATATGTATGTATGTATGTTCATATGTATGTATGGTCATAAGTATGTATGTATTTATGGTCATATATATGTATGTTCATATGTATGTATGTATGTCTGGTCATAAGTATGTATGTATGTATGCTCATATGTATGTATGTATGTATGGTCATAAGTATGTATGTATGTATACTCATATGTATGTATGTATGTATTTATGTATGTATGTATGTATGTATGGTCATGTAAGTATGTTCATATGTATGTATGGTCATGAGTATGTGTATGTAAGTATGGTCATATGTATGTATGTATGTATGTATGTATGTATGTATGGTCATATGTATGCTCATATGATTGTATGCTCGTATGTATGTATGTATGTATGTATGGTCCTAAGTATGTATGTATGCATTTATGGTCATATGTATGTATGTATGTATGGTCGTATGTATGTATGTATGTATGCTCATATGTATGTATGTATGTATGCTCATATGTATGTATGTATGTATGTATGTATGTATGTATGTATGGTCATAAGTATGTATGTATGTATGTTCATATGTATGTATGTATGGTCATAAGTATGTATGTATGTATGAATGTATGTATGTATGCACATATGTATGGATGTATGTATGTATGTATAGACATATGTATGTATTGTCATAAGTATGTATGTATGTTCATATGTATGTACGTATGTATGTTCATATGTATGGTCATATGTATGTATGTATGTATGTATGGTCATATGTATGTATGGTCATATATATGTATGTATGTATGGTCATAAGTATGTATGTATGTATGTATGCATGGTGATAAGTATGTATGTATGTATGGTCATAAGTATGTATGTATGTATCTAAGTAAAAATGCTCTTATGTATGTATGTATGTATGTATGCATGGTCATAAGTGTGTATCTATGTATGTACGTATGTATGCTCATATGTATGGTTATATGTATGTATGCTCATATGTATGTATGTATGTATGTATGTATGTATGTATGCTCATATGTATGTACACATGAACATACATCCATCCATACATACATACATACATACATACAAACATACATACTTATGTATGGTCATAAGTATGTATGTATGCTCATGTATGTATGCTCATATGTATGGTCATATGTATGTATGTATGTATGTATGCTCATATGTATGCTCATATCTATGTATTCTCGTATGTATGTATGTATGTATGTATGTATGGTCATAAGTATGTATGTATGTATGGTCATAAGTATGTATGTATGTATGCTCATATGTATGTATGTATGTATGTATGGTCATAAGTATGTATGTATGTTCATATGTATGTAAGGTCATAAGTGTGTATGTATGGTCATAAGTATGTATGTATGTATGGTCATATGTATGTTTGTATGTATGTACGTATGTATGCATGGTCATAAGTACGTATGTATATATGCTCATATGTATGTATGTATGTATTTATGTATGTATGTATGGTCATAAGTATGTATGTATGTATGCTCATATGTATGTATGTATGTATGTATGCATGGTCATATGTATGTATGTAAGTATGTATGGTCATGTATGTATGTTCATATGTATGTATGGTCATAAGTATGTATGTATGTATATATGTATGTATGCTCATATGTTTTTATGCTCATATGTATGGTTATATGTATGTATGCTCGTTTGTTTGTATGTATGTATGTATGTATGCTCATATGTATGTATGTATGTTCATATGTATGGTCATAAGTATGTATGTATTTTTGGTCGTATGTATGTATGGTCATAAGTATGTATGTATGTATGTATGCTCATATGTATGTATGTATGTATGTATGTATGTATGGTCATGTATGTATGGTCATATGTATGTATGGTCATAAGTATGTATATGTATGTATGGTCATATGTATGTATGTATGTATGTATGTATGCTCATATGTATGCTCATATGATTGTATGCTCGTATGTGTGTATGTATGTATGGTCATAAGTATGTATGTATGCATTTATGGTCATATGTATGTATGTTCATATGCATGTATGTATGGTCATAAGTATGTATGTATGTATGTATGCTCATCTGTATGTATGTATATATGTATGTATGGTCATAAGCATGTATGTATGTTGATATGTATGTATGGTCATAAGTGTGTATATATGGTCATAAGTATGTATGTATGTATGCTCATATGTATGTATGTATGTATGCATGGTCATAAGTACGTATGTATGTATGCTCATATGTATGTATGTATGTATGGTCATATGTATGTATGTATGTATGCATGCTCATATGTATGCATGTATGTATGTATGTATGTATGTATGTATGGTCATAAGTATGTATGTATGCTCATATGTATGTATGTTCATATGTATGTATGTATGGTCATAAGTATGTATGTATGTATGTATATATGTATGGTCATAAGTATGTATGTATATATGTATGCACATATGTATGTATGTATGTATGTATAGTCATATGTATGTATGGTCATAAGTATGTATGTATATATGTATGTATGCTCATATGTTTTTATGCTCATATGTATGGTCATATGTATGTATGCTCGTTTGTTTGTCTGTATGTATGTATGTATGCTCATATGTATGTATGTATGTTCATATGTATGTATGTATGTATGTATGTATGTATGGTCATAAGTATGTATGTATTTATGGTCATATGTATGTATGTATGGTCATAAGTATGTATGTATGCTCATATGTATGTATGTATGTATGTATGTATGGTCATGTATGTATGGTCATATGTATGTATGGTCATAAGTATGTGTATGTATGTATGGTCATATGTATGTATGTTTGTATGTATGTATGTATGTATATATGCTCCTATGTATGCTCATATGATTGTATGCTCGTATGTATGTATGTATGTATGGTCATGTATGTATGGTCATATGTATGTATGGTCATAAGTATGTGTATGTATGTATGGTCATAAGTATGTATGTATGCATTTATGGTCATATGTATGTATGTTCATATGTATGTATGTATGGTCATAAGTATGTATGTATGTATGTATGCTCATATGTATGTATGTATGTATGCATGGTCATAAGTACGTATGTATGTATGCTCATATATATGTATGTATGTATGGTCATATGTATGTATGTATGTATGCATGCTCATATGTATGCATGTATGTATGTATGTATGTATGTATGTATGTATGGTCATAAGTATGTATGTATGTATGCTCATATGTATGTATGTTCATATGTATGTATGTATGGTCATATGTATGTATGTATGTATGTATATATGTATGGTCATAAGTATGTATGTATGTATGTATGCACATATGTATGTATGTATGTATAGTCATATGTATGTATGGTCATAAGTATGTATGTATGCTCATATGTATGTATGTATGTATGCTCATATGTATGGTCATATGTATGTATGTATGTATGTATGTATGGTCATATATATGTATGTATGTATGGTCATAAGTATGTATGTATGTATGTATGTATATATGCATGGTGATAAGTATGTATGTATGCATGGTCATATGTGTGTATGTATGTATGCTCATATGTATGTACATATGAACATACATACATATGACCATACATCCATACATAAATACAAACATACATACATACATACTTATGACCATACATACATATAAACATATATACATATGACCATACATCCATACATAAATACATACATACATACATACATACTTATGACCATACATACATATGAGCATACATACATACATATGAGCATACATACATACATACATACATACATACATACATACATGCATACAGACAACCAGGCATACATACATACATACATACTTATAACCATACATACACATATACATACATATGAACTAGGGATGCAAATTGCAAGAACTTTCCTTCCTTGATCAGTGATAACATTACCAATCAATTCTCGATTAATTGTAATTAAAAAAACA